>NC_081249.1:136209077-136512107 GCF_030490865.1 Poecile atricapillus | reverse complement strand
CTTCAATCTTTCTTTCTGTTGTTAATAAAAACAACTCTTTTTTTCTCCATAAGTAAAACCATGTAAGTTCTCGTTTTACATTTCTTTCTAGGGCAAAAATGGATCTACTAAAATTTAGAAAAATATAGTCAGTCTATTTTGAAAAAAAACCTGGAAATATAATTAAATTATTCAAAGCCTATATGTGTATTAACATGTACTATAAACAGTATCCCCCTAACAAGAATAAAAGCTGTTTGGAAAAATCTGAAGGAATGGCCTGTTGTCCAGTGACCACAGAAATCTTAAATTATGATCTTGTGGTCTCTTTAGATTTAATCTGAACTTTTTCAGATTTTATATGATTTCTTTACATTGAGTATGATGGTCTCATCTTCTTTGAGGATTGACAAGACAACATCACAAACATCTCACAGTGTACCTGTGTCACGCCCTGTAGCACTGTGTAAGTGAATGGTCAGGAATGAATCTGTCCATCTTGTAAATAAATCTGCTGGATGATGATGAGGATGGAGTGGTTTGAAATTTAGAATTGTCTAAGGTGGCAGGGGGGACTGACCAGGATCCTAATCTCACACAGAAGTGTGTCCAATCCAATGTGAGTTTCTCACAGAAGAACTTGTTGCTGGAAGCAATCCTTCTGACCAGAAAAGGACAAGTCATCTGAGCAAAGCCACTCGCACATGAAAATGTTTGCAGCATCAGATCCATATAAACCACATTTTTTGGAAGGCGTTGAATGTTATTTCAGGCTCTTGAGTCAGACATACCAGTCTCTCAGAGTGGCTATACTTAAAAACAAATAATGAAGTTTAGACATTTTTAAAGCATATAGTATGATGCAAACTATTCCATGAAAAGTTTTTATCAGCTTTACCTCACAGCAAAGTACACCCCCATCAGTTGGGAGCCACAGATACCAACTTTCTGGGCCTGAGTTTTGGTGGCACATTCTTTAGATTATGTTCCTGCCCTGGACCCTACACATCAGGCACTTAGGTACGGTTGGTTCTTTTAATAGACAAGAGCAATTGGATCCCTGCTATTTATAGAATGGTTGGTTCTTTCAATAGACAAGAGAATCAGATCCCTGCTATATTTAGAATGGTTCTAAGCATGTGTGCGTGCTGGTTATATTTATAAGTGAGCAACAAGTTTTTTCTCTGTGTGTTGCACATATTACATGGAGAGAATTACATAGCTGAAAAACACAAACAGCCTGAAAGTAGCCCTGCATGCAGTGCTATATCTTCCCCAGCAGTCAGGCACTTATGATGAGATTCCATAATCTCTGCCTCTGTTTTATAAAGTGGATCCACTCATCTGTGATTATTCCTCTGCCTTGCACTTCAGATCACTGGAAGGAGTCCTAAGGTATTTAGAGCAAGTCAGTGCAAACACTGGTGAGGAATGATGCAGGTATGATCCTACTGAACAACAGGAGGGCAGGTGAGCTGGTGTGTGCCCCATGAGCTTTGCCTGTGAGCTGCTCCATGCTTGGCACATCACCAGCAGTGCTGGCAGGGAGGCTGCCAGTGAACCCAAACCAACTGTCAGAGGAAGCAATTCAACATGGCCAGCATCGAGACGCAGCTGCTCACCCTGCTCCATCACACAGCATCTCCAAAACCTTCCACTCCCTGGGTTAGTCATTTAGCAGTCAGATGAACTGGTAAATCACTGTGCTTTCCACTCTGTTTCAGGTTCATCCCAGGCTCAGGACGGTGCAGTGCCCTCCAACTCAAAACGTTATCTAATTCCATCCCCTCCAAAAAACCCTTCACCTGCCTCTGCAGTGGATGTTGCAGCAAGACCCTGGAAAACAAGGAGCCACAGGGGCCTAAAAACACCCAGCCAAGAGGAAGACAGGAAGTATACAGAGCAATGCCAGTCAAAGGCTCATCAAGAGAATTCAGCCCAGCCCCTGGACAAGCAACCTTCTCTCCTGGGCCTGCACAGCACACTGGCTGCCTCTGGATCCCAAAGGCAGCACCAGCCTGTGGGCTGCATCAGCCAGCAAAGGCCCATTCCCGGACCAGCAGCTGTGGGGTCATCAAAGATCAGGTATGTGCACTGGAATGTGTCTGGGGAAAATGGAAGGGACTTACTTCATGGCAGGAAAAGGCAGATTTCTCTGTCTCTCTTGGGTCTCCTGCTTCTTCTGTAAAACAAATTCCTTTTATTTGTACTGACATTTACCTTTGACTTTCTAAAGTTAATGAAACATTTTCCCATGTTCCTTATAGCTTAAAGTATTGTAAATTTTGTATTTTCTTGAATAATAGCCCAGAATTTTGCTGTGTTCTTACTGCTCCATTCTCATGTTCCCCACCCAGAGCCAATGCTATGTCTGTTGCAAAGATCTTGTGGCACTCATTCAAAAGTCTTCTCCAGTACACTCCAGAAAGAGTTCCTGAAATCCCATTTGGGTTTTTTCCCCGCCACAAATTCATGTTAGAATGAGCTCTGGAAAATAAAGTAGAGAAGTGTCACATGCACCGAAACATGTTTATTTCTGAACCTGTTTGCTGCAAATTTAGTATCATATTGCTGCTTCTTTGAAGAAATACAACTGAGGACCTGTGACACGACAGCTTGGGTTGGAATTAATATAGTCACTTTGGAGTCAGCATAGGCAGAGAGCATGTGCCTTGTGTGGGAAGCTCATGTGCCTGGGGCTTCTCCCAGGCCTGGCAGCTTTTGGTTCAGTTTTCAGAGCTGCTGAGGAGAATGGAGATACTCAAATATGGAGTGCAATCTCACCACAGTTTTCCTCTTTTTCCCAGGCCCATCATGGATGAGAGCCCTTCTAAAGAGATCAACCACAAGCACCCAGCTGCCTGCTCATCCACAAAAGCTTCGCAGAGGTTTAGGCCAATTAATTCTGCTTGGTCACTGACTGCCAGGTCCCTTCTGCAGTCATTGCCAAAAAAATCCACTGCCACAAAAACATCTCGGAACAGAAGTCCTCAGTTCTAGAAGATACCCAGTTGCCAGCACGTGTTGGAGCCATGTACACAGTGCAGCCATGAAGGATCGATGCTGTCCTGCAGCTTCTTCTGCAAGCTAAACACAGAGCAGTTCAAACAAATAACGTGATTTGCCTCAATCCAGGATACAGCTGCTCCAGAAATATTTTAAGAGCAACCACTGATCAACCAATGAGCTAATGAACTTCTTTACAGAAAAATGTGGTTATTTTTGCAACCTATATGCACTAAAACAGAACAAATCCTGTCATACTTCCTCTCATCCACACCATACCCAGCTCTGTGAGTCAGGCAGGGACACCAAACAAAGCAGACCATGGAGCCTGCTGTCTGCGGAGTGGGCTGGAGGAGGTGACCTACCAGCAGCCAGCAATGTGTCTTTTGCAGTCCTGTATGTTTAACATGTGAGGGCCAAAATCATGGGCTTGAGAGGAAGTGTTGACCAGAGCAGGTTCTAAGGGAGGGGTGCATTGCCTGAGGAGGAGCCCAGGAAGGCCAGATGGTTTCAGAGTTTACGCCCCCACAGGAGCTCACCCTATTCATGGGCATTGGAGTTTCTTGTAGGATGCATTGCTATGGGAGCAAATACTGGATGAGTGGCTTATCCCAATATTAACATGTTTGCTTGCTCCATAGCTACCTGGAAGGATTTGTCTCACTTTCTCTGAATAGACACTGCATTCCAGAATTTCTCTAGCAGAGCTGGCCTCTGTCACCAGGTGTCAGAGCACCCTCTGCATGTGCCTTTCACCTCCATCCCATTTCTAGCATTTTCAGATCAAATAGAATTTCCAATTTATTATAACTGGATAATTTTAAGAGATGATGCAGCAAAGCAGGGAAGTAAGGGAATAATCTCTTGTTTTTTCAATAGGACGTTTGCTTCATGTCCGGGTAAGATCCAAAACATCTGTTTTAGTGACTGCAGTCTGTGAGATGCTGTTCCAAATGACTGTGTCTTACAACTTTATGGATGTTGCAGTCTGAAACCAAGCATCATCACATTTTTTCCAGTTTAAAATACTATGTTAGATTACATTTTTAAAATCAGTTTATAAAACTGTAATTACACAATGATTTAAGGAATTAGTTTATGCTTTCTTTCTGCTGGCCATCTTAACTTAGAGAAGCAGAATAATAGACAAAGCCCTAAAACTTCCTTTTTCATGGTGCTCCTTGCACCACTTTATCTTATAAAACAGTCTGGAGCTTGAAGCAAGTTTGCTCAGTTTTGGTGTGTCCTAGCAGAAATCATGTATCAAAAATCATTTCAATTTATGTGGTATGTGATTTTTTGCAATACTATGGATGCAGGCAGGATTTCACCCAGCAACAGTGCCTGTATCCTTAAATAGGCTCCTAAATTTGACTTTTTGCCAGTGCCACTGACCATACTATCACACACCAAAAAAAGCTGGCCTTGTAAAAGAAAGAAGACACTTACAGCACTGACCCTGCTCTATATCCAGGGTTGTACCAGGGGGTGATGAGTAGGACTGTGTTCTCCATATATTCAGAGCCTCCTTCTCAATCGACATCTTTCATTTCAAAGGGGTGGATGGGAAAAAAATGGTCAGTGGGTGTGTAAACTGGGTCTGGACATGAGCATCTGCAGAGAGAAAACTCTTGGTACAGATCTGGAAAGTCTCTCAAAACCATCTGTGGTCTCGTCTCGCAGCAAACTCCACTTGGCTCTGTATGTGCACAGAACAAGAAGCTTCTCTGAACTGGCAGAGAGGATGTGGAGCACTGGTCAGAAAAAAACAACTCTGCCCTGGTGTGGGGGAAATCAGTACCTGAGGGCTTCATCAAAACCATTTAACTCAGGATTTCCTGTTGTATTTTCCCATCAGGCACCCCAGGACACACACACACTCTCAGGGCTGCAGGCTGTGTGTAACCTTCAGAACAGCCACCCCACCCCTCATTAAGCAGTTCTGCCCCACTGGTGGCCTAACCAAGGCAGTCACATGCTGCATGGTGGTGTGGTGTGTTGCCAGGGGCAGGAGGAGATGTCTGTTGATGTGCCTGCTGATCACTGCATCAGCTGGTGGCCCATCACCTCCTCAGGTGTGTATTGGGAGGGATGGATGTGTAAGACAGGCTGGGTGCCCTCTGCTCTTGTGTCTGTGGGGATTTAGTGCACAGAACTGAGTGGCCAGCCTGTCACTCATGGAACAACAGAGAGGCTTGCTAAGAAAGCAAGTTTGTGGTCACAAAGTCCATGATTTGTGGTCGCCCAGTCTGATGGGGAAGAAGGGCTGGTAGCCTCCTCTCTTCTCTCTGAGGTACTGGGTGTACCTCAGGGTTTCCCAGGGCTGCCATGCTGCTGTCTGTCGCAGTTTCCTGGATAAGGAAAATAAACAGGGCCATTGCTGTCTGGACAGCTATAACAGCTCCACAGGGAGAATGATTGCCCTGGCTTAGCCTCTGCTGGTTCATTTTCCAACTTTTTCATCTAGAAAATGGAAAAGCCAGCCAGGTCTTTAATAGGCTAATTAGGAGATGTAAGGCATGATGGGCTATTTGTGAATTCAGTTCACTTGGCCCAAAAGGAAAAAAGGGGAGTTTCATTGTGTGGGCTTTTTGTCACCATTTTGTCTGTTAAAATCACGCATTGGTCCCTTGAACATAGACAAAGTCCTTTAATGAATGAGCTTATTCCCATCCCTGCCTCTGCAGACTCTTAATATTTGTCTCAGTAGGATCCTTGCTTCCAGTTGGATGTGACCAAGTTTCAGATGTGCATTACCAGAGTCCATCCCCTCATTCTTGTAATGGGCCAGGAGTTGCTGATGCCTTTAAGTATCTCACTGCCTTAATGGGATTTTCTGCTGGCTGCCAAATTGATATCCAGTGTGTAAGCTGGAGAGAGGGGCGAGAGCTGCTCCCCTCACCTATTAATAAATCAGCACTGCAGGGAAGAGTTTTCTGCTAGGAGCCAAGTCTCACCAGTACACGCTGCTAAGGGAGGGGGTGGTTAGCTGCCCTGCAGGGAGCTGGGCTCAGAACAAAGGGATTTGGCCCAAAGTGAAGATGCTGCAGCATTAGCAGAAGCACTATCCATCCAGGAGGCCTCTCAGCATCACTTAGCTGGTGTCCCACAAACGGCCCTGCTGGAGTGGCTGGTGGTGCCCTGCATACTGAAAGACTCCACTCAGTCAGAACTTTAAAATAAACATGGGAGAAAGAAGTAGGGATCTGTGTGCCAGCCAGTTATTTAATTGACTAAGAATCATCCCTACCCCTGAAAGGGAGCATGTCTGGGGCAGCATCCCACCCTGACAAATAGGCCCTGACAAAGGTGGCTCCTGCTCAGACTTGGATTGGGTTCTGCACCTCCCAGCTCTGCAGAGCCCAACCCATTGTGGACACTTTAGCGTCCCATTTAGGAACAGGCCAAAGGGGATGCTCACCCTGTCCAGGGCCCCCACGGCAGCTGCGTGCACAGCACAGGGCTTGTGGCTGTTGTGCTTTTTGCCAAGGCCATTACTCTCAGTGAAGGCCTGGGATTGCTTTGCACTTGGAACAAATTAATCTTCATTAAAGGATGAATAGAAGATATTTTCTTTGGCTGTCAAGGAGGAGAAAACACAGGAGATGTTCAGGAAGGAAAATGTCGTACGTATCCCTTCCTCAAATACACACAAATGACAGGCCAACTGAGGATCATTTCCTACACGGTTCCTTGGCTTGTTCAGAGCCTGAGAGGCTTGGGCTCCCTGCAATGGGCACTATCTGCACCCACAGTAGAACACAGGTGCTGCTGGAGTATGAGTCAGATGGCTCATGCTCCAGTAGTGCCAGTCTCTCCACCGATAAAACAGGGTTTGTGATGGCTTACATGTCTGGTCCATCTGTACCATCTGTTGCCAGGTGAGATGAATCCTGCCCTGCAATGGCTTTCTCATTACACCAGAGAATCCTGGCCATGTTTTTATTGTGTTTTGTTCCTCTAAAATTACCCCAGGAGATACTGGAAATGTCCTGGCCAAGGCAAAGGATCAGCCTTGGAGAGTGGAGACAGTTTATGAGCACTGGGGCAGCACCTCAGTGCGTATGGCTCTTTGAGCCAGTCTGGGAAGCTCTTGGACCTTCCAGAGAGGTAGGGCAGGACAGCTGCAGGACACCAAGGAGGGCTTGTCCTGGATGGAATTCAAGGAGCCAGAGCAGACTCTCAGCTGGTGGAGAGCTGGCCTGGTGCAGGTGCATCTGGGAGGGTGGATCTGCTGCCCCATCCCCAGAAGAGGGGGATGTCTCTCCTCAAAGAGGAGGATTATGGCTGGACTTTTGGAAACCGGTTCAGCCAGCTGGGAGGTGACCCAGGTGATGGAGATCCTACCTTGGAGGTCTCTTGCTGTCACCAGAAATAACAGAACCTTTCAGTGACAGTCTTGATCCAGCCTTAGGGCACTGCAGTAATTTCTGATCTCCCAAGGAGAAATTATGTGATCTGAGAAGAGGTGTAGCATGATCTAACACAGGCAACAAGTGCAGGGCCTCACTCTCACCTATCCCTCAACAAAGTGTCCTCTCCACACTGCCATCAGAAACCTCGTGGCTGTGCATCCGCAGCTGGAGTTCAGAGTGATCGTGCTAAAATTAGAAATTGACATAATTTTTCAAGCTGCCAGAAGACAACGGCCTTCCAACAGGATCCTCCGGCATGACACAGCATAAACCAGAAAAAGAAAACGTCAGCTGACTGGGTGGAGAGTTGTAGTATCATTTATAGATATAAAACCTGTGCGTGAGTGCAAATGCAACCAGGCGGGTGCCGCTTTTGCTGGGTTTGAAGAGCAAGAGGAATGCCTCGGAATGGGCGCTAGAGGGAAGAAGAGAGTCTCACAAGTGCAACTTTCAAAAGCAAAAAGACTCGGAAACTAACTAAAGCAGCTCCAGGGCATTCAAGAGGTGTTTGGGACTCAGTGGGCTCAAAATCCTCTTTTTACCTATCCAGCATCCAGTGTGCTGGCCTCGTGTGGTGTCCCAAATGCACTATGCTGGCAGTGGCTTGCCGCATCACACGCCACTTTGATGTATTTGGAAATATTTTCTTAGGAAACCTGCAATGCCCACAAAGTGTAGTGGAGAACATCCCAGACCCACTTTGGCACTGGAAAGCTGAGGTGCTTTTGAGATGTTATGTCCATATGATAATGCTGTGTGCAACCCCAGCATGTCTTAAAGATATGGTCTTTGTCACAGCCTGCAGCTACAAGCTGCAAACAGGCTCAGAAGCACACATGGCTTGTGTTCCAGCATCTCCTCCCTTGGTGACCAAGGACCTCTCATCTCTGGAACCCAGCAGAGCAGGCAGAGCTTCCTAGGAGACTGTGCTCCCAGTGCCATTGGGCAAGTCCTTGCTGCCAGGCCTTCCAGTGTGAAACCAGCCCTTTCCCAGCCTGGCTGTGTGAAAGCTCTCTGCCACTTCTCTCCCCTTTAACCCCACCCTTGTCTCTTCTATCCCTCCCCTGCCCTGCTCCTGGTTCTCGCCAGCTCAGCCACCACCTGCAAGCCATTGCTGGTACCCCGGTGCCTCCCTGGCAGGACCTCTCTGGAGAAGTGGTGTGACGTAGGCATGGTTTGCATTTGTTACTTCTCTCTTCTGTGGCTCCATGTGCAGGGATCTTGGCCCTCTTCCTGATGTCAGGATAGTGCTGGAAGACCCTGGCAGGTCACAAGGGCTGGTCTCAAGGCCTCAACATCTGCCACCACCAAGCCCATGTTCTGTCCCAGCCCTTTCCCCATGTAGAAGCTGGCAAAAATCAACACCCACATTCTTACTGCTGCTTTGTGGGCAGAGTCAGACCCTTCTTCCCCAACAGAGAGCAGCAGCCCAGTGTCTTGTCCATCCCTGGGCCACTTTGCTGCTGCAGGCTCCTGTCACCTGCATCATCTACCCCCCAGGGGACACTTAGAGCCATGACGGCGATCTGAAGGTGAGTACCACAGCACCTGCTCTCTCCTCTCCAGACAAAACACATCAGCCCTGGCTGTGCTGCCTGTAGGGACAGTGCTGAGCATGTGCTGCCTCCTGATCCTGCCCTGGACTGACCAAGGCTGCCCAGAGCAGGGCTGTGCTGGGCATGTACTCACCGAGGGTACAGGCAAACGTGGCTGTACCGTCTGCCACGTAAAGGACGCACAGAGATGTCCGGTTCAGGGCAGAGAGAAGAGGTAAAACTGCTGTGGGAGGAAGTGGTGGAAACCTTTTGGAGGTCTGTCCCTGCAGGAAGGCACCTGGTGAGCAGAGGAGGGAGCACGCTCCAGGGGGCAGCACAGGGGAGATGGACACACCAGCAGCTGGGGTCAGGTTGGGAGCACCAGCAGTCCTGGCACAGGAGGAGAGGCTTGTTCTGCTGGATCAGAGGTGGAGGCAGTAACCAGGAAGGGGTGATGGATCCCCCTCCAGCCCCCTCAGGAGTGGAGGAGTTAGAGCAGATCTTGGTGTGCTCGGGCCACCCAAACAACTGCTATGTCTTGGCAGGGCAAGCACCCTCCAGGGTCTGGGCATGCACCTGTCAGCCCTTACCAGAGAAATGCTGCACACCGGAACAGCAGGCACGATTGGGAGAGGTCGTCTTGCCCAGGAGAAGGGGATTTCCTGGGATTAGTCACCAAATCTTCCCTCTTCAGAAGCTCAGCTCCAAAAGCTGCTAGGATCCTCCAGGGAATGTTTCTTGCTACCTCCCCAGGTGGGGCTTCATAGTGATAGCAAGGAACTAAAAATACTTAGAGGTCTTGTTGAGTCAAAGTAACAAACACTTTTTTCCCCTGGATGATCACTAACAAAATTAATTTTTAAATAGCAAAAAAAATAAATCTCAAACCCTGTATTTTCCCTGATATCTCCCATCCCTTTTATCTAGTCTCAATTTTGGTGGTTTTGAAGAAGAAAAAGAGAGGTATTGCTTTTCCCTTTCAACTGCTATTGCCCAATCCTGATTTTTTTTTTTTTTTTTTTTTTATTATGAACAGTCCAGGGGAAGCAGGAATCCAAACACAAGCCTGTGGATTAGATTAGTGGCATGTAAAAACAAATGAGAGGCCCTTGCTGCTGTGGGAAAAGCAATTACCTTAAAATCAAACAACTTTGCAAGTGATGTACAGAAGAAGGGAGATGGATGGGGCTGCCATGTCATGCTGGCATATGGGAAGGTGGCCAAAAATGCAAGACGGAGATTGTGTGTGTGCACCTGTGTGTGTGTGCTACCCACCAGGTGCTAAGCCCTGGCAGGGATGGCTCTGGCATCACTGTCAACCTGCCTTGAGACGAGAGCAGAGGGCATGGGAGGTGAAATGAGATTTGCAGGGTTAGTTTGAGATGCAGGAGTGTTGCAGGCAAAATGGAAGTTTCAGACAAGGTCTGTCATGGAGACCCTCCTTTTGAGTCACAAGGGTCAGAAAGGATCCCCTTGATTTCTAAACTCCTTCTCAGAGAGGAGTCTGGATCCAATCCTTCGTCAATGGTTTACGTCTAAAGAATTATACAGGTGTAATTGAGCCTTTATACAACTTTGTACTGCAGAATTAAGGATGGCTAACCAAATATATTTATATGAATGAAATAAGTGCTTTATTGCAATTGATGAAAATAATGATTAGACTAAAAATCTTTAATCAGAATTGTTTACTACACAATACAGATAGTTTTAATTACTAGTGTAGTGCACCATTTTTTATAAGTATTGAAGCAATTATATTAAAGTTGGCAAAATAATTATTAAGTAGAGACAGATATTACCCATTTCAATGACTGTGAGCAAATCTCTTCTGCTCAGTCTTGAGGTGTGACTCAACTCAAGAGAGGAATCCCCAAAGAGACCCAAGAAGTGGGGTATTAGAGGACCCTGCCATTAAAAAATGGGACTGGGTTTTTATAGTATTTTTAGTATTTTCTTTTTTCTTAATTTTATTTTATGATTATAGTTTTTGATAGTATGAAGTGATTATCAGCCATATGTTTGTAGGTCACCCATGTCAGCTCTGCAGCCTTTAGCTCAGCACCATTAGATAAGTCATCAGTACTAGCACTTGTTGGCTTCTTTATCAGGAGCTTTGTCTGCCACCTCCTCACCAGTGCCAGTTTCTGTCAGGAAACATTGTTCTTCACATCCTCAGAATGTTTAACTTTGGGCTCGATGAGTCAGCCTCCTCTCAGCATTCTCCAGCACCAAAAGCAGCCTGACCCCTCCTACTCCATTTGCCACTGATAACTTCTGCAAATAGGGTAAAGTCTGAGCTGTTTTACCCCCACCTAGGCAGAGCATCCTGCTACAAGGAGGGCTTAGCCCCCAAGACCCTGATGGTGTCTGTAGCTCAGCCACTGCCAATCCAGGGCCAGTGTGGAGATAGCAAAGAACTGCAAACACACTCCTCCTCCTCCATTTGCAGCTCTTGGCAGGCTTTTTGTCTCCTCCTGGCTGCTTGAGCCAGCACGGTCTCCCAGTGAGTCTCTGGCATAAAGACCGTGAGAATGCTTTCATTCTAGATCATAGAATGGTTTGTGTTGGAAGGGACTTTACAGATCACCTAGTTCCAACCCCATGCCATGGGCAGGGATGGCCCAAGCTGTGTCCTACTCCAAGGCACATTCCCCATCTGCCCTGTCACAGCCCTCCCCTGCTCCGGGTCACTGCAGAGAGAGGACATGAGGCCCAAGCAGCTCTGCAAATCTCAGCATTTCTGTTTCCCTCTGTTCTGAGGTGTTGGTGCAGTGGGGAGCACCTCCAGGTTCAGCTGTGTGGTGAAGTCACCCCACACATGCAGTCAAGCAGCATTTCAGCCTCATGACGAAGGCAGCAGGAGTCCCTTTCTGCCACCCATGGAGGTGTCACCCAGGAGAGCCCTTGAGCAGCAACATGGGTGCACGGGATGGGGTCAGCCCTTCTGGCAGGGACAGTGGTTTATAAAGCATCAGGCCAGATTTCCATCTGGTGCAAAAGCGTGTTGGCTCCCTGATTTTCACCTAGGCTAGCTTATATGTGCTAGCTGCAGAGCTGGCCCTTCAATCTCCAAGCACTGTCTTGGCAAGGATCCTGGGGCGCTGGCAGGGTTTGGCTGGTTTATTTAACCGGTGCTGGGGCTGTTGTCTGCCACATGCAATTCACTCCTGTTCTGGATCACAGGGTTTGAACCATCTCCTGTTTCCAATGCCTCTGTCCCAGCTTTCTTTGCAGCAGCATTGCCATTCAGCACCTGCCTGTGCTATATGTCCAAGTGGGATACCAGAGCTTAAGGACATCTCCCAGGCTCCCATGAGACTAGAAGGTGCTCGGCACCCATCTGTATCTGTGTCCTGCTGACCTCTGGGAGGCACTGCTCCAAGCTGTGGCTTATGTCTGGGATAGGTGTTCTTTGGTCCTGACACATGAGCCCAGGGTGTCCAGAGTATTCCATCTCTTGCTCGGACATATATTGGTGCTTTTCACTGGAGCCACAAGCTCTTCATGAAGGGATCAGGTTGGCTTGGGATGAGAGACCCAGGGATGAGCTAGAGTTCACCTAGGTGAGCAGGCAGGTGCCAATTCACCTGCTCTGAGTAAATTCATGATACTGCCAGGGAGAAGGCAGTAGTAAACAAACAAATATAGCTGAAAGGCAGGAGAGAGGTGAGTATAAGAGAATATAAAAACCTCTCTGACAGAGTATGTTCTAACCCCTTAACTCTTTGTCCCCAGTCCTGCATCATTTCCAACTGTAGCCAGTAGCAGATGCCCAGAGAAAGCGATCAGAGCATAGGAACAAACAGGACAAGTAACATCATCTCAAGTAACACCTCACTTTGCCTCACCTCTGTGGCTACATGCCTGTTGCACAGGACAAGTAAACATTAAAATGGGCCCCAAATGCTCTCTGGCTCTCAGGAAAATCTGTAGCTCAGTGGCAGTGAATTTCATCAGTGAACTTAAATCTTTGCATTTAATACACAGCAGATATGGTTAGATTTTTCTTCATTAAGTCTCCCAAGCTTTTTCCAGGGGTGTGAGCAGGGGTGGCATCCCCTCAACTCCTTGTCCCCATACTGGGATGTGGCTGGTGCAACTGCCAATGGCTCCACATTTTCACTTTTCTTTCTAATATTGAAAGCCCAGAATAACAACTGCCACGAGGGGATACAATGTTTGTTTTGCTAGTGGAGTAGAATTTAGGAGAGACTGTCATTGCTACTCATGCACAGACTGTTATCCTAATTTCTCTACTCTCCCTCATGCTGCTGCATGTCACTTCTTCCCTTCTCTGTGTATTTCCAGGAGCAGGCTCTCTCGTGCAGGGCTTGCCCCTGAAGCTTTCCCCTTTGGTTTACTGGGGCACTTTGTGCTCCAGCATTATCGCTTGCTGTGCGTGGCCCTGCATCCTTCAAATTATGCAGCAAGAAGTAGGATTTTGCATGGAGAAGGGAGCACACCAGGCTCCATCCCTCTGTAACACCCCAGCACTGTCATCCTCTCCCCAGTATATCTATGCTCCTGAGCGGGCAGTGGGCACCCTGGGAGATGGATGAGCCCTTGGTGCTGCAGGTGCAAATATTTGCATCCAAATTCCTGCCGAGGCTATGGAGAGGACGAGCTGTCCCCCGATGCCCTTACCCACCTGGTGGGGACCCGCCGCAGTGCTGAGTGTCACTCTTCCCATGGCTGAGCCCTGCGGCAGCCCGCCTTTTCCTTATTTGTTTTTCTCCCTTTGAGAGCTATTCTTTCCCTCCCATATGCTGTAATAATTACAAGTGATAACTTAACAGCTGCTCTGCTATTCCGGGCTCAGCAGAGCCACGCGCCTCCGCCTTCCCTCCCTCCCACAGCTCTGGGTCAATGTCTTGGCTCCAGCAATCAGGGATTCCTGCAATTTTTGCCACTCAGGAGGATCTGGACTCTTCTCCCCTCCATTGCCATCTGTCTCCCACCCGCCTGCCCTAGCATCATGAAGGGGGATGGGACTGCGACATCCATCTGTTACCATGGAGAAAGCTGAGCCAGCGAAGGGACGCACCCTGCATCCTGGGTGAAGGCCAGCAGAGAGGGGGTGAAAGGGATTTTCTTGTCTGCTTGTTTTATTATCACGTGTCTGTTGTCACTCTCGGGGTCTGCTGCAGGGAGCAACCACCACCCTTGGTCACAAGGCACCTTGGGAACCCCCTAAGCCCCCTTGCTGGAGAAGGGGGTGGCCTTAGGCCTGGCGTGGCAGATGCCACCATCCCAGATTGTGGACCAAGTTCACATCACTAAAATGAACCGTTTGCCATCCTTCCTCCTGTGCAAGAGTGGTGGTGGTTCCCAAGGAGATGATAGACCCCCAACATCAGCCCTGGGGCCCAGAACAGCACCCAGCTTTCCCATCATCTTGGGTGTGAAAGGTTTTTTTCTCCTTTTACAAGAGAATATTGCCTCCAATTTCTCTGATTGCTGAAAGCCCAGCATAAAAAAAGTCAGGATGAGGTGTTTCCGCTTGCTCCTCACAAAGGAAATGCTGCATCCTTGAACATTCCAGTCCATCCCCGGTCAGCAAGGCTCCCAAGGCCAGAAGTGCCTCTCCAGAACAGATGAAGATTCCTAGAAATGTGTGAAGACAGCCTGATCCCTGTCGATGGTAGCGAGAGACACACAAGTCTGTGTCAGGCGGTGCCATCCAGCCTACAGAGGGCTGCATTTTGCTTCCCAAGCACTGGAAATCTGACACCTGCCTGCTTGCTCCTGTGCAGTCCCACACTGGTCACTTCCCATGTTCCAAAGGCAGCAGTCCCGGCACCTCTGCCTGCAGCAGGCTCAAAATTGTGGTAAAGCCCCACACAGCAGCCTGAGCCAAGTGCCTGCAGCATGGCCAGCACCTGAATTCATTTTTGGCAAGCTCCAGTGCAGGCAGGGTGCCTGTGTTGCCTCCCTTATGTGTAGCTGGCCTTTACTGACATAGTAAAATGCTGGGAATTAAAGACAAGATTTTACGTAAGGATGGGATTTGCTGGAGCCATCAGCCCACAGTGGTCTTGGCTCTTCTCACCCTGCACAAACATGGCATCTGCACACCTGATATATATCACAGCAGTGACATCTTCCCCTGCCACCTGCCAGTTGTCCTTGTAAGGCAGCAGATCCCACAGGATGCCTCGGGCAGCTCTTTCTAAGGGACAGTGGTGGATAATCTTCCCTGTGGTCCTCTTAAAGTTGTAAATGGGAATAAAAATTGGGAGTGTGCAAGAAGGTGGGCCTTCCCAGGAATTTCACTTCTGCTGCTGGCACCATTTCAAAGCAATGGTGGGCAAGGTCAGGGTCCACAGACGGGGGTTTTGTGCATGCAGACAATTTTCATGCATCAGGGTGACCACAGAAATTGCAACCCTTGGCTTTTGGGGCACCAGCTGCAATGCTATGCCTTGAATTGTGCCCCATTTGGAGGGCCTTTGGAAGAGGTGACATGGTGCTTATGTGAGCTGGCTTTGATGCTTGGCAGCTGTGCAGGACCACCAAGCAAAGGCTTCAGTGCTGGCACTGGTGGCACTGGGACATGCTGGAGGAAAGCTCACCAGCAGAAGCAACACGTGCCTCGCTTGCACCTCCCACACAGGAGTAGGCAGCCCCAGGAAGAGGCGGCTTGGAAAGCCTGTGCCATCTCGTACAGGAGAGCTGGCAGCTCCATCTGGCTCTGCTTTGGAGGAGCTCTCCATGGAGCTGCTGAGGGTGGCCAGAGCGGGGCCTGTAGGTGGTGTGCCAGGAGCAGGAGAGGAGGAAGAGAAAGAGGAGGAGGAGGAGTGGGTAGGTGGGATACATGTGTCCCACACTGCCAAGTTTCCCTTGCAGGGAGGTAATTCTTCAGTCCCAGGAGAAGGGTGGTGCATTTAGGGGTTTGTGTGGTGTGATTCTGGTGCTCAGGTGCAGGGGAGGTGCTCCTGCACAGTGACCCCAGAGACCTGGGGACACGTAGGGCTTTGTGTGCGGGAGCTTCAGCCCACAAGTGCTCGAAGCCACCATGTGCATTTGCCATGTGGCAAAGTCTCTTTGCAGCTCTGCTCATTTTCATGGGTCTCGCACCTTGCTTTTGCTCTCCAGAAAAGCAGTAATTTTTCTCTTGAAGCTAGCAATGTGCTAACAGAGTTCTCATTGAGACAGGGCAGCCAGGGTATTTGTTAGGATAAAAACACATAGGGTTAGCACTGTGTTCCTCACTTCTCTGAGCCCAGGCTATTGTGCAGCAAAATTACAGTCCTTATCTACACCCAAGTTTTGCAGCAGTGTAACTGCAGCCATTTGGTTTTTGGTTTCTTCATTTCAATCTCTTTGATCATGTGCCACGATTAATCTGATCTCTACGAGGCGGGATGAGTAGGAGTCAGAAGAAAAATTGTAATCGTCTGTGCCTTTGGCATGCAGGAACAGAATAATTTTGTAGTCTCAGCTCCACGCTGGTAGCTCTAGGAAGTCTCCATCCCTTCATCAGCTAGCTTCACCATACTAAGGCTAAGGGATACTGATCTAAATGGAAATATTCAGAGCTGGGTACCATCACTGTTCCTTGTTCCCTAATGTTTCAGGCTGCAGCATCTCTGTGACACAAACCACATGGTCGGTGGCTGAAACCCAGCTGGCAACGAGCTCCAAACACAAAGATAAGTTCATGATAAGCTCCTTGCTGTTGTTTGCTCTCACCTGCCTTGTCACCATACCAGGCAGCTAATCCCCTGTGTTGTTTCCTTGCCTGAGTCAAAAGAAACATGAGGTTTTGTTGGGCTGGGAGGAAAGGAGCAAGGGCAAAGGGCATGGGGAGGTGACATCATGATGCCCAGCCCTGTCCTGGCTCTCCTGGCAGTTTTTCCTTGCCAGTTCCCACCAGTGTAGCACCAGCACTGGTTTTTGCTATCCTGACAGCTACATAGAGGTGTTTTCGCTCTCCTAGCCCAGAGTGCCTTTGCCCACACTGCAGAACATTGCTTTAATTCTGACTGTACCAACCCTGGTGTCCATCACAGCCATTTCTGTTTTGAAAGCCCTCCCTTTCCTGGGAACAATTATCCAAATTCCTTTACCAGCACACCTCATGGCTTTACTCCCCATCTGATTGCACAGTTCTCTGCAGGCATTGCTTGATTTTATTGAAAAACTTTACCAGCACAGAGAAGAGATAACCATGTAAGGGACTTGTTTTAAACTGACCAACAAGGCATTATTAACCCATATCACATATTATGATCAAAATCATCTTTTCATATAAATTCTTCTTCTTGTCCAACTGACTATTCCAGCAAAACCAACTCTCTCTGTCCTTCATTTGTCCAAGTGATTATCCCATGTCATGTCACTCGCACTTCTGTAGAATTATGTTTTGCATTGGGTTTTTTTTCCCCTCTCCACACACCCTTAGGGAGCAAGCAATTCCTTTCCTAAGCTCCATCAGAGGTCAACAGGTGCTTGGGAGGTGGGAAGTTGTTGAGACTGGAGGATAGAGAGCCCAAAAGAGCCATTTTTCTGCTTAAGTGCTCGTGCATCTGTCCACAGCACCACGTTTAAAAGGAAAGACCTGGATGGGTTATCTACACTGTCCCCAGGTCCTCTCGCAGACCCTGAGGGTTTCTTGGCTGCTCAAAGAAGAGGAAAACTCAGATGCTTCTGTTCTGTTGTAATTATGACAGGCAATTTAAAATCAGCCAAGAGCCGTATTGATGGTGTCATTTGGAATATAATGGACAAATGGTCCCTTCAATTTCATTAAGGATTAAAAAAAAAATTATAAATCAACCTGAATCAAGAGTGTATACAGAAAGACTTAATGTGGTTCCACTAATTTAGATTTGCAGTCTTAATTATTTTGGATTAATTTTCCAAGAGGACACATGACATTTTTATTGGTGTGAAGACCAATACAAAATGTAGCAGGTGTTTTGGAAGGGAAAGAGTTTTGTCTTTTAAGGGGTGCAACTCCTGATAGCACATCTTTTAAGAATCTTTTCTGGTACCTCCTTCCCAGGCAAGAATAAGCTATGGCAATTTAAAGGATCATGCTTCAATTTTACAGGTGTGTGTCTGCATATATATATGGGTGTGTGTGGGTGTATGTGTGTCTGCCTGTGTCTATGTGAAAAAACAATGACTGGGAAATTTGTTCCACTTTGATTACTCCAACAGCTTTAAATCCATGTAACATCTAAATGGTTGCAAGGTTTGAGGCAGTGGCCAGAAGGTGATGACAGAATCACCTGTGGTGGTTTATGACTTGTTTTTCTTCCTCTTTCTTCACCTCTTCCTCCTCTCCAAGCTGCTCAGTACTCTCTGGCTGCTCAGGTTTAGTGTGTCCATAGCAGAGGCGGCAGGAGGCATTGGAACACCTCTTCTCATCTCATAGCACACTTGACTGGGTTTAGCTTGGACAGCCATGGTTCTGAAGTTCCCTCACTGCCCAGCTGAATCTCTTTAAGAAAAAACCCAAACAAGTCACTTCTCTTTGCAGGAGAAACTGCCCTGGAGCCCCCCATCCAGTGCAGCTGTTGGAACACTGCTTCACAAGGTGAATAGTAACTGAGTCATCAAGCTCTGCCTTGCAAAAAGATCCTTAAGGTATCATGTTTTGCTCTGCTGTCCTTAACGCCATTGATGAGAATGGGTGGTTTTGGGAGCAGGCCAGGGCAGCCTCCGGCCCTCTGCACAGCAGGATGGGGAGAAAGAAGCCACTTGTGGTGTTTGAGCTGTGGTGCCACCCAGGTGATCAAACAGGAACCACCACTCCTTTGGGAATGTCACCATGTCAGCACACACCAGAGGATGGTCAGGGGAGGGTGAAGACCTTTGCTTTGGAGAAGAGACTCCAGAGCCAAGAACTCGATTACACTTCCGCAATACAAGGAAATCCAAGGGTGGCTGAGTCAGGCTGTGAGCAACACGCCTGGCATCTCCCAGGAGATCAGCTCCAGAGGCAGGAGTTGAGGCCTCCTTTTCTCCACACAGCTCAGGTGCCTGCAGACATTTGCAGGTGCGTAGGAGTGAGCTTATCCTGGGAAAGGGAGACCAGTGGACTTCAGATGAGAGAAGAGCCATGGATTGCCATTGCACCCAAATCCTGACACTCATGGAAAAGCAGCATATAATCTGGCTTTCAAACCCAGGGCAGTTTCCTTGCAAGAAAAGGAAAGAGACAGGGAAGAAAGGAAAACTGCCTTTTTAAAAATGTTTGCTTTAGGTAACCCTCCTGCCTCGGGGTCTCAGGACTGAAAGGCAGGAAAAAAGGGCTTGTTGACCTGATGTTAACCTTCAGCTGTCAGCCATTCAGCTCCATGATCCTCACATGCCGCTGCTTAATCCAAGAGGAAAAAAAGCACAAAGCCTGCCCAGAGCCTGTGCCATCTCATTAACATTTGGCTTAGACAAGATTTCTATCCTGCACAGAGAGTGCAGCAGCTCCAGCTCAAACAGCTCTCCTCTGCTGTGTCCAGGGACAGAGGTTTGTCACAACTTCTGCAGTGCTGTGCTGTGGGATTGGGCTCCTTGAGCTGGCAAAATATCATTCAGGCAGAGACACTGACATTTTCTGGCTTATTGAGAACTTGAAAATTTCTCTCTGTGAGGTGTTTCTCTGTGCCAGAATGAGGTGGTTCCCAACAGGCACAAGACACAGACCCAACATGGTGCCTCTTATTGGCATTGGGGATCCCACAGGGCCGTGAAAACCAGAATGCAGTTTCTGGTTTGGCATCACATCCCGCACCCACATCATGCGTACTCAGAGGAAGGTCATAGGGATGATTGAGGAAGAAATAATATGGGAGGGACACAGAGCACATGGGCATCTTGACCTACAGCCAGACATCTACTGCCCCCAGGCCCTTGCAGCTTTCGCTTGATTAAACATGAAAGCTCTGTGGTTGGCCTGAGCTGGCAAATATGGTTCAGCACACCTGAAGTTGGCAGGGCAACCTGTTGTCCTGTGGTCAGCATGGAGCTGGCAAAGGTTTCCTCTTCCCAGCTGGGAGCTGGCAAGTGCTGTGTTCCCATCTGAGAAGCGGGTGGGAGGAGGAAGGTGGGTGGCTTTGTGCTGACTGATGTGAACAGTGTGTTTTTGGTGGTGGAGGAACACGGCCATGGCCATGGGCTGAGTGGTATCACATGAGCTTGGAGATGGAGCTTGAACCGTGTGAGAAATGGATGATTCTTTGAAGGCATGGTGGGATTCTTCAGTAGGAGGACCTCTGTTCTAAGTATAACAAGTCACACTTCAGAAATAAGTTGGTTGAGACTGTGGCTGAGTTTCTTTGATGTAGGCTGAGGACACACTTCAGGGAGAAATCACTCAGTGTTCTGCTTTCTTGTTGATAAACTGTAGGACAGCTCTGATCCTGGGACAAGGCTGAGATCCATGGGGCTGTTTAGCCATGAGGAAATAGAAACTCCTGCACTAAGCCAGATCAAAGGTATGAATTGCTGAGCCTCCTGAGGCTTCAGGGAGCAGTAGGTGTTCCCAAGGGCATGTTGATTAGCACTCCCTCAATTCTCATCCTTTGTCACTGCCTCCAGGAGTGAGGTCTGCATGAGCAGAGTGTGATCCATATGGCCCCTCACCATTAGTTACTAACACGGGTCAAGAGCAGAGTCCCACAGGCTTCATAAACAGCATTTGTCTGAATTTATTAATCCAGATTATGTTTTTTCCATCTACTGGTCTAATCTTCTCTTGAACTCATGCAAATACTCACAGCTGACAGCATACTTGAGCAAGGAGTTCCCAGATCTGATGCCCACCGCAGGAGGGCCTGATGCTCTGAATTAGCCCCAGTTTTTGCACTGGGAAGAAGCAGCAAGGTCAATCCCAGTCAGCCTTCTTTGGGCCATGCCTGACTTTGTAGCTCTCTACCATAACCTCTTCCAGCCATGTCTTTTCCAGACTGAGAAGTTATGGCATTCACAAGTCCTTGCTTGCAGGAAGGCTCCTCCAGACCTTTGATCGTCTTTCATCACTTTCTCCGTGTTGCCCTATTACATTTTGGGTTTGATGCTTCAAAGAGGTGCCTTTTGGGGCACAGGTCAGTGCAGTGGCTTGGCAAGTATGCCTGCCCCACAGCCCCTGCTCTCTCCAGATGCTGCTGTTTCTTGGCTGCAGGCTGTGCCAGCTCCTGTGATCCCATTTGCTGAAGTAATTGGCAGTGCATACCATGCACAACCAGCTTTGAGTTTGTGTTGGGGTTTTTTTGATCCAGGGCTCTTTCTCTTTTGGAAGGGTAGACGTGTCATTTGGGTGTTTTATGAGTGGTGGGTCTCTCTCCTGACTGAAAATCCATCCTCCCGGCATGAAATCTGCTTGGTTTTCCTGCAGTGACCCATGGTGTGTAAGGGACTGTAGGTGAGAGCCTGGCATTGTCTGAAACCTGAAGGGAATGCTTTGGGAGCTGTTCCAGCTCCTTCCCTTTGCTTTTATCCAGGTAAAATATATTTACATGATAACATAGAAAGGCAAAATAGGCAACCAAACCTCACTGTGGTCAATTCACTCCTGGCCTATTTCATCCCAATAAGGCCATGATGGACTCAAACTGGAACTTCAAACTTCTTTGAAGACATTCAGCCAATTACAAAGGTGAGAACCAGCTGCACAGTTTGGGTCCCGAGATGAACTTTACTGTAGGTGAGGCTGTAATGTGAATTTGCTGTGTGAATCAGTCTTGAGGAATAATAGCTCTTTAAATTTTTTAAAATTGTTTTTCTTTGCTACAGTTTTTTCTTCTTCCTGGCCCCACCACAAATCTGCTCTCACTCTAATCTTTTCTTTGGCAGCTAAAACTATTATCTTTATTGTTTCAGGGCTTGGCTTCTTCCTGTTAGATCTCCTAATTGGATTTTTATTTTCCGATCCATTTACTCTCTCCTGTGCTTTCACTAAAACCCTTTAACCCTTTGGCATTAGCTTTGCTAACCAATTACCCTGGAAGGTGCTCCTCTCCCTGATTTACACGGGACAGCTTTCCTAACCTGTGGGTGTCACCTCCAGGGTCACTGTCTGTACAGTGTCATCATCATCTCCTTCATTCTGCAGACTGCAAAGGCTTGTTGGGTTTTAACCAAGAATAATGAAAACAACCCACATCACCCTTTAAAAGGAGGTCTGAAGTCACCATAGAGCCAAAATCATCCAGAAATATGACATTTCAGCTGTGGCTAGGAAAAGTCTGCTGCTTTGTCCAGATTCACCTCCCACCCAGACCAGGTGCCAGTCCTGTGTTTCTGGCTGTGTCTAGAGCTGTATAGCAGCTAAAAGAGCGGTGAAACAACACTAGGGCTGTGACCACTTCTGGCACAGGGGTTACTTAACCCTTCCACTCCCCTTCATCCTCTTTGGAAAATGCTGTTCACAAAATATGCTTTCTTCCACCTCCCATTGATTTTGTTCTTTTGGCCAGCAAGCTCTGCTGGACAGGGCCTTGCCCATGCAGAGCTGCTTGTAACAGTGCCAGAGTCTTTACTGGAGGCTTTCAGTGTGCCAGGAGTGACCTGATTGCATTGCAGGTGCTTTCTGTCCAGCTGAAAGGACCTCTGTGCTCCATACTAGCAACTATCTCTGTCCTCTCCATGAGTAAATCAGTGCTTTGGTTTCTCCAGCTACCAGGTATGATCCAAGCTGTCCTACGAGCACAGCAAGGTGGTAATGGAATCTGGCATGGAGGGGGCTTGGGTGCCCTGTATCCCAAGAAGGGGCTGCTGGTTTCATCACCTGAGCCATGCAGCTTCTCTTACAGGAGGAGGGTGCAGCTGAGATGATGGCATCTCATCATAGGTCTGGTCTTTCCATCAGGCCATGCAGTAATGCAGCACTATGATTTTTCAGCGAGCCAAGATCTTCACTTGTAACATTTCTTTCAAACAACTCAGGGCACAAGGAAGGAAGCTCCCCTCCAGGTCAGTCAAGCCCAGCACAGGCAGAGGTGATGGAATAGCACCTCCACATAGCAAGATGTTAAAAGGAGATGTAGGTGCAAAGGGAGGAAAAACAGGGAGAAGAGGTACCAACCCTACTAACTGTCTGCTCAACTCAGATCCAGCTGCCTGGCCCTTAACAGGCCTCAATGGACCCAGTCTCTGTCCTCTTTTTGTTCCTCTTTCCAGCCTTTTTGCAACCTCAGTGCCTTTGTGTTTGTTACTGGAGTGCGTTGCCATGGTTAAAGCTGTTATTCTCAGCAGGGTTTGCATCTTACCTGTGAGACAGATAGATATGGAGATGGAGACGTGCATGAATATGTGTGTTTACCTTCATGTCAGTTCCCACTGGCCACGTGGGAAAACAAATCTGATGGGAAAGGAGAGCCCTTCAGGGGGAATGGGGAGAGAGGGAGCCACATTGGAGGAGTTTCTCCAAGGAATACACAGGCTAAGCCAAAAGCATGGGATAGAAAAAATGATCACCTGAGAGCAGGGGAGGGCAGAGATGGACATAGGTTTGTTGGAGGTGTTGTTAGACTGAGAAAACACACAACTTCAAGTCAAGACTATTGTAAGGGTGCAGTGTACATGTGGAAAAGTAGGGATCGCAGTTCCCTCCCTGCAAACTGTTCCCACACTGGCAGTGCCCACACAAAATTCCTCCTTAGCCCTGTCATTTTCCTTGGCTCTGGTTGCTCCAAGTGCTAAAAGGGGCTTGCAAGTGTTATTTTTTTAATTTTTATTGTTTTTTGAATGTGCTGATCAGATACATATTTTCTAAATTTTACTTTACTCTTATTCTTCTTTCATAATATTATTCATTCAAGGAACAGGGAAGGTGGGGAGCTGATTCTTTGGCACATTCCCATAGGTATTCTTGTCCAGAGGAAAATGATAACAAAACCTTTGGCTTTTAGATTTTTAGGATTTTTGGCTTTGGTGTATCAGGCCACGATAATTTTATTGTTGTTCCTCGGGGAACGATTCAAAATAATAGATCTGCTAGAAAAGATGGAGTTCCTGAGTTTTTTGGCTAATGTTATTATGCAAGTTTGAATTGATGGAACAGTTCTGGATTGCTTCACTCAAACATGCATTGAATGAAGAATTGAATCAATAGTTGCTGGGCCCTCTTCCAGCCCCTCCAGCTCACTTACACAATCCACCAGTGCTGCCCTTGCCTGGACAAAATGTGTGGGGCTGGTTAGGGGTGGCTCCTAGCCAAGAAGTGAGGCCCAGGCCCTCTGGCTTATTTTGGTATCTCACATCCTTTGATTCTGCCTGGAGGCAGGACTCCTCTCCCATCTAAGATGAGGCACTTGCCTATACCTGGCTCCTGCCTAAGCAGAGGAGGAAGATGGCACCTCCAGGGGCTGAGTCAGTCGCCTGAGAGAGAAATCACTCTCAAGTGGGATTTTTCTATTGACTGAAAATCTCCCCAGGTTACTGGGGCCCAAGATTAGCCACTTGCTTTAAAGCCTGAGATAAGAGATGGTGAACTTGGGGGCTGGAAATTCACTCCTCTCTCAGGTGAGGACCAAATGGGTTGGGGATAAAGGGGAGCACAGCTAAATCATCTGCAAGAACTGTAGAAATGGCTTTTTCTCCATGGGAGAAATTCTGGTAAAAACGCCATCTCAGTATTTCTGACAGTCTTATCCCCAAGCCCCACTGCTGGCCAGGGCTGCTGTTTGCCTTTCTCATGGGTGTTTCTACACCATGGCAGTGCCCAGACAGCCAGGTCTTATTGCCTTGTTCAGCCTTCTAACCTGCTGTTAAAAGCACTGACAGCACAGATAGGGATGTCCCTTCATACCCACCTGGCTCCATGCTGACACACACCTCATCTCCTGCCATTTTGTCTATTCCCTTTGGGAAGGCTGCCAGAAATGTCAATGTTTTCAACCTCCTGCTCTGTATGGCAGCAGAGCTGCAGCCCTGCCTGACAGCTGACACTCTCCCCAAGCTTTGTAATTGGGGTGATGGAGCTAATGAGGGGGGTGAAATTCATCCTATCACTTTCTGTGATTGTCATTCACCTTCTCCTCCCTTATCGAGTCAATGGAGAGATCTGGTATTTGAGCCAAACAAGGGACATCTGGAACTGTGGTCCAACCAGCACTGCTGGAGGCTTGGTCCTGAGGATGAACAGAGCAACCTCAGAGCCACATGGACACCTCCCCGTGTGCTTGTCTGCTCAATAAAGTCACCACAAATTAACTGCAGGTATGTCCTGAAAATTAATGAGTTCAAGAACTGTCCAGCCTCACACGAGCCATCTTCTGCAGAAATAGTGTCCTTAATTAAATCATACCTCTTTCACAAGGATCTGTATCGAGCCCAAAGGCAGGGAAGGCAGTCAGGCTGCCTGGCGCTCTACTGGCAAGATGTGTGTCCACTGGGAAAAGGCTGCTACAGCTCATCCACATCCACCTTCAGGGCAGAGTGGGGTGAGGAGCCAGCCTGGATTCATTAATTGCTGCTGTGGGGTGGCAAGGAAACCAGCCCAAGTGCTGGCCATAGGGGTGGATAGCACCTCAGCAGCATAGCTAATTAATGGAGTGAAATAGGTGTTTGGGACGTGGTGTAGTGGAGAGGTGAGTCAGGCATAGCACCACATGTAGCTGATCCTATGGTTCCACCCTCCAGCATGCTCAGACCCCTCCTTAGGTCATCTCTTGTGAGCTGGCAAAACCTCAGTGGTCTTCTTCTGGGGAGAATAAATGACAGGGAGCAGGGTTAGCAGAAGCCAGGCACACTTATCCCAGAAGTTCAGCACATGGTCTGGGTGTGGAAGATGTTATCCTACAACTATTTCCCGAGCAGGAAGGAAATCCACATGGATGCCTGGGTTGCAGAGTCTAGGGAACTTGAGGGGAGAAACTTTGCCAAAACACCTGGGTTGCTGTTATCTATCCCTCTACCACCACCACCAAGGTGATGTGGAGATCTCTCTTCAGAATCTTCCCAGGCACCTGTACCTACCTCACCTTGGGAAGGACCTGGTGGGTTGTGAAGAACTCTCTCTGGCTCTGTGGAGTCAGGATGCACCAGTTCCCACCTCAGGCACCGCAGGAAACCAGGTGATGGCTGCATTTTTCATTCAGGTGTGCACCTTGGCAGCAGCTGCACGTGTTTGAGCAGAGAAGCCAGAACCAGAACTCTGACCGTTTGGGAGTGTGATGGCCAGAGTGCTTCCTGAATAGTCAGACAGGAAAGTTTCCCTTCACAAAGGATGGACTGTTTGCATTGTGCACCTGAGTCCCCTGTGCTCACGAGGGGCTCAAGGCTCCAGTTCTGGGCTCCCTAAAAAACATCTTGCAGGGGCTGGCTGGGAGGAAAAAATACCCCTGCGACTGCAGCCAAGCCAGAAGGCATCCCTGGAGCCGTGGGTCTGCGGGCCCGCACCCAGCTGCACTCCCTAGGGCAGAGCCAGGCAGGTGGAAGCGGCCGCGCTGGGGCACAAGGAGCGCACTGCTGGTGCTGGGGAAGTTCCATCGCTCCCGGGCAGAGGTGACCTGGGCGCAGGCTCTCCCTGGTAAGGTGACCACCAGGATGTGGGCTGGAGGTGGAGAAAGAGGCCATGCAGACGAGCCCAGGCTTGCGAACGCAGTTCTGGCAGTTTGGGAGAAGTGCTCTTTTCCCTTCCCCGCGTCTTTTTTGTTTTCCGCAGCCCGACAGAAGAGGCTTCCAGTAAGCGGCAGGGGTGGGGGCAGAGCCCACCCGCACAAAGGCAGCTCCCCACGGGCTCTGTGACCGCTGTCACGCTTTTTCGCTCAAATCAACGCCAGCAGTGGATGACGTGGGGCTGGTGCTCCCCAGCCCCGGGGCTGATTGGTCCCAGCTCAGGTTTGAACGCCAAGGTGTCCTGGCAACGAGAAGCAGAGGAGCCAGACTTTCCCGTACCCACTGGGCTCCGGGAGCACGGCGGCTGGGAAGCGGCAGGCACCGCGGGCGAGGAGCAGCGCGCAGGGCCACTGGCCCTCCTCCAGGTACCCTGGGCGCCGTCCCGGGCAGTGCCGCAGCCCCGGCCGGGGGCTGGGATGAGCTTCAGCCGCTGCGGGGCTCCGGTGGCCGCCGGCAGTGACTCCGCACGGGGGCTCGGCAGGCACCTGTGCTCCCGCACAGACACGGCAGCGGAGCTACTTTCGGCTGCGAGTAGGAATGGGGAAATCACTGATGTGCGGGGGTCTTGAAAGTGCCCGTTCGGTGGGGTTGGGAGGAGGGATGCCTGGGGAGAAGCTGAGCAGGGAGTCAAGGAGCCTTCCAACAGTTGTGTGGTCAGCTCTCTTGCCCCAAGAGGACAGAGCAAGTGATTTTGGCTCTTTTTGGGTTCCTCTGATTAATCAAACTTACCAAAGCCCTGCAGGGCACCCGGGGCTCTGAGGTGTGCTAGAAGAAGATGGCTTTGCATTGAAATGAAACAGCTTTTCCTGCTGACAGAGAGCTGCTCTGCTTTTGCCTCAGCGGAACCCTCTGGATGTCCGTCCCTCTGGAGCCCGGGGGGTGAGGAGGGAAGGGAGCCTCAGGGCTCAGCTGTGTGCAGGAAAGCAAAGGGCAGTGCAGGGGCGCGCTATAAAGAAAAGGCTTTTTCCTTCGCATGGAAGATGCGAGCAGAGCTGCGAGGAGCTGGCTGGGGGAAGATGTTTGCCGGCACGGGGAGGCAGCACTCAGCACCCAGCCCGTTTTACACCTGTTAAAACTAGCAGAGACATATCTGTGAAAAGATGTGCCAGCCGTTGATGACACGGCACGTCCAAGCTGTCCAAGTTGAAAAACCCCCTCCACAGGGTAACAGCCATCCCGGAGGAGCTTCCTGGCTCAGTGGCAGGTGGTGACCTTGTGGAAGGGCCGGTGTCCTGCGTGGATTCAGTGGCACACATCAAAAAGCAGCGCCACGACTCAGGTCTTGCTGCTGCAAGTGGGGGGTGAAGAGGGATAACAATACCAAGAGCTTTTGGACCACAGCTTGTGTTATTTATTAGAGCACAGGGCCGAGACCTGCCTGAACAATTCTTTCTCACAGACCCAAAGGCATGATGAGACTTGGAGATCCCTCCTAGTAGAAGTAATAGAAGAGCATTTTCTCAGCATCCCAGTGGCAGGAAAAGGCAGAGGGACATCACAAAATGAGCAGGGAGTGTTTTCCTGGCAGCATGTTATTGCTGACCTGGATTCGTACTGATGACCTGGAGGGGTAAGATTAGTATAGTCAGCTTGTCCCAGGCTGTGGGGGGATTAGAGAGAGGGAAAAGGTCATGCCTGTTACATACATCATTTTTCTCTGTTTAAATGGGAATATGTAGCACAAGTTGTCAGTCAAAAAAAAAAATATTTAATTATACTGCATAGTGAAATGTTACCAAAGTTACAATCTTGGAGTGGTGGGCTTACAACAGTAGAGGCTCTGCCTACAAAACCCAGTTACTGGCTCTGTGAGATTCAGTAATGCTTTTTGTATCTAAATGAAAGTTAAGAAAAAATCTCTCTCCCATGCTATAAGAAGAGGTTTGACCTAGGTGAACCTGAAAACAAATAAACATGAAAATTCACTAAAAGTTAATTAAACGGACTGGGTATTTTAATTATTTTTTTCAACAATCATGCTTTAAAATTGAGCAGCTTGGGACTGGAAGATGTTCCTACTTGAACCAACAGCCCTCCCTGATCCAATTAGCTCAAATAAGACTTGTTTCTCTGAAGGGTTAAGGCCAGTACATTCTTCAGGCTTTATTAAACCCATGAAAAATAATGTCAGTCTGAAACCCAAGAGAGGGGAAAACATACCCACACCTTGCAGGCCATAAACAGGAACAAATTCGGCTCACTCTGTATCTCCCCAGAAATCCAGCCAAGGCAGTTTATGAACTGGGAACATTAGCCCCAGTGAGGCAGGACTTTCCCAGATTAAATAGCATGTCAGTCATTAAATAACTCATCTTTCCTGGTATTTTATGGAATAAACAGTGCCTGTTTCTTGCTAATAGCATCTGTTTTTATTTGAGTGGGATTGTATTTTATAATGATCCTTCTGTTCTGTTTGCATGTTTGCAGTGACCCCAGCAAGCAACCACTCCATGGCTGATAGTAAATTCACTCCCAGAGGTTTAATGATGGTATTTACTGTAGGAGCTACCAGTTTTAAGGCTGTAGTGATTAGGATGGGTTGATGGGACACGGGGCAGTTGGGTAATTGCTAGTGATGAGCCAGTGAACTCCCAAATAATTGCACCTTACCTGGAGAGGTGTGCTGGCATGAGCGGTGTTTTAAAGACAAAGCTGTGAGGAGGATAAAGGACAGTCATTGTCTCCACATGACAGCGCTGAATCATGAACAGGAAATTATCCCTTCTCCTCACCAAGAAAAATAATGCTCGGTCTATTTTCTTTCCTGTTGCTTTCTTAAAGAAAAGACAGTCATGGTAGGGACTCGTGTGCCACTTCCTTCTCTTCATACCATTTAAACATTGTTGAGAAGTAGAGATGCTCTGCTTGAGGACACCTACAAGTGTTGTGAAAATGGGTTTTGAGGGAAGGAAAGACAGTCATTCGCTGACTGACCCTGGGAAGTCCTGGCATAGACCAAACCTCAGTTAGACACCAGAGAGGTCTGGTAACAAAGGGACCCTGTCAAAGCTCACTCACCAGAAGGCTTCAGCATAAGCTCAGATTTCCTCCACAGATGTGAGGTCCAAGCAATCCTGTTTCCTAGGACAGCAGACATCATTAATAATGTTATTAAAGGGAGACAGTAATTTTACTTTTAATGAATGTGGGATCTACATAAGTTGGTGTGGTCACTTGCTAGAGCTCCATTGGCCCTTGGGCAAGATTTCTCAAGTCCCAGCCATTTCCATGTATGTTTGGGCTCCTCAGGACATTACTCAGCCTGCATGTATGTGGATTTGGTAGTCCTCGCCTGGCCCCAGTGTTTGAGGCTGTCTCCAGTGCTGCTCCAGGCTCCTCAATGCCTGCGGTCTCCAGCCTTGGCACTTTGTGTTTGTTTGCCCTGCATACCCAGCAGTGGAGAAGCCAAAATTGCTTTGCCCTCCCTGATCATGAAGCAGAGGGCTGGAAACTTAATCTTTTTCATTCCCTTTAATTTCCTACCCCGGAAAGGAATAATGCCCAAAGCAATGGTGACACTAGAGTCCTCTAATGCTTCTTGAACCTTCATCAACAGGTTCTGGAGGGCTTTGGGAAAGATGTTGTATGCCTCACATCTATTTTAGATCTGGGAGGGTTGAGGCAAAGCAAGGAGCAGAGCCTTGACACACAATGACAGGAGTAGAGCAAATGGCAGGTTTAGGTAGGGGCAAAGGGGCTGACAGTGGTGCTCTCACCCCACCCCATGGAGATGCTCCTTGGTGGGTCTGGGACCACAAAAACTCTGGTTAGGTGGCTCTTTATCTGCTAGAACATTTTCATTTTTCCTTGTGATTAAAAGACTGGGAGTAGGTCTCTTCTCTCTGTGTTAATGAGCTTTCCTCTCCCTCTGTAGCAAGAGAGAAAGATTGCAGCAAAACCAGCAAAACAAACTTCAGTACAAGATTGTTCTACTGATGGGGAGGAAATAAGTAGTTTGTGGACCCAGAACCTCCCAGGAGAGGGGCTGCTCTTGGTCCAGCAATGATTTAAGGGGCTTAGCAAGTTAGAAGTGCCATCAATAAAGCTGTGGCAGGGTTATCAATATATTAATAATCTGGGGCAATTGGACCAGGTATTTCCAGGTACAGGCTGATAGAAATGATAGTGCTCATCCAGACTGCTGAAGCTCCATTGACATGCTTGGAGCTACTCTGCTCTTATGGCTAGCAATGGGAAAAGAAACTTAAGGTGTTCTCATTCCACAGCCTTCTCCACCTTCTTCTTTGTTGGCACATGTATTTCTCCAGCTGCTTGATGCAGAGTCATTGGTCGGGCAGAAAAAAATCAAACATTTTCTCCCCTGGGGATTTTCTAGAGCTGGACAGTCCTTGATCCAGTCCTACTCTCTGCACCAAGAGTAGTGCAGGCACAATGAAGAGGGGAGTGCAGGCTGTCAGTCCACCACTGCCTGCTTTAACCAGTCCAAAATACAGCTCGGATGAATGGAGGAATCCTCTCCCTTCTCTTACATGTGATGCTCTTAAGGGAAATGTGCTGATCATGGGTTTACAAACCACTGCCAGATGTTTGAAATTATGTAGTTTAATTGTTGGTGCAGGACCACTCAGTCCAGTGGCTGTCACCTAAAGGAATTCCTTTGAAACCTGCTCTCTGGTACCAAGATGAGCTTCAGGCTTCTCAATACCAGTTTTGAACCTGAAGGTAGTGAGGTACCGGCAAAGATCAGAGCATGAAATTCAGAGGCGGGAACTGCTGAGTGTTGATCCTGGATCTACTGCCAGCTCTTTTTGCTCCAGGGCAAATTATTTAGCTTTCCTTTTCCCTGATCCCATTCCATCCCCTGTCCAAATCTTTTGGCACAAGAGAGTTGGGGGAAGAAGATTGCAAAACACCTGCTGAAGTGCTTTGAAGACAGAAAGCAGAATGCACAAATGGTAAGTTGTATGGGCAATATAAACAAACACAGCTATATATTTCCCAGGCTAAATGAGGAAGGAGGAGGGGTGAACTGGTGGGTGACACCCATGTCCTAATTACAAGGCTTGTTTCTGGATCCCTTCAGTGTGAAGCATCCTCTTGGCTGAAAAACAGCTGATATAGTCACACCAGAGCAGAGGTAGGGGAGGAAAAACTTGTCACACAAGTGAACCAGGGTGAGTGGAAATTTCCTTTGGGATGAAGGGGAAAGTGGTGGTACCAGCAGTGGGTTGGAGATGGCCTTCTGGACCATCTCCAGACCTACTGGTTCTGCTGAGCTTCCTCTTTCTTGTCTGGTGCATTTTTCCATGTGGTTGCTATATGGTCTTGAGAGTTCTATAAGATCTAGGAAAGTCCTTCCTGTAGCTGCCATTAGACCCTGTTTATCCTCTCTGACACCTGATTCAGGGGGATAACTTCTGGCATTTTAGTAGTCTCTTTGTCCCACACCAGTTTGCCAACTCAGAAAGTAGCACAGCCCCAAGGTTTAAGATTGAATAAGTAAATTGTGAGTGCACTTTGCTTTCTGAACCTTCACAGCGTTTCAGGGCCACTTCTCTAACATGTCTTTGCAACAGTGGGAGTTCAAATCTGATGGTTCATGTGCATGTGCTAAGAGAAGTGAGATATCCACACAAACAGCTACGGTTGAGGAGACAAGAAGCACAGCAGATGCCATGAGGGCTGATAGACCTTCCAAGCTTAACCCCTGACAGGTGTCTTGGGCCTCTTCCACAACACCTGAGGCTCCCTCCTTACTTCTGTTTTTTGCATTTCACTTGTGCTTATGACCTTGCCCTAAATCTTGGTTATTCTTGCAGGTGTTGCACACTCTGAAGAGCACCTGGAATAGGTTTGCAGGTCTGGCCCCTTGTTTTGGCCAAGTGATTTCTTCACGACCAGGGAAGTGCAGGTTTAGCAGCCTGGGACCAGGGAAAGTGATTGCAATTCACACCTCTGTCTTTGATTCTTTGTAGCTTGGGAAAAAATGGGTCCAGTTGGGATCAGTTGCATGAGGACATATAAGTGCCTGAAGACGCAGGTTGATACCTGCATGCCATTTATTTTGCATTTAAGCTGTATCTGGGAGTTTTGTTTCATGTTGGGGAAATAGGAAGCAGTATTTTTTGTCTCTCCTTTTATTACTATTCTCCAGCCTGAAAGCTGCTGGGGTAGGAGATGTCCCCATACAAGTCCCTGCAAGTGCAGCTGCAGGCCTTGATCTCAGCTGGAGACCAGTGTTGACCCACACTAAGCCAGCCCTGGAGCTGAGCAGACAAGATGCTCTCTAAGCCCTGCAGATCTGCATGCAGTGGAGGGTATTTTTTTCCCCAATGAGCATTTGATTCCCACAGTATTATGGGAAAAGGGACGTATCTGCACCACCTGGGTCTTCCTCCATCGCTTGCTGGGGCCAAGCAGCACCTGCTTATAACCAGTGCTTTGCCTTGGAAGCCCCTGAGAGCTACTGAATGTATCTGTTGCCTGGTTTCTCCTTTAGTTAGTCTGCATGTAACAGCCTGGGAGATGATTGCCCCCACCCATCCAGCTTGCCAGACAAATGTTAGAGATGGTGATGGATATATCTGCTCTCAAATTAAAAAGCAGTTTAAAACACATCCCCTGCCAGGGCCCTCTGCCCTGTTAGCTTTCAGGTGCTCTCTGGAAGAATTTTTTTTTAATTTTTTTTTTTTACTCAGCCCTACCCTTTCCTGCAGTCTTCTTGTGCTCTTTTCTGCCTGGCAAAGCCCCAGCAGCAGCCCCCAGGCAACGTGGCACGTGTAGTGGAAACGACTTTGGCTGACTGGGATGCTTTTGCAGGGAGTCCAGGTGCTGTACACAGTACACTGGGGAGGAGAAGACGCCTCCGGATGGAAGTTAAAGATCTCTTCCTCCTCCCTTTTTTTCTCCTGAACCCAGCAATTCAGTGGTTGTGTCAGCATAACTCGATATCATGGGGATAGAGAGAAGCTGGAGCCTCCACAGCACAAAGCAAAACCCTCAGTTTGCTCTCAGCTGCCTGTTGCAGGAAACTGTCTCCTGGTGATAAAGGGGGAAAAGAGCTGCATGGGGAGGGCACCACAGGACAACTCCTTCAGGGGGAGAGTGGATGCTTTCTTCTCTGCATTGGACATTTGTATACCAACTTGTCCTGCCCTGGTGTCTCTGCATGGGCAATCTTGCCCTTGGCATGGGTTTTCCTGGCTTTTCCCAGGGACCCTGAGAGCTAGTCATCCCCATGCTGCCTCTCCAGGGCTTCTCATCCTGCCAGAGCCTGTAACAGCAAGGGCTGTGGTGCAGGTCTCATTCCTTTCCTCAGTTTGCTCTGCAACAGTGGCAGGATGTGCTGTTTGCTGCAGTCAGATTAAAGGCTGGTAAGCTGCCCTTTTGCCGAGTAGATTTAAAGGTCTAAAGGCAGCAATGCTCAAGAAAAAATACTTCCTCTCTTGGTAGGAGATGTGGGTGAGAAATTCTGTCTTGGTGCTGATACTGTTGGGACAGGGATGCTGGGATGGCAGCCGTAGTGGGAGATGGCTCTGCCTGCATTAGTCATGGTGGTGGAGGGGAAAACTGCAACATAAAAATATAAATTATATGTGTTCAGTAGATAGATAAACACTACTTCTACCAGCGCTGTAAATCAGGCCTATCTCCCCACCTCCTCCCAGATTTTACCAGCCTAATTTGGAATTCTCTGTGCAATATTTATTTTTCATTACTAAGTCTTGAAGGAATTGCATTTTCAAGCAGCCAGTGACTTCTTTTTTCTTAAAAACTTTTTTTTCCCCTGAAGTCAGCTCACAGCACCTGTGTCTTGGAAAACCAGGCCCCTTTAAGATGTCTCAGGCTGCTTTGAATCACTAATTGCTTCTGAATAGGCAGGCCAAATGTTTTATCACTTCAAACTCCCATAGCAATGCAAATCTATACAGCTGAGAAGCCTCTTTCCATGCATGGGGGTGATGGGCAAAGATAAGGATTAAAAATAGAAACAAATTCAGCCCGGGGGTCCTCTTTGTTCCTCTCTGCCCTCGGTGGGGTTGCCAGGGCTACATTTGTTCCCCTGCATCGTTTTTGGATGAGATCCAGCGCCCCTTGAATGCAAAGTTGAGAGGTACAGTGGCGGGAGAGGGCTGGATGAGGTCCTAGGTACATACATATTTCATTGCCCATGCCAGGCTCTGTATTGTTTTCTCTCTCTGGTTTCACAAAGGTGGTGTTTTCTAAAACTCCCACTTGTTGAGGGTGACACAGCCCAGGCTTCATCCCGTCTAAAGTTTCTGGCTTTTCAGTTGTTTCCCACTCTGAATGGCAGCCAGGCATATTTCCCATGCCTGGGGGGAAAAGGGGGATGCTTGGGAGGAGAACAGGACTGCTGGAGTGCTGCTTGGAGGGAACTACATGGGCTGTGACATGTCCCCCTGGGGGTTGCTCTGTGTGTTTTGGGCTGTGGTGGCTCACACACGCTGCCAGAGATGAGCAGCACTTTGCAAAGCCTCACTGGTACAGGGCTCACCTGACTTCTTCAAGTAACCCACAGCCTGAAGGCAAATATTGACTATTAAGAGGTGGAAAATCTCGGTGAGCAAGGGCAGTCTAAATCCTCCTTTTTGCATAGGTCACCTGTTATTAGAGCTGCCTGCCATGTGCTGAGTATGGCTATGCTCAAAAATTGCCAAGAGCTCAGCACTATGGAAGCAAAAGCCAATTTACTGACTTTCCAATAGAAAGGAAGATACATGCTGAATGTGCATCTGTTGGATGGTATTTCTGTTTCAGGCTTGCCACTAACATACAAATGGAAAAGCGACTTTGCATGATTTATGTAGTTACTAGGAAAACCTGGGTTAAGTGATACTTTGTAGAATATTGGGTACTATTTATTCTTAGCGGAGTAGGATATAAAATCTATTTTCTATTTATCTCTCCAAACGAATTCTAATTGACATTGCCTATCTTACTCGAGTACTCTTGACATGGAGAGCAGATAAATATCCTGACAAATAACATCTTTATGAAAAATCAATAGCTAATAAGAAATCAGTTCATTGAAGATGATGGCAATTTATCTTAAAAATTAAAATAAAGACTGCAAAATTTTGTCAAAGAGGAAAACAAAAAAATCTCTGTTCTTCTTTGTTTAGGTATTATTTGTGTTTCAAGTGCATATAGGACCCAGTTAAGACTTGATCAACTAAGGATAACTATTGTTATCTTCATTGTCCTTTTAAAAGAGACAGCTGCTTTCCCACCAGACTGGGATTTCCAGGGAGGCACAGAGGAACTGGAATGTTTTTAGGCCTTCAATCCTGTTCTCCAAAGACCTTTGACTCAACAGGACTGAAACATGGGCTTAAATCCTGCAGAGGTTTAAGTCTTCAGTGTTGGGTTCCAGCCCAGGGGTAATTATCTTACTGAACTCAGGTCTTCATACATAACCCCGGTTTTCCTGGCAGGGAAAAAAAAAAATTAAAAATAAAGGGTTTGAGTATAAAAAAGACAATTATAAACTAGAAAGCTTGCTTGTCCTTTACAAGCTTAGGTGTAGAGGTCGCTTTGGATGTTCAAGTAAGTACCAAAAGCAATCCAGGCTTGGGACTCGCATTTTTTTTGCCCAAGGTCCCCACTTGGGTACCAGCAAGGCACAGACCTGGTGCAAGACTGTGCTCTGCTCTGACACCTGGCACCGGCAGAGCGAGGCGTGGGAGAGAAGCTCCAGTGCTGGTGCTGTGCGAGGGCTGTGAGGCTGAAGATGTGGGGCTGGCCGTGTACTGGGGGCGATTCTGGGAGCACAGCCTGGCAGGTGGCTTCTGAGGCATGATGTTGGAAAAGCAATTAGGTGCCAATGGGAATGGCACAGGTAGAGAGCAGGTGTCCTAAAGGGTGGAAGCTGTGCCAGGGTCAGGTGCCCTCCCAGCTCGAAACTGGGAGCCCAGGCAGGGAAGGAGGGGGAATAGCTGGAGCAAGAACCAGAAAAACCTGCTCACACCAGCCGGGATTCACATTACTCACACTGCTTTAAAACAGGTCAGGTTCCCTTTGGTTTCCAATCAAAGATGGCCAAACTGCCTAAGGATTGTTTTCAGCTCAGTTTAGAGCAGCTCCGAGCTCCCGTGTGCCTGCTCACTGTGTCACTGCCCCCATGCCCTCCTACCCACACCCAGTGCAAGGCCTTTCCTGGGATTTAAGCCTTTCTAAGCAAAGGCTGGGTTAGAGCATGCACAAGGACATTTCCCAGCTCACCTGAGGGGTGGTAACCGTGAGTTGTGGGATAACATTTGGCCCCCTCACCTCCTGACCTGCCACAGGCTCTGGAGCTCACACAGCAAGATTTGCTGCTTGAAGCTGGATGGGAGACTGCATCTGAGGATGCTCCCCATTGCAAAGGAAGAGTGGTCTGCCTCCCTCAGATGTCATCAGAGGTGAGAAGCTCATGGCGGTGGTGCGAGCTGTCCTGCTGCAAGTCTCATCCACAAGCACCAAGGTCAGCCTCGCATGATTAATCAGGTTATTACAGTCAACTTCAACTGGGTGAGAGTATCAAAGATGAAACCACATTTTCATTGGGAAGAAGGAGGGGAAGAGGAGCTAACAGAGTTAGAAATCAGATAGTCAGAGGCTAATGGCTGTGTCTGCTTATTAGGCAGCAATAACAGTAATTTACCTTTGAATCGCAATAATTCATCGTAACGCTTCCCACCTACCTCATGAACCCTTGCTGCTTATCTCACCCCTCTTGTTCAGGGATCTGAAAACATTTCATAAACATTAATTAATTATTCCTCCACACCCCTGGAAGCAAAGTAAACATTATCCCAATTTTGCAGCTCGAAAAGCTGAGCTCACCTAAAGAGATAATAACCGGGCAGGGGTGCAGGAGCCCAGAGCACAGAGCCCTATCCCAGTTCCGACCAGAAGCACCTTTCTACAGAGTGCTCTGCAATGTGGGCACTGGGGGCATGATCCAGGGTAGTTCAGTCCTTCATCCTCGCCGTTCCTGTGCTTGCCACTATTTTCAGATGGCAGGAGAGGTGTAAAAAGGGTGAGTGTTGCTCCTGCCCATCACTATCTCACCACCTTAAAGCCTCCACCGCAGGGACCAGGCACCTGCCAGTGTGTGAAGCACCTGTCATTATTCACAGTAGGACTCTCCCTTTTTATAATGACTACGTTAATGACCCTAATCTTTCGGTGTGAATGTGGTTAATCCCACAGTTCTAGGGACGAGTAGTTCAGAGTAGTTCTCCTCTCCTGCCTTCTCTCACCTCACTTTGCCTCCTAACCTAACGCTTCAGCACTGAGATGAGCTGGTGAGACCTTGCTAAAGAAAAAAGGCACCGCCCCTGTCCTGGCTTGAAAATCAGGCTGGATGCAACAGTTAAAAATCAGGCCACCTCTCTCCAGCGTCTCAGCCAAGGGATGTGACATGTGAGCAACATCCTGAAACAAGATGCTTGGCGTTAAACCTGTGCTCAAGTGCCTTGATAGATTCTCGGCCCTTGAGGAAGAGGAAGCCTGTCACCCTGGATGTGGTGACAAAGATGTAAATTAAGGGGAGGATACCCCCTGCAAATAGTGAGCTTTGGCAGTGAAGGGGCAGATGAGACACCAGAGGTCTATGCCAGGCCAGCCTGCTGGGAAGGGGAATTTTTTTTCTTCCCCTGAAAACAGCAGTTGACTTTTGGAAGCCAAATGGGTTCTAGCATCAGAGCAGGAGGAGGGTCGTGTTTCATAGACAAGTCATGGTGGATTAAATGTAAATGAGTCTGCAGTGTGATGGACAAATGGGATCAGTGCCGGGATCCCCAGCTCCTGGTGGAGGGATGGATTAGTAATGGGGACTGGTGCATTTGCACACAGGGAGGGAGTGAATGGCAAGGCAGGGAGGTTTCCAGCATTGCCCTGCTTGTAGCACTGAACGAAAGAGACATCTCCGGGCTCAAAGAAGAGAGGTCAAGCCTAGATAAACACCAGCTTGGTCCCCCATCAGAGAATCATTGAGGCATGAAGAAAAACTTTAACAGCTGCAATGCTGCTTTTGAACCTCCTAGTAAAAGGGAGGGTCAGGAGGTCAAAACTTTCAATGCCTCTGGGAAGAAGAGGACTTTTCCCCACAAGCCTTTGAAAAACCGAACTAAATTAGCATGACCACACTGCTAAATGCTTGGGAAACCCGAACGGCTTGGGTCACAGGCTACCCGAGCAGCAGAATGGCAAAGAGCTGTTGCATTCCCATACTCAACAGCCATAATTAATGAGGCTATTTCCTAGGCAAAAAGCAGGTCTTCTGCCCAGCACCTGGACGGGAAACAAAACCTTGCGGGATATGCCCTGGGCATCTTTTATTCTCCTGATACTGTTGTCTTTTCCCCTTTCTGTTTCTCCCATCCATTCTGTCTCTCTCACTTCCATCCACCATTGTTTCTGCTGTTCTTTCCTCCCCTGCTCCCAATGTCACACAGCTCAACTTGCTGTTTGAAGTGGGGAATGGCAATGAAGTTGTAATGATGCAGCCATGCTCTCCCCTGGGGCTGCTGAATGGGAATGTGGGAGCTCCAACTCAACTAAATCACTTTTTTCTTTTCTCCTATTTTTTATTGCAAAAGGGAGAGGTAAGAGCCCTCCTCATTTTGAATTATTCGCTTCCACTTTGAAGGCAGATTTTGTTTGTTTGGACCTTTTGCAAGAGCCATTCAAGCAAAGAGCAGGCAATGCAGAATTCTGGAGGATGTAGAGACCTGGAATTTTTGGCTCTGACTCTATCACAAGTTTTACATTCATCTCATACCATGAGTGTGCTGGGCACCACTTTTCATGAGACACTTGTCAGGTCTCCCTTCACAGCTCCCACCACCAGAGGTGTGGAAAGCCGAGAGGCACGTGCAGACCTTGCAGAGGCTGTCAGAGCTTTTGGGGAAGGGCTGTGTGCCTACACAGGGCAATCCAAGGACACCAGACCAGTGTAGCCAAAAAGTTTACTGATTTGGACTGCAATCCTGTGGGCTGCTGGTGAGCATCCCCATTACCTGCAGCCACAGGAGACAAATGCCCAGCAACTTTTCCAGCCTTGCTGCAGAAGTGGAAGGAATAGTCCCTCGAAAAAAGCAGGAGAACAGGAAATACATCACATTTCAGAGGCCAGAAGGCCTGCTCTTGAAGGAGAACAGCTCATCTACCCACCAGACCAAGGTCTCTCCTTCCTGCAAGCCCTAGGCCAAGCAGGGTTGTGGGTGGAAATGAGGGGGTACAGTCTGTAGTACCCTGGCAGTCAGCTGCAGGGCTCTGCAGTGCCAAGCCCTGATTTGGCTTTCCTGTGATGCTGCAGGATCTTTTCTTTCTCATGTCTCTTGTTGTCCTAGAAACAGAGGAAAAAATTCTTCCAGAGAAGCCCTTTTATTACACTTGAGGCAACATCTTCTGTTTCTCACCAAAATAGTGTATATGGTCACAAAATAAAACCCTTGCCAGAAAATATATAGTCAGTTCAAAATCTTCCAAAGAAACCTGGAAAAACCTAATACCCTCCAAACTTTCCAAAAGCTCTAAGAGTACTGAAAGGGTCAATGGGTACTTTGTAATACTGCTGCAAATATGTGTTTGGCAACGGAAGGCAGTACTCCTCTGTGTGTGTGTGTATATAAATATATATATATATATACAAATATTTTTATAGATGTAAATAAATGTATTATTTACACATACTGTTGAGAGAGAGACAAGTCCTCACTTCAAGCTTTGGATTAGAGCTTTTCAGGTAGAGGGTGTCTGCTCTAAGAGAAAGTCAACATGCCTTATGGTACTGGCCACTTTTCTCTTCTGGTACCAGGGCTTTCCTGGAAATGCTGGCATTTTGGGGGCAATTGTCTTTATTTGAGAGGGAAGCTCATCTTCTGGGAAAAACGTGCCCTTCTGTGTGCTCAGGCAGGCAAGGGATGCATTGGGTAGTTTCTCTGAGGCACATGAAATGTAGCTGTGTCAGGAAAGGATAGTGACTGACAAATTTCCTGAGGCTTGCAGGATCTGGAGGCACATTCCCAAGGCCTCAAGGAGTCCATGGCAAGGGGTGAAGGAGAGCAAAGCAGGCAGGAAGGTTTGACACCCATGATGCTCTGAAAATCTGGCTTCCCACTCTTTCCTTTTAGAAATGGGCTTGAAAAATAAACTTTCTTCTACTTTTTCCTCCCAATCACAGCTCAGAAGGTTTTGGGGTTGTGCCAAAACCCAAAACCCAACAGCTCTTCAGATTCTGATGCCTCAAATACCCATTTTCCCCTCATGCCACAAACTGACCATGGACTGTAGCACGGACTAACACTGCTGGGCTTGGGTGGCTGTCCCAGGGAAGATGTGCTCTGCTGAGAGAGGCTACAGCTGGTGACCTGCTGCTCACCCACAGTACCTTTGTACTACAGAGGGGGGTTTTGTGCAAACATATTCTTTATCTAAAGAAGCCTCAGAACCAGGACACTTCTTGTGCTCCTGAGCATAGCAGTGAGAAAGCATCATCTTCTTTGAGGAAAGTCAGACAGGATTACTATCTCATCTGCTGCTGGAGAGACCAAAGGACCTGCCTGGTTATGATTCAGCTGCTCAGGATGCTGAGACAGCATTGCTGCCCTCCCTAAAGCACCCTGGCTGTTCAGTGTACAATGAGGACATGACTTCTGAAAAGTCTAAGATACACCCATAGAAAACCCAGCAAGGAACCAGTGGGCACAAACCCAGAAGTGAGCTCAGTCACTGTTCCTGGTCAGTTCCTTAACATGGCCTCAGCATCACAGGAGCTTTAAGAATAGATCTGAAGGTGGGCTGAGACAGAGCTATGGCTGGAGAAGATGGTCCATGAGCCAGTCTGGAAAAGCTCACTAGTGTGAAACTATACATTGGACATTTTTATCCATCTTAGTTGACGGAAGGTGTGGAGAACTTTTCACAGGGTGAGGAATCAAGGGATCATGCAGGCATGCGAGTCAGAGTTAGTTTATTTCTTTTTCGCAGTAGTAGTTTTATAAGTGAAAAGAGATTTCCAATCTTTTGCAACCTGCTAAAGGTAGAAAGATTTAAAACTCAAAATATTTTTCTTAAAAGAAAGGCAACTATCCTTCCTAGTGGCAAATGAACATCTGCTCAGCTTGTGTCCGACTGGGATCTCAGAAGAGTATCCAACCTATTAAACAAGATATGTATCTCCTGAGAACAGCCTTTGTTGTTTTCTTTTATAGATCTTTGTTCCTCCTGTACTGTAAGGTCTCCAGGGCATGGCCTGTGTTACAGAGTGCCAGATGTACTATCTGATTTTAGGAGATCGTAATTATGAGGAATATGTCAGAACAACAGAAAACTTCATTTAAAAACCCAATTAAAGCTGCCGAGTGACAGCTATGGACTTGTGTGTTGCATCACCTCCTAATTTCAGCAGCTTCCATGTGGAGAAGGGAGTAGTTAAAGGTATCATAAACCTTAGATAAGGATATCATAAGGCCCACATGAGATGGGGATTTTTCCAACCATAAATTAAAATTAGCACACATTTTGTGGTGGAGCAGCAAATCTGAGATCTGTTTTGGAGCAGTCACCTCAGGATCCAGGATCTGATGGGTGGACTGTCCTTTCTCATGAGTAGTGGAACATTTCACAAGACATTCTGGATAAAGATATATAAAGGTAACTGTGCATCTGGCACTGGGGTTGCACCAGCACAAGCCTTGCTGGAGCACCTTCACCAGGAGAGACCTTGAGGATGGGATGCTGATGCCGTCACAGCCATCCCCATTGCTTGGGGGCCATAGAGGAAGGACATTGGCATGCAGGGTGCAGGGAGCTTTCAGGTGGGGTTTTTGAGAGTTAGGATGGGAAAAGCTGACGGAGGGAGGAGGTGAGAAGTTTCCAAAGCCTCCAGCATGGCAGCAGACACCTGCTTCTTCCAAAACCGGCTGAACCTGTCTCCCTGCCATCATCTCTCTGCGGTTTTAGGGCGTTCTGAGCCCCCGGCTGGCTGAAGGGCACGGGGCTCGAGGGCTGCACCCTCACTGTAAACCTGGCCAAGCTCTCTGAAAAGGGGGTGTTTTCTCTGTTCTAGTCAGGACCCTGCTGTTGGACAGGCTGAGCATTTCCAGGAGGGAATGAGCCTGCCCATACGAGCCCAGAGTCAGGGCTAGGGAAGTACAAGGTGGTTCTGATTGGTTTGCTTTTAGGAAAAGAGATTTTAAGTCTTCTTTTAAAAAACATGATAATGTTTCCAGGGTTTTTTTAAAGATAATTTAATAACTTTTTTAAATAAAAGGAGAATTCAATACTTTCTGAAAGTTTTTTTAAAGGGTTTTATTTTTCTTGGAGAGTTTAAGATTTTAGGGGGAAAATGTAGAATTTATGAATTCTTAAAAAAACAATCAAAAAGGAGAATTTAATACTTTATTTTAAAAGGAGAATTTTAATCTATTGGTTTTTTTAGAGAAGTCTTATGACATTTTTAAAAGAGAAGAATTTAAGATTGTCGGGGGAGGTTTTAAAAGAAGAATTTAAGACTGTTTTTTTAAAATGAGAATTTGTGATTTTTTTTTTATTTTTAAACAGCCGAAGTGATGCGGGGGAACTTCGTGCGCGGGGCGGGGCTCACCTGGGGAGGGCGGGCTCACCTGGCGGGGCGGGGCCGGCGGGGCGGGGCGCGGAGGGCGGGGCTGAGGTCGGCGCGGCTCCGCGCTGCGGAGGGGAGCGGAGCGGAGCGGCCGCTGCCGCCGCCCAGGAGAGGAGCCGGAGCCGGAGCCGGAGCCGTGAGCCGGAGCCGGAGCCGTGAGCCGGAGCCGCGAGCCGCAGCCGCGCTGCCGTGGCCGTGCCGGCGGCAGGTGAGTGCGCACGGGCGCGGTGCTGCCGGGCCGGGCTCCCGGGCTGTGGCTGCCGCTGCTTTGCAGCGCCGGGCGCGGCCCTGCCCTGCCGCAGCCGGGCCGGTACCGCCGGGAGCGGCCCCGAGCAGGGGGACTGCAGCTGAGGCGGGGCCGCTGGCCCCGGGTGTCCGCGGAGAGAGCTGTCCCTGGGGCAGCCGGCGCCTCGCCCGCCGGACAGGGCCCACCGGGGCCGGGGACAGCCCCACGGGGCTGCAAAGTGGGGCAGGGGCGGCGAGCAGCCGCCTTGGGGCAGGGCGCCGCAGTAACCCCGGGTCCCGTAAGGAGAGCCCGGGCTGGGGTCGCCGGGAGCGGCGTTCGGCACTGGCGAGACCCCGAGCCCCGCCGCCACCTGTGCCGCTCCGGTCGTGTCCCGGTCGGTGGAGCACCGGGTGGCTGTGCCTCCCCCCCGCCCGAGGCACTCCCAGCAGCTGCGGCCAGCAGCACGGTGCACCGAGGCCCCACCGGAGCGGCAAACGCTGTCCAGAGCCCCCAGCGGAGGAGCCGGGGCGGCGTGGGGGTCTCAGCCGCCCGTGCCGGGAGCCTCCTCCCCTCGCACCCGTGGAGCAAAACCGCCCGTCCTTTCTCCCTTCAGCGACGTCTCCGTCTCCCCGAGGAGAGGGGTTAAATTCCTCGATAAGAGCCAGGCTCCAGCCGCATACTTCTGATGCCTTCCGTGAACTCTGCCGGCAGGTTGGCAGGTTGTTTCGTAACTCCACTTGTGGCCTGCTACGAGGAGGAGGAGGAGGGGGACGGGACACCAAACTCCTCGCCTGTTTTGGGGTTTTTTTTCCCTGCCCTGCAACAGCACTTTGTAATTGCAAGTTAAAAACCCAAACGTGGGCTCAAGGGTATTGTGCAGAAGAAAGGGTCACAGCCGTGCACCTCTCACTCCGAGTGGCTGCCTCAGGCACAGCCCATGGCATTCCCCTTGGGCTGGCTGATTTCAGGAGAAATTAGGCGGAAACGGGTGAGGAGAAATGGTCGGAAGAGGCGAGACGGGCGCTTGGGCCGCTCCTCGCCGTGATCCAGGGCAGCTCCCCGGGATGCCGGTGCTACCGCCGCGCTCCCGGGCCCGGGCCCGTGCTCTGCCGGGACTTGCCAGGCGGGCACCGGGCCCCGGCAGCGTGTGGGAGCACGAACGCCAGAGCTCCGCTGTCAAATGGTGGAGCCCTGGCGCCTGCCGGAATGGGGCAGCGGAGCTGCACACACACACCTGTCGGCTCACCTCGAGGGGCAGCTCTGTGGGGAGCTGCACTTCTCATGAGGCAGGAATTGCAGCTCTTCTTATGGAGAAGAGAGCAAACCGTGAGCACATGCTGTATCTGCAGTGGGTAGGAGTGGGAAGCGTTTTCCGAACGCTGCTTGTTTTTCCTTATCAGGCAGTGCTGGTGGTGCCTTCTCAGGAAGGGGCTGTGGGGAAGGGGGGATGTTCTTTACCTTCTGTTGGTGCCGTTGGAATGCCAGGAATCCTCCTACATCCCAGTTATCTGCTGGGGGAGCCTGAGCTCGGCGCCTGGTCTCCCTCTCGCCATATCTCTGCTGGCTTCCCCATGCCCTCTTGAAAGAAATGGCATGGAAATCCAGAAGCTGCCACAAGTGCACACATCTTCCCGAAGCCTTTCTTCCACCATGCTTTACAAAGCTGCGAGGCCAGGGATTGCTGCTTGCAGCACCTGTGGATGCCCAGCACTCACAGCATTGAGCGCTGCAGTTCCCAGGATCCTGCACCCTTTCCCAGCAAGGGCATGCCAGTTGCTCTAAAATATAAAACTCTTTGCAAATGAGTGTGAGAGGGACATGGAAATTAATTTTACCCAGGTCTTAAAGAGGCAGACCCGTGCAATTATCTGGCAATGTGTGTGTTGTCCAGCTCCACAGTGGAGATGTATCCTGTGGCTGCCCTCACTGTTGCCATGTGCTGCAGGGAAATATTGCTGGAGTGCATCTGTGTGGTCCACACTGGTTCATCCCTTCCATGTTTTTCAGCATCGCTCTGTCCTGTCTTGTCCATGTCATCTTCTATAGGAAAAACCTCTAGTGGTGGCTCAGAATTGACCTACGCCCATGTTCTGTTGTTTCTCCATGCGCTGGGGAGGGAATGCTTTGGGATTCCAGACAAAGAGTTAATCCTTCCTGGCTGGGAGGCAGTGATGTGTGTGCCAAGGCTTCAGAGCAGAGTATTTTCTGGTGTCATGCAAGGTTGGGTGCTGTGGTGAGCTAGGGAGAAATCCAGGTGCTGTTTGACAATGGGTTGCTCTGTGCCCAAGTTTAAATAAATGCATGAGGGACACTTTTAAGTGTCAGCTCTATGTGTATACATTATTTTCAAGAGCATCTTTCTAAAGGATGTTCTTCCATCTGTCCCAACTTGTCTATGCCCTTGTAAACCTGTGTATTCAAATTAAAGCTTAAGCATGGCTCCACTGAAGTTTTTTATCAAAATCCTGTTGTTGTAAAGGATTGCTAACATTTTTATGTCCTTCCATTTTTCAGATGCCAAGTTTAGGAGCTCCAAAAAGCAGCTGATTATCTGTTTTTTTGTGGGCTGGAGTCAGCACTTTCTTGAGGGTTTGGGGTGCTTCCAGCTGCCCCAGGCTAGTCATCTAGAATAACTTGCTGCTTGAAAAAGAAAAGGGGAGGGCACGGGGGGGGGAAATAACCTGAAACACTTCTTAATCAAACACATAGGTGGGAACTTCAGGACAATTGAGCCATGAAGGTTTCTTTTGCTGATAATTCCTAATCCTGCTAGAGCACACAGAACCAGCTGGAGCTCTTTATCTCTGGGGCCTCGTGCTTAACCCTTCCTGTGTCCCCTCAGGTGCCTCCTGCATGCCAGTGAAATGTCACAGTGATCTCAATAGCCCTTTGAGGTTCAGAGCCTGCTATAGGTGTCCTCCGTGGTGCTAGACCTAGCATTGTGCTCCTGAGCACAGTGGGGACTTTGGAGGCACCTAGAGCATCCTGCAGGAGCTGTCTTGGCAGAGAAGCCCAGTAAGTGGCAGCCTCCCCTTTGCTCCCTGTTATTCCTGCCAGTCTGGGTAAACCATTGGCACCCAGATGGTGTTGTGAAGCTGTCTGACAGGGAGAGCACTTGTGGGGTTCTTGCTGGTTTAATGATTCCTGCTGTGAACACTGCTTTCCCCAGGAAATGTGAGTGTGCAGCAGGGAGCTGGTCTCTGCCTCTGGACGCTTGCCTGAGGCAGCTGGTGGTGTGCAGCAGGTTGGATAAACACCATAGGCATCTCTAGATAAGAATAAAGATGGGTTGCGTTGTTTTTTTTGGAAGCTCTGTGGTTGCTGTTTTCACTTGCCGATTGTTATTTTCTTTTCCAAGTTCTGGCAATGCTTGGAGGTGTCAGCACTCCTTTCTGCAAAGAGCCAGACATACTTGGGAATGCTGGGTGGACCTCTCTGCATGTTGTGATCGGTGCTGGCTGGTTCCTACAGCACACACACTCTTCTCTGAGGAACAGCTTAATTGTCAGAATGCAGCTCATGGTCTCCCTGGGCTCTTGACCAGTATGCCCAGGTCTTTGCTTGATGGTTTGTGACTGTAGAAAGTTGGGTGTTTCCCAGGCTTGTTCTGAGGTCATCTCTCCTTCCTCTTCTCCCTGCCCTGATTCCTCTGGGATGGGACTTTCTTGGGGCAGCTTGTCAAGTCCTTGGGGTCCCATCCCAAAGGAGTGGCTCTGCAGAGCTTTCCCAGGGCTAACCCAGCCTGGGCACAAGGTTGTACCACATCATATATGATCCAAGGTATTCCAGCTTGTCCACCATCAGTGGGGAAAAAAAGCTGTGTCTGCATAGGTGTTTGTCCATAAAGGATTCCTGAAGTTTGAATGTTTTTGTTGGTCTTTTAAAGATCTTTTCTATTGCTCTTTCTAGTCCTTTAAAAATCTTGCAAACTCAGCATCATACGTTGGAAAAGGACATTTGCTCTCCCACTCTGGAAGGGAAGCGTCATTGGGACCAGGAGTAGAAGTGCTAGAAACATGGCTTTGAGTCTCTGAGATGATGCATGCTGAGGACCAGCTGTCCCCCAAAACTCCTTCTCAAGTATTTTTTGGAGTGCCTCAATGCAGTTTGAGGATTGCCTAGGCTGAGACATTGGATTTGGTATTGTCCTCATTGAATTAATTTGACTTTTGAATGACCTGCTGGGAGTATAAAGAGGTTGGGCTAGGAAGTTCAGAAGTACCTATTTCCCCAAAGCAACCCTATGTGAGCATTAGCTGCATGAGGATTAAGCACCTAAATGCTTCAGAAGGAGCAGTGTGTTTTTATTGAGCCTCCCACTCTGTGCAGGCAGGAGTGCTGTCCAGTCCCCAGCACACGTTCTTGTCCCATTTTGGTCCTTCAGGTATCATGAAATGCTGGACCTATGTATGGGACAGGAGATGGAGCCCTTTGCTGGCATTAAAACTCCTTCAGCCAAAAGTCCAGCAAGGCAGTTTGGGGGATTAGAGTTGGTCATGCAGCCATGATTTCCATCACTTGTAGGACTGTAATTTGTACCCCAGGATGTATGTCCCAGATGCACTTGCCTCTCCAGAGATATTATATGATTTTACTCCTTTAAAGAGCTTATTGTCTCTGGGTGGGTTCAGGCAGTGATAGCACCTCCACCTAATTAGTCATGTGCCAGGTAGTGTGAAAACAGAGACTTCTAAAATACCCAAGGGTCTTATCAAAGGTTTCAGCCAGGATTCATTCTGAGTCTCTTGTTTATTTGTCTTTGTGTCTGAGCATGGGAGAGAAAGGAGCCTATTCAGCTCTCTGCAAAGGGTCATTAAAATCCTTTTTAATCCTACAAAGTTATAAATGAATATCCATGACAGCATGCACCTGCATGTTCATCTGTGCATCCTCTTCTCTGGACACCTAGCAGTGTATCCTTGACACGTGGCTGCTTTCTGAAGCAGATTAGGAAACCAAGTTATTCTGGAAATTGAGAATAAAATCTGGAATGTTTTCCCCTGGTTGTCCATTTGCTAATTTGTTAATTATCCTCTCCTGTAGGAAGATAATTGGAATGGAAAGAGGATTGCTGATGGCTGACACCAGCACTTCTAAAGGAGGCTGGAAGGCAGGTTGGAGGGACAACATTTGTAGGTCATTTGGCTTTTTTATGTCCCTGGTCCTACTTGCAGGACAGCTGCAGAGCCTGAATTTTCCTGTAATCCTATGGGGATGAAATTTTTGATTAATTTGACAGGAGATAGGAAGAGTGTCTCTGATTGCATTATAGGTGGTCAAGGCTTATCCTCTGGGCTGGAGTGGGCAAACATCTCAAGGAAGCTGCTTTGAGTGTCCTTTCTGGCTCTTCTAGAAGCATTAGGAGAGAGACCTCATTGGTTGGGTTTTCCCCATTTTGGTCTCACCCTTGAAGGTGGGGGGCAATGGACGTTCTCTTCTTTGGCTGGGGAGGAGTATTTCCAAGGCTTGAGTGGGCTCCTGCCTCTCAAGATTCCAACTGTGTTCCATGTGGTGACAAATACGAGCTGTGTTCTGACTTGGGGAATGGACTGTGTGTGATAACAGGGGAGTGTTCCCAAATTGCATCGTGCTTTCGCTGATGACTGACTGCTGTGGAAGATGAACACAGCAGAGATTCTGGACCTGCTGGCATATGAGTGCCATGGTTGTGTTTGTGTGGATGCTTTGGCAAATGCCCCTCAGAGCTTGCCTTTTAGGAGCTGGATTGTGAGTCATCCCCTAAAGGTGACGAATCTAATCTAGATCAGCCTAGAGCCCCAAGATACCTAGACCTAATCTTGCCCTTGTAGTGGGGGCAAAGCTAGGTCCATCCTGGGCATGGCATCAGGGTGCACTCAACTGCACAAGAGAAAAAAGCGTATGGCATGCAAAAGCCTTTCCTCTTTCCCCTCTAATCTATACACTGTTGCTAATTTTGCCTCTCCCCCTGGGAAGAAACTACTGATTTACTTCCAGTTGCTTTCATGAAGTCACTCTTCACATGTGGGACTGGGGGTGATGGTAATGGTTACAGGAATAGCAGGTGCTGCTAATGGTTCCCTTGCAAAGCTTCGTGTTTAGGGCAGACTTTCCTAGCCTGCCCTGCCAGCTCTCCCCCCATGGACAGTAGCCATCAGTGCTGCAAGGGAGAAACACGATGCGTGAAGGTGAGAAAGATGATCCTTCCGCTTCCAGGCTGAAACGCTGTAATGTGAGTGTGTGCAGTAGGTGGAGGGGTGTTTTTGCTGATTTTAATGTATAATGAGCTTTTGGTTGGTGCCTCATCTGTGGGGTGGACTGACTAGTAATCATCCCTAAAATGTCACTGGCTGTGATTCTTGATGTTTTCATATGACTCTCAATGCTGACCTGCCATGGCCACAAATCTAAATCTTGTTTAAGAGGGAGAAAAGGTTCCCAGCTTCTTGACAGTGCTGTTTCTGTTTCTTCTGGTTCTGTGTGGGTCTGCTGCTGTAGCAGACTCAAAAGCTTGGATTAAAAAACAGAAATCCTGGGAGGTGGAGATGGCATGGAGTGAGTGTCTTTGACACCAGTCATGGTGTGAGCCTCCCTCCCCTAAATCCCTGCCAAAGGCCATCACCCTGAGGACCGTCCCCATTCTGCGTAGCAGCCCTGGGCAGGATTTGTCCCTGACGCTTCCTGCCCTGCTCAACATTGGCCAGGCTCCCCAGGCATGTTAGCATGGGTCTGTAATTTTTGGGAGGAAGTGGAGCAGAAAATCTCTAAGCCTCTATTTTTCTCTTAATGGGGGGTTGCTGGTGTGATGCTTATGGCTCTCCAGAAATCTGTCTCTTTGGGCAGTTCCTAAAAGACTGCAAGATCCTTGTGTGGGACATGTGCCCCATTGGATTGCTGGAGGATATTGGTGGTGGTCTGCGAGTTCTTGCTCAAGTCATGCTTTAGCTCTCGAGCATGCAAATGCCACAAGACATACTTTTCCTTTGATCTCCTTTAGTGCAAAAAGCCCTTGAAACATGGATGTAACTTTTGCTGATGCCAAGTGTGCATTATGCACTGTAGGATGCCCCCAGCAGAAGCCGCTTGCTATTGAAAGGCAGCAGACCCTTGGGGGTGTTTGGGTTTGGGTCCATCCATACATCTCTGGTAAAAGTGCACCTTTGGGTTAAATTACTGATTTTGGTAATTTGACAGTTTTTAGGGCTTTCTGTCAGGCTCAACATGTCAGAGTAGGGAGCTGGGTGGGGGGTGATGGGTGAGCTGAGGATATGATGCTATTATGGCCTCCCCTAAATAAGCTGCTTGGGTGTGAATTAGAGCCCCATGCCTGCTGCTTCCTTGCTCCTGGGTGCTTGTGGCTCCCTTGCGCAAGAGCTGGTGGCTTCCTTTGGCCTGGGGGGTGAGAAGTACTTGCACACCCTCCCTGTGACGGTGGAAGGATGAAGAGCTGCCTGTCTGGGCTGTGACCACTCTGGTAGGACTCGTTTGTCACCCCTTGAGCTTGTTTAAGTGTCAACTCTGTGCTGGGTTGAAGTAACCCATTTGCTGCTCCAGTTTGGAGCTCTGTGCAAGCTTCCGAGACCCTGATGGCCCCTGCTCTGAGGGACAGGACACTGCTGTATTTGGTAGGTGACCTTCTTGGCTGCCTTGGAACAGGCCAAGGGATGTGTCCCTTCAGGATCCTGGGGCCAGCATCCACAGGACAAGCTGGAGTGGTGGAACATTCATGCACCAAATGGCTGGGGCTTTGCCTTGTGCTTCCAGCTGTGGTGGCAGTGACTGTGAGTGGTTGCCAGATTCTGCTGCACGATCAGCTTGTTCAGAGATGGGGATGGTCATCTCTGGCCAGCAAGGGAACTGCCAGTCTGGACTGTGACATGGCATCATACCTTGCCATAGCTGATCTGTGCTCAGCATTGGACCTTGACCATGGCATTGCCTTCTGTCCTGGGATGGACAAGGCATGGAAAGCCCAGCAGAACAGCTCAGTCCCTGTAACAGCTCAGCCAAGGACAGGTGATGTGACTCCAAAAGAAGGTCCCCAGGCAGGAGGACACAGTTCGTGGTGTGGAGGGAAACCTGGTCCATGTCCCATCCCCTTCAAGCTGCAGGTGTTGTCAAGAAGCTTCAGTTATTTATGGATTTTGTCTGTGTTGTCAGCAGAGTAACAGGGAGGCTTCTTCCCCACCAGAGGTTTCAGCAGGTGGGCAAATACCATCTCTCCCCTTAGGAGCAGGAGCTGGGCCCGGTGCTTAGAGCAGAGAGAGACTTGAGGAAGTATTAAATATCTGCTGGAGGTGTCACAGCAGCAGTTGATCCAGGGCAGTGAGTCATAGCCAACCTACCAGCGCCCCAGCATGGAGGATGGCAGCACAGGGCAACCCCTCCCCTCCCCACTTGCTGCTTACTCATGTCTTGGGTTGGGGTTTTTTATTGGTGTGTCTGTGCACAGCTGGGATGAGCATCCCCCTGGCTTTGGGTGAGAGAGGAGCCAGAGGGTCAGGTTCAAAGTAAAACTAAAACAACTGTGAGAGTACCCCAGCATTTTCTTGGACTGCGTCCAAAGGGATGTAAAGCTGCTGGTCCCTATGGACACCTTGGTGCTTCATGGATGGCAGGCTCATCACAGCCTGCTCTCAAGTACTAATGCAGTTTATTAATCATGAGTCGTTGTGACCCTACCCTCAGCCCAAACCCTGACACGAAAGGCTGGTCTTCTGGATTCCTTTCACTTTTAATTAGGTTTTCTTGGAAGCCTTCCCTGTGGTGCTGCTCTCTTGCCACCTGGCCCTGTAGCCAGCTCCCTACCAGGGGGTGGATATAGTGAGGGAGGTGAGTGAACCTGCAAAAATGGGTGAAACAGTGCTGGCAGGTTGCCCATCTCAAAACCTTTATGCTGGTCCCAGATGGTCCTTTTTAGGAGCTGTGGTAGAGATGTTTGGGGTGCTTTGGTATTTGGGTTGCAGCAGTTCTTGCTATTGGGTGAAAAATGTGTGGGTTTTTTTTCTGAAACAGATCTTTATTTTTTTTATTTTTTTAAATTATTATTCTTGTGTGTGGCAAAATGTAATAGACTCCTGCAAAGGGCTTGCAGTCCTTGGCTGGAAGGTGATGTCTCAGCTTCTGAGAGACCCCATAGGGGACACAGCAGGTGGCCCTACAAATCAGGAGTGGTCCTCGCTTCTTTGAGGAGGGTGGCTGGCCAATTTTCTATTGTTTCATGTCCAGGGGAGATCACAGCAGCCATCAGGATGGCAGTTTACAGGAGCAAGATGTGCATCCTCCTCCACGTGCAGAAATACTCCTTCATCTCCACTTCCTTTAGCCTGACACTTTCAGGGAGGCTGGGAGACAGCAGTGCCAGGAATCCTAAAGCTGCAAGATCTGAGATTTTTAATTTTTTTTTTTTTTTTTTTATTGTCAGCATTTGAAATTCTGACTTTCAGTTAGGAAATATGTTGAAGTCATGGTGTGAATCATCCCTACCCTCAATTTTAGGACCCATCACATGGGGAACGGGAACAGAAAATTAGTCATTTTGTTAATCTTGCTTCCAATAAGAATTATTTAGAAATCCATAGTGGGGAGGGGTAAGAATAAAATGAGTGGCCTTAGGGAGCAGCCATCATGTGTCCTGGCACCCACAGCCACCTGCTGGCTTCCCTGGTGTTTTTTTGGGGCAGGGCCTGGCAGCTTCCTGCACTTCTGGTTCATGATCAAAGCAACCTCCTGGGGCAAGTACAAATAGAGGCAGCTGGAAGCCCGCCTTCTGCTGAGAAGGCTCTTCCCCAAGAAAAGTAATTCTTGCTCAAAAAAAAGCCCATTATTTCTCCTACCTGGTGATGTAATAAAGGCACCCACTATTAATGCAGGGGGTTGGCAGGGAAGTTCATTAAGATGGGGGTCTGTTTGCAAGTGGAGCAATGAGACACCCCCAATTGTGGTATTGAGTGATAGTAAAGCACTGAGTAGGGCACAGCAAAGCTGAATGTTTTTAGGTTTATTGCCTGATGGGGTTTTATGGTGGTTTGTTTTATTTTTGTTGTTTTTTTCTTAACTAGGCTGATGCTATCATGGTGGAGTATTGGGGATGAGATGCTGAGTGCAGCCTGTGATGTCCCTCCCAAGCAGGAACCGAGGGGTTCGGGGAGCATTGCAGGTCCCCTCAGATAAGGATGAGCCTTCATCCTGTCAGCTCCTTTGTGAGGCCAGGGATTTGGGGTAAGAGAGCCAGGCTGGTTTTGAGTGGGAGCTGATCTTGCACAGAAGGCAGGGGGAGGGCAGGCAGAGAAGGGAGCAGCCCCCAGCCCTCTCCAAGGGGACAGATAACATCCTGCATCTGGCAACAAGCTGCAGACAGCACCCAAAACTCCCAGAGGTTGCAGCAAGGACCCCCTGTACTTGCAAGGATCTATGGAAGCAATAAAATCCATTGGATTTTGGGGTGCTGGAGAATGTGGTGGGAATTATGCCCTAGCTTCTTTTTGGGGGTTTCTCTTACATGAGGAGCAAAGCTGGCTGCCCCTTTCCCAGTTTTTGGCAGCAGTGTGCCACACGCTGGGCTGCTGGTAAATGATTGCCTGGAAGGCCGGCCGAGGTGGGGCCAGAGGTTGGTGCCTGGTTTGAACCCGGACAGGTGCCTGGGACCCGTGTGCCAGCAGCCATCCTGCTCCCACAGCGCTCAGCAGACACTGGATTTTGCCAGCAAGGTGAGACTGTTTGGTGTGACTTGACAAACTGGGTTATTTTTCTTGTCTGTTCTTAAGCTCCTGGCCCCCCTTACTGGGTCATGCCACAAGAAGCTGGATTTGAGATTGGCCAGGAAAGAGGGGGGACAGGGAGTGCTCTGTGGGATGTGTTGCACTCCAGTTTCGGTGTTAGGGTGCTGCTGAGGGGAAGGTTGTGGGGTGGGGAACTACAGTGGTTTCAGGGTGAGTTGGGTGGTGCCGCAGTGGCACCTGGACTTTGCTCCATGCCGGGGGACAGTTGAAGCCTTGAATACACAGGACTGGGGAGTGGTGCCAAAATGCAACTTTAAATTTAATATCTTGAAAATTTTAGTGGTTTGGGGCTTACAGGGAGGTGGGCCAAACCCAAGGTGTCCTTCGGCCCCACAGTTTTCCCCAGTGGCTGAGCCAAGGCAAACATGAACTCAGCACTGAGGTATTTGTGACGGCTGCTCTGTGCCCATGTTTTGGAGGTGGGCAGGGAGGTGGCACCAACAGGACCCAGCACCTGCGCAGAATGTCCTTACCAAGCTGTGTTTTCCCTGGTTTCTCCTTGCCTTTCTCACACCGTGATTAAAATTCCTCATCAGTGGAGACAGGACCCTTCAAGCCCTCCCTTTGATTACTCAAGGAGGCAACAAAATATAATGAAGAAGTGGAGTTTAACCTAAGGTCAAGCTTTCTCACAGCCTGGCCCCAAACTTGGGATAGCTGGAGCAGAGGGAGGGGCTGCAACCAGCCAGGTGAGGCAGGGAAAGCAGTCTGTGACCCCCTGGAGGGCCTGAAAATTCTGTGTATGTTGCTCTATCCAGGGCTTTCAGACAAGATTGATACTGTCAAATCCAGTGTTTATAGCAGGAAAAATAGATACATCTTTGCACAGTGTTTGAATATTTGAGTTCTTTACCGCTTGTGCTTAATTTTTTTTTTTTTTTTTTTTTTTTTTTTTTTTTTTTTTTTTTTTTTTTTTTTTTTTGTGTGTGATGGTTGCAGTTGTTGAGCTGCCTGAAGAGACAGGCTAACAAGTGTTGTTTTAAGGTAGTGGTACCCGCTGGATGGGAGTTGAGCTGGGCCCTGGTGTTGGTCAGAGCCTGGATTTTGTCATGGGTGTTTATGCCTGACTACCCCTCACAAACCCTACCTTTGGTCATGCTTTTGTTCAGAAAGAGGCTTTATTTTAATTTCTTAATCCCTGTCTGACAAGTTGAGATGGATGTAAATATGAAAAGATTAAAATGTGCGTTATCTGCACCTTTCCTCTATATCATTGCAAAAGTGGGCAGCCTGCAGTTCATCTGACTTTTCCAATGTTATTTAGAAAATCCCTCAGTGCCACTCTGTCAAATTTTCAGAAAAATTGCAGTGAACGTCCAGCAAACCCATCAAAAGTCTGTCCTCACAGCAGAAATAACCTGGGCATCTTTTGGGTGCCAGACAGGCACACAAACCCCATAATTTCCCACTACAGGAAGATGTGGACCCCACTGTCCAGACATGAGGAAAAAAAGAAATACTTTCTTTGCAAATGAATATCAGTGTTTAATAACATTGGGAAAAGTGCAATCTATGCATGGAGTGGCAGCGAACAACTTCTTTGTCTAGGATCTACCCCATGGGATGATGATTTAATGACACTGCTTTTAAAGCGTCTTGTATTCCTTGTTAGTGGCTTGAGATGGAAACCTGGTTTCTTTTTCCCCACAGGCAGCCTGTCCTGCAATGACCCAGAGCACCTGAGGCCCGGCAGCCGTGGGGATGGAGCTGAAGGTCTGGGTGGATGGGATCCAAAGGGTCGTGTGTGGAGTCTCGGAGCAAACCACCTGCCAAGAAGTGGTCATCGCCCTGGCACGGGCCATTGGTGAGCCATCTCCATCTGCTGGGGGGATGCCCCATCTGCAGGTTCTTCCTGGGAAGAGGAGTGCTTGGGTGGGTAGAGGTCTTGCTCTGTGGTGGTGGAGATGGCACCAGCACTGCCTGTGGGGCAGCAGCCGCAGCACACCCCGCTGGCCTCTGCTTTCCCAATCTGATGTGCTCACCTCCTCCGGCAGGTCAGACGGGTCGCTATGTGCTGGTGCAGAAGCTGCGGGAGAAGGAGCGGCAGCTGCTGCCTCTGGAGTGTCCCTTGGAGTCGCTGGCCAAGTGTGGGCAGTATGCCAACGACGTGCAGTTCATCCTGCGGCGGACAGGCCCCAGCATGGCCGAGCGGCCCTCCTCGGAGGGCGCTCCCCAAGCTCCCGAGAGGACGTTCATCCGGGCCAGCTTGCCCATCAAGCCCAGGCTCACCAGCATAGATGGACCCCGTTCCAGGGAGCCAAAAAAATCCATGACCTTCAACCTTGGTACTACAGGCTCCAGCGACCTGTTCACCGTGGGCCGATGGAGGCACCAAACGCGGGATGGGCTAGACTTAGAGGGTGGTGGTGTTGTCCAGCCCTCCAAGGAGGAGCTTTTTAGGAGGGTGCTGCAGCAGCAGGAGCAGCTGCATTCCTTGGAGGCCCATGGAGACACCCTAGAAATGGACCTACGGCTCTGGGAGCGCAGCCGGCTTGCCGGCCAGGAGAATGAGATCCTCTATCTGGAGCAACTGGTGCGGAGGAACGAGTCGGAGCTGGGTGAGGAGGAGTTTTGGCAGAGTGAGCTCCGGCTGGAAAAGGAGTGTGAGCGGGAGCGGCAGGAGAGGGTTAGGAGCCTGCGGGCCAGCCTGGAGGAGTACACCCAGAGGATCTATGAGCTGAGTGTCCGGACTGAAGCCCTGCAGGAGGAGATCCAATGGGAGATGGCCGAGAGGGCCAAGAGGGGGAAGGAGATCTCTATGCCCAGCCCCATAGAGCTGGAGGACATGGCCACCAAAATGAAAAGGGACCTGGAGGCCAAGGTCAAGCAAGGCACCCAGCTGGAGAGCAACCTGGCCAGCGTGGAGAAGGCCCTGGAGGAAGCTGAAAAGAACCTGCAGGTAGATAGGACTGGGTTGAGCCGCTCCAAGGGGTGGTAAGAACTTCAGGAGGGGGTAGAACCAGCTTTCCAGACACATTAGACCAATGGGTTGAGTGGGGCTGGTTACTCTACCTGCCCAGTGAACTTGGGGCTGGGTACATAGCTCTCAGCAGCAGTGATCACTGACAGAGGTACACCACCACTCTTGCCCCACTGGCACAGGGTCCCACACCCATTGCTCTCTGTGCAAGCTATGTCTGGGCTAATGCTTCTTCTAACTGGTGCACCTGGAGTACAAGATCACCCTGCTACAGCACAGGCAGTGGTGCTGGAGCAAGTGGGCTACATGTGGGGTTGGTGGCATTGGTACAAGGGTTGATGTCTTGGATAAAGGAGTCACAAAGGGGATAGCACAGGTCCCCATGGTGCCTGTGCACAAAGTGTTTTGACCACTCAGGGCTCACGGTGGGGGGCTATGGAATGTGGAAATGGGAATGAGCTGTGATGTCCCCCCAGATTGCCTGTTGCAGCCTCCCAGCATCAGCGGTCAAGCGGCTGCGTTACTCCCGCCTTCCACCCACCGTGTCCCCTTTGGTGGAGCAAAACGAGGAAGCTTTAATCCAGCCAGGCCTTCCTCAGGCTGTCCGTGCTTTCAGCATCTTTCCTTGAGCATCTCATTTGCGTTTGGCATCTCCCAGCACAGTGGCGGCCGCCGTTTGATGGCTGCTCGCACCCTCTTGTGGAGATGCAGCAAAGCAGGACTGTTCCCAAACCAACGCCTTCTTCGTCCCCATTGCCTGGGCACCTCCCTTCCTGCAGGCCCTCAGAGAGGGGAGGCTGAGCCACAGTACCCCTGAGGTCCCCTCTGCTGGCACCGGCAGGGTGAGCCCCAGCCGGGGCACAGCCCCAGGGGATGATTGCCAGCTGGCTTGGGGCACGGGGGGGAACATGCGGCTCACCCTGTCCCCCCCTCGGTGTGTGTTTTGCAGGCCCAGACCCAAGAGCTGGAGGAGTTAAATAAGGAACTGAGGCAGTGTAATTTGCAGCAGTTTATTCAGCAGACGGGGGCCACGGTGACCGTCCTGCAGGCCCGGTCCGAGGAGGATGCCCAGCCGGAGCCGAGCCCGTGCGAGCTGCCAGCCTACCGGAGAAACGGAGGTCAGCACGCTGCCGCTGGCTCGGCCGCGGGGGCTGCTCCGCGGGACCCCTGCCCGCTCCCTGCCTCCTCCTCCGAGGGGTCAACCCCAAAGCTGACCAGCTCTCCCCTGGCCACTGAGGTTAGGCAGGTGGGGGTTTGTGTGCTAACATGGCAGTCACTCACCGCTCCAGGGGGTTTCAGAGATTCATCAGCCCTGGGGCTCCTTCCTCCTCCCCATTGAAGCCTGGGGGCTGCTCGTAGACACGCACAGGAGTTGGATCCTGCATTGCTGCTTTTGGGGCCGAGGTGGCTGCAGGGAGCTTTCCTCATATCACCGCTGCAGCAAAAGGCAGGTGGCTGAAGGCCAGTGTCAGTCCCCAGGGGCCATGGGCTGGTGGGGCCATGCTCTGGCCGCAAATGACCTTTCTGTGTTTGGCGAGGGAAGGGTGGTGCCCAGGGCCTTGTCTGCATCCTCACAGCCATGAGAGGCAGCAGCAGGGGGTTCTCATGGAAAGGGACCTGGTTGTTTCTCCTCCGGAGCACCCAGAGCGGGTGATGTGACTGCCCAGAGGCACTGCAGCAGCCGTGCCCAGTGGGCACGGGAGGCTCAAGACCTGCCTGAGCCTGATGTTTTTTCCTATCCTGTAGGTTTTTCTCCCACCGCTGGTATCGACTCACCTCCCCAGGTCAGCACCAAGCAGCTCCTCGGCCATCCCAGGACCCTGGCGGAGCCCCTGGTGTCCAGCCTGAATCCCGAGGGTGCGTATGTCCCAGTGGGGCCTTGGGAGCATGAGCTAGTCTGCAGAGGATGGGTGGGGAGAGGGGAGAGGCTTTTGCTGCCCAAAATGGGCTGCAGAGAGCAAGCGTGTGCTGGTGGTGGGAAGCCAGAGCTATTAATAGATGCCATTAGGAAGCGCAAAGCTCACACTCCGGCAGTCTCTGCACTGCTGCCAGGGGCTCGCACGCTGGCAGCTCGGATCTCTGCCCTGCCAGGAGCTGTGGAGGATGCTGCTCATCCCCTCTCCTGCCACTCTGTATCCCCCAAGGTTAAAACCTTGCTCAGTTAGGATGGGAAGAACTTGTCTCCTGTCTTTTACAGGACCTACTTTTGCTCCATCTTATGACCAGTTCATCCCAAAACCCTTTAATACCTCCCATGACTCTTTTGTCACCTTGCATCTGTTTTTTGGGTGTAGCAAAAGAGAGCTGTGGTAGGGACACCTACCTGCTGTGATGATGCTGCCTCCACCCTGGCATCCTACTCCCACCCATGCCACCTTTTCCTCAGCAAAATCCTACTGCCATCCTCTCCACAGCCCCATACACCCACCCCCATCCTTCAGGACACTGCAGCAACTGCATTCCCATCTCCCAGTCCAGGCTTTGTGCTCACGTACATCCTGTTTTCCGCTCCCCTTCCTGCAAGTGCTCATCCACCACAGTGGGATTGCTCAGGTGTTTTTTTCTCTTGTCTTGCAGTTGTATCAACCAGGCAGAGCATCTGGAGGTAGAAGGGCCCAGGCACTGGAGGATCAATTGTATTGTATCAATTGATTGAGGATCAATCTTCAAAGTGTAACTGTATAAATAAACTATATATATATATTTTATATTTTTTTTTACTGCTTTATATTGTGAATGGATGTGGATGGCCAGACAGAATATTTTTACAGACTGTAAAGTAAAACTGGAGACTGATGACACAAAGCAACCCTCTTCCCCTGAGGATGAAAGCGACTCCCTTCCATTTTTTTTTTAAGCAGTTTCTATATTGAACAGAAAACAGCAGTGCATCCATTCTGCATAGCCTCTCCAAGAGACCAGTCATGTGTTTGGAAAATCCCTTGTTCCTTTGACTAGGGGAGCGAAGCTGCAGTGGAGACCTGTGTGGAGGTTCACCTGGATGGAGCAAGTTAACAGATTTTACATCAACTCATCACAGCAAATGGGGCCATGACAAACAGCCTCTTCACCAGTGGTAGGAGAGGCCCAAAAGCAGCTTTAAGACAAATTTCTGGCCCCTCTTTTTTTATGTATATTATAAGAAGCCTGTAGAAGAAACCCACTTTCCATGGTGCCATGGACCATGTGTCAAGGAAGCACACAGTGGGAGCTTGTTTTTCTTAAATTCATTTAATCTTTCAACTTCTTTTTAAAGTAAAAAATTGCAGAATGAGCCCTTCCCCAGGGGTGGTGTGAGTGGGGAACAGGACCAAAATACTCTTGGTGACATTTCCCTGATATTTTTAATTTTTCTTTTTTTTAATTTGATGGCCAGTAGTTACCATTTTGTTCATATGTCCCGGTGCATCACCTTGTATTTTAATTGCAAAACCAAAGCGGTTTGGGGAGGGGATGAGCTTGTCTGGGAGATCCCCGAGCCTGTTTTCAATGTGTCGTATGCAAAAAATGTGACTTGGGCATAGCGTTCACCGTAAAACCCCGCTTCCCCTGTGCGAATGTAAATCCTGTGCGCCGCAGATCCAATTTTCAATAAATCTTTGGGAAAGGATTTGAGCAAAGCGAGCGTGAGTGTGCTGTTGTGGCCAGAGTGAGCCATCCCTGCTGGTGCCTGCTTTGGTGCCTGATGGATACATCCGAGCGGTTTGCGCACCCCACAGCTGCCTCTTCCATTTCCAAGCCATCTCTTTCTATTTGCCGAATTAAAGCTGTGAGTATTTTATAACCGACTGAATCTTAGGCATGTAGTGCTCTTTTCTGCTTTTTTTTCTTTTTTTTTTTTTTTTTTTAAATCGTGAAGTGCTTTACAACCAGAGGATGCAGCTTGTCTCCGGTGAGATGTGGCCATCTCTGAGATGAAACATGGCAACATTTTAATAATGCACAGCAGCAGCTCGGAGCATTTTAGGACAGGAGGTGAAGGGAGTGGCGCTCGGCTGCAGACAGGAGCAGGTAAGGGGAAATTTCCCGTTTGCCTCCAAGCCCCTTTGTCTGCACCTGGATAACAGCAGCCAGGAATGTCAGCTCCTGCTGTCCATCACCATCTCCCCTGAGCTTCTGTTGGGCTCTGGTCCCTGGGGACATCTTCCCCTCTCAAAGCTGATTCTCAAGGTGCCACCCCAGCCCAGCAGGCTGATCAAGTAAAGGATTAAAGTTTGCTTTGTTGGGAGATCCACTGGTACTGCTGTGTCTTAGGTTATGACTGGAGAGCTGCTGCAGTGGGGAGACGCAGTTTTAAAGTTGCCTTTTTTGAATTGGGGCATTTGGGATTTTTTGGGCGGGTTGTTTTTCAAGCTCCTCCTCACCCTCCTCCTTAAATCATGTATCTCAAGGAAAATTAGTTTTAAATGTGTCTGTTCCATGCAGTTGCATTTAGTTTCTCCCTTGCTTGTTTGCTTTTTGGGCTTTGTGTGCTTTTTTTTTTTGGACTCTTGCTTTTAAAGATTCTGCCTTGCTAAGAAGTGGGTGATGGACATTGTAAAGAGCATTTCTGTGCTGCTTGGAAGGAGGGAAAGCAGGTTTAGAAAACCCACTTGCCTTGGATGTTGCTGGATTTCAGTGTGCTATGGCACATCCTCCCTCTACATATCCCAAAAAAATGACCTCTGCAGGTTTAAAACTGGATCTTTCATTTTTGGGGCTACATTTGTAGCCTTGCCTTCTGCAAAATAAACAGGAATAGAGAGAACAGGGTCATCACTTATGGTACTTCCAAATGGGGGCAGAAAAGTACTTTGAATGTCTGGGGGGGGATTTTTTCCCCTCTGTTACAATTATATATTATTTATTGGTTTTGCAGGTTCAGTCATAATCATAACAGGCCAAACCAGCACCAGTATTTCCTGGAGGGAGGTGTGGGAGGGTGTGGAAAGTAAGGATTTAAAATATATGTATGACAGCAGATTTTGGCGCTTCAGCTGATGCCCCTTGGCTGGCATGCAGGGTTTGGAACTGTTGTATGGGTGGAAAACAGAGTAATTCAACTGTGTCCCCCACTGATAACCAGGCATGGGGTTAGCGAGAGCACCGTGACCAGGGGCTAACTGCTTTCAGCCCAAGACTGTGGCTCTTTGCAGATTTTCTTCATTTTGTGTCCTACAAACCCATCACCCAGCTGCTGCCTAGGCCAGCAGTGTTCCGTGAGGTAATAAATCACTTTGATTAACACCTCTGTCCCCGCTGTGGTGCACGTGAGGGAGAGGTGGTAATCAAACTCATGTGTTACCTCGGGAGCTCCCCAGCCTAGGGTGACCTATATTCCTGCCAGCTCGGGGGGCCCGCGCTGGCCGGGCGAGCGCGCGGGTCCCCGCCGGTTATTTAACGCAGCGAGGCTCAATACCCGCTCCCCCGCCTTCCCGCTTTTATCTGCTCTAAAGTCTGTGTCAATAATACATTTCTGCCATTGAATATTTTATTGATGGTTTGACTTTTTTGCTGCTCGCAATTCCCATTTCAAGGCTGCGTGATTGTTCCTAATTAAAATTTTATGCCCTGGGACAAGCCTTCTTGCTACAGTGGAGATGATGCTGTCCTTTTCTAGGCCACTACGGAGTGGTAGGAGGAAATTACCATTACCCATTGTTATGAGATTAAAACAAAGCAAATAAATTATTGTTTTTTCCCTTAAAAAACAAACCAAAACCCCTGCGTACGGCGCGTACTGGAGAGGGAACAACTGGCTCGCGGGCAAGGCAGGGATCCAAGTGTGCAGGGTGGCTCGAGGATGCTGTGCCTGGCTGCGCAGGGACTCGTGTCCTCATGTCCCTCAGGCGCTGTGGGCAGCTTCTTCCTGCCCTGGAGTGGGCGGGAATGGACTTCAGAGCTTCTCTCTCCTCAGATGTTTCTCCTGGCTAGCGCCAGTGTCACCAAAAATCACAAAGCGAAGGATATACCTGTTTTTCACTGGTGAGCAGCCCCACATTTTTGGTTTTTTTTTTTATAAATCTGCAGGTTCGGTCAACACAAGGCACCATTCAGAAGAGCATTTCAGCCACCTCCAGCCTCCCTGGCGCCCTTTTCCTGGCTGCACTACCTGATTTTTTTTTTTTTAGGGTTATTTTTTTTAATATTGCATAAGAAAAATAATCTCCAGCTCCTCACTCCTCTATCCTGGACTGTCAGCTCCTCACCATCCTCATCAGATGGTGGTCTGGGTGCCAGCACTGCCCTAGGCCAATGCAGTTTATTCAGGATAACACTGCTGCAGAGACTTGAACCATCCCCTAGTTGTGGTTACGTATTTCTACAAGTTCCTGGGTGTTTGGGTTTGGATTTTTTTTTCCCCCTCAATTTCAGCTAGAGTGCTAGAAGCGTTTGTGCTGCCTCCCAGCCCCTGGATTTGGCAAGCAGCTTTTAAAGCACACACTTCAGCACCAGTTACATAAGGAAAGGTGTGAATGTCTGGAGGAGAAAATGCCTGTTGGTTTTGCTCCCCAAGTGGTGTACAGATGCTCTGCTGCTTGCTCCTGGCTGCACAGATTCTACCAGCATAGTTCACTGTAGATGAAGAAGAGCTGTTTGAACCGGCGGGTGTGCCCATGCAGGGAGCATTCTCTGCTCTCCTATGATGATTTTTCCTTCTCCATCTCAGAGTGCAGACTGACTGCATTCTACCTTGCCCTGGAAAAAAAAACAACCATAAAGCACTAGAGGAGGCTGGGAAATTTTCTTGTTTATGGATGAGCAAGTTTCTCTCCCAACGGAACCTCCTGCCAGCAGAAATCTTTCTTTTTTTTTTTTTTTTTAGGATGTATTATATAAGTCCCTGCTTGCATTTAACTGACTTCCTCTTAAACAATTCATGTACTCCTATTCCTCATAGGGCAACTTGCTCCTTTGGTGAGGCTCACCTGACACTAGGACATGTTATGGACAGGACACAACAGGCGCTTCTTAGCGTGGTGCTTGAAGGGTAAGGCCTGTTCCCTTCCCTCCATGAAGAGCTGAAACGAGAACAAAATCTTTGAGGAGCACAAAGAGTCCCTTCAGCTCAACAGGCCTGAAATTCAGCATCTTCCCCTCCTGTAAGGCACTCCCCTGCCTCTCACGAAAAATCTCACAGTTCTGAGCAAAAGCACATGACTACTCTTCTAACCAAGCTAAGTACCATCTTATAAATCTGTTTATTAGCTACTGAAAAACATGAGATCAAGGGGCATTGCAGCCCTGGTGTATTTTCTCATTGCCCAGGAGCACCCTGGTTCTAGGCCCAGATGGAAGGATGATGCTGAGCTTTCTGCTTAGGGACAACCATGTCATACCCTTCTGCTCTCCTTTTCAAGCCACCTTCACTGGCCACAGAGGAAAGTAAGAGATGGGAGGAACCAGGAATGCAGTGCAATCAGACACATCACTGAGAAGGCACAGCTTTCCTCTTCACCTAGTCTGATGCCCTGGACCAGAGTAATCAGCACTCAAACACTGGTTTTGCACATTTATTGAAGACTTCAGGTGACAGCGCAGCAGGTTAGTTTTGAATCATGCCACAAGAATGTTAAAAACAGGAATTGAGCTGTAGGCTTCCCCCACTTACTGGAGACACACACAAAAAAGGCAAAACCAAACAAACTTCACTTCAACCCCTTCCTTTTGCTTACTGGAGCTGAACAGGATGGTTCCATTGGTAGCAGGAAGTCAGAAGCATTCATACCGGAGTGCTGCTCATGGGAACTGGGACAGGTCTTGCCAGGCGACCTGCAGAGCTGCTTCTGCCAGCGGCATCTCCCGGGGTTAAGTCATCAGCCAGCACAGTCCCAAACGCAGGGCTGTTTATTCAAAGAGAAACAAAGCACCTTCATTTTCAGACACAGGTTTGTTACTTGCATGGTCACCAATAAAATGGGTTGGCAGGGGACTGTGGCCTTCAGTTTCAGCTCTCAGACACACTCATACACAGGTGGATTTTGCACCAGGTTTCCCTCTCTTCATGTGGCTACGCTGTGCTCCTGCCTGCTTGGGACCACCACTGGGAAGATGCTCTAGGTGCAGCTAGGGAAGAAAAAAGCAATCCAGGGCTGAGACAGCCGTGAACTTGTCTGAGCCCAGCCCCCTCTCCCCCCCACCAAAAAAAGGCCCATTCGGCTTCTGACCAAACATGAAAGCATCTTGGGTAAATTCAGCTGGTTTTCCCATCTTCCCAGGGTGTTTGAGCACTATGGAAAAACAGAGCACAGAGGGAGCTGAGTTTTCTTGTGAAGAGCAGATGGTCCTCTGGGACCCAGAGGCAGAAATTACAAAGAGCATGAAGGAGAGATAGGGACAGGCAAAACTTCTTAGAGAGACACTACCAACAGAGGACCTTGCTCTGCCTTCTGTGCAATTAACTACTTATTGACCAGAGCACTGCCAATTCCTTCAGATCAAGCGTTTACAACAGCCCAGGGCTACATGAGAGCAGCCCCAAGAGTAGGGGGAATACCTGAGCGCTTTCAGGAAACCTCAGCAGCTGAGGTGAATCCTAGCTGGTTATTAGGAACTTCAGCTGACAATGAAGCTGTGCTGCTCTTCAGAAAATACACTTTTCAACTACCCAGCTTCTTCACCAGCATAAAATTGCAAGAGATAACTTTGTAGGAGAAGCCATCTGCTTCGTCACTTCCTCCGTTTTTAACGACAGCCACTCTGGGTGGCTGGAAAAGTCCCTGCCTGGCTCGCCTTCCTGTTCCTCGGGGCCATGAAGTCAGAGTCCCCTGCGTGACATCACAGAACATCGGGCAAGGCAGCTCTGCAAAGGCTCAGCCAGGACCGGAGTGCCAACAGAGCCCTGGCACAAAAAGTAGTAAACAGTGAGCAAAGGTGAGGGGTGGGATGGAAAGAAAAACCAGCAACAAAAAAGGAAAGTGAGGCTCGTTCCTGCTTTTCCTTCAGCAGACTCGAGAGTCTCTCTTTAAATGTGACTCATCCAGGGCAATACTAGGCAGAGTTTCTTCTATTAACACACCCTTGGCAATAGCAGTTCAGTTAGTCACTGACCGGGTATCAAGACGTCAGCGGCCGGGATGATGCGTCTCTAACTTGGTACGGAGTCCGCTAGCACTTATTTACTTTGGAGAAGAGCAAGAGAACAGAGAGGGGAACACGCCATCTCTCCTGAACAACTTTACCACCAACTATTCGCACCCACATGCCGACACGGCCCGTTCCCTGCATCTCCGCTCCCGCCGGACACACCGAGCCCCGCTGCAGGAAGTGTTCAATCTTTTCGCGCTCCCCTGTGCGAGTGCGGCCGATCCCGGGGCACTCCCGGCAGCGCAGGGGTCCGCAGAGCCGAGGATGGGGAACCGCTGGAGACAGGACAGTGGCGACGGACGGGGGAGCCGACTGCTTGTCACGCCGGAGCCCCTCACCTGGCTGGCCGAGAGGGCAAGAGGGCGTCGAGGCTTCGAGGCGCGGGTCCGGGGAGGCGAGGCGGCCGCACCGTGATGTCCGAGGAGCAGGTTAGCCGCTGTCACACGCACAGTGGAGTCGCCGAGAGCACAATGTGCGTTAGTCAGTGGCTCACCTGCTCCTGGAGGGTGACGGGGGGGGCGGCGGGGCCCGCCTGCAGCAGAGGAGACACCGGGCAGCGCGAAGGATGGGGCGCGGGAGAGGGCAGCCGCGCCGTGCCCGGGCTCCGCGGCGCGTGGGGCTGCGGCTCCGCGCTCCCACCCCCGGGACGGCCCGGCCCGTGCGGCCCCGGGGCCGGCGGCGCCCCGCAGCTCCGGAACTGGGGGTCCCTCCCCGGCGCGGCCGCCGCTCACCTGCGCTCCCGCCGCCGCCGCCGCCGCCAACTTCTCGCTCTGCCCCGGCCCGGCCCACGCCGCGCGCCGCGGCCCCTCGCCCCGCCCCCCGCGCCGCTCCAGCCAATGGCGGCGCCGCGCGCCCGCCCGCCGGCCCCGCCCCCGCGCCGCTCCGGCCAATGGCGGCTCCGCCACCGCCCGCAGACGGCCGCGGCGGGGCGGGGCCGGGCGGGCAGGCGGCCCCCCCGCCCCCCCGGCGGTGACAGCGGCGGGCGCGGCGCGTTCGCTTCTGCACGTCGCTGCTGCTGCGGGGAGGAACCATTTGTACCTGTTGAGCCGCCGCCCGCCTCCCGCTCACCCCGCCCCGCCGACCCCCGCCCTCCCCGCCCTCGCCGCCCCGCTCGGGCCGGCGGCCGCCGGCGGGGCCCCCCTGCCCTGCCGCCGCCACCCGCGAGGAGCCCCTTCCCCACTGGACCCCCGTGGCCCCGCCACTCGTCTCCCCCTTTCCCCTCCGTCCCCCTTCCGCCCCCGCCGGAGCCCGGCCCATGGTACGGCCCGCCGGGGCCGTGCCATCAGGGCAGTGTCGGGGCGCACGTAGGCGGTGCGGGAGGGACGGGGCGAGGGGGCGGGGGGAGAGTCGGGGTGTCCCCGGCCGCCCCCGCCACTGCCCCCTCTCCCTTCCCTGCATCAAATGTCACCGTGTCACATTCATTTTTTTGTATGTTTTCCCCCGCTCCGTTGTTCTACGCTGGGCTGGGCGTGTGGCGAACCCGAGTGCCCATCGCAGTGCCAGGGGGTGGAGGTGGTCCCTCGGCCCCGGGAGTCTGCTTCCAGCAACTTCCCCCTAAAAAAAAGGGACGTGCGGTTGGAGGTTTTCTGTACATCCTCAGTATAACAGCGCTCACCTCCTCATGGGGCGAGCTCGCTCCCGCCCATCACCCCACAAACCGCAGCCAAGCAAACGGCTGGAATGCTGAAAATTCTAGCGCACCTCGAGGAGGATTCGCCAAGCACCAGAGACAGAGCTCCATGGATGGGCGCAGCGCTGGCCTGTAGTGGGAAAAGCCTTCTTTGGAGACTCACAGAGCCAGGCGTCGAGCCTGCAGGCTGGCTCCCATCTGCCCGAAGTCACACACTCGCCTTCCTTGAACAGATTGGAAACCAGAGCGCATCTGGGAGAGCAGGCACGTTTGTTGTGACCCCCTGGTTCATTCATACTGCTGTTGGGCAAGAAAAAACACTTCGGGTGCGGATGTGGCCACTGATCAAACACGCCTCATCCCTGGTGAACCGATGATGCATGCTGTCTGGCAAAAGGCACGAGCCCTGCATCCCTTGTGAAAACTTCCTCGGCATCAGCTGTCCCGGCTCCGATGGGTGTTTTGCAGTCTGGAGCAAGATTTGGAGGCAAAACCCAGCGTGGGCTCGCTGATAGCTGGTGGCAGTTCCCCATCGAAAGGATTTCCTTACGTGTTTTGCTGGAGCACTTCAACACTCATCCGTGGCTCTGCTCTCCCATTGCCGGTGTGGAGGGGGGATGGGGGGACAGCCCCTCTTCTGCGTGACAGCCCGCACAATGACAGGCTGTCTCTGTTGTCATTTTATGTGCATGTTGTATGGGGGGTTTTTGTTTTCACCCAGCAGCCGTAGGGGAAAAGTCACGTATTTTGCATCTTCCCCAGCACAGGGGCTGGTGCCTGGATTGGAGAGAAGTCGTCTGCGGAGCACACCGACCCCTCCACCCTCCGGGCATGAGCCAACACAAAAGAAGGCACAGCCATGGAAAATACTCCTTTCTTAAAAATAGGTATTTTTGTGGGGAGTAACATGGCTGGGTACTGCCCTGACACCTCCCTGCCAGCATTGCTGCTTCTGCCAACTGCTCTACAGAGTACAGGGCACACGTGCTGTTGTGTTCCACCAAGGCCCTCTTCTTCCAGGCAGTACCACACATTCCAGGTTTTACTAAAAATAAATAAATAAATAAATAAATAAATAAATATTCCTTCAATCCTTCTCCTGACTGTAAGCACACAGGGAAGAAGTGTGTTTTGAAGCGGTGCTTGCACAGCTGGCTGCCGGTACAGCTGTGGATGTTTCCCGGACCTCCCTGAGCGCTGTGTTAAAGCATCCAGCATGGAGCAGAGCCAGCTGAGCGCACGGCGGGCAGAGGATGCGCTGCTGCGGAGGGCGAAGCGCTGTCCCGCAGCCCGAGCGAAGGGCACACCTCGCTCCGGAGGTGCCATCGTCCGGGTCTTTAAAGGAACAGCGAGACCACCCGATTCAAAGGATGGCTACTATTGCCCTGGCAAGGCCTTTGGGCTCAGGGCCTTCGCTACAGCGCTGGTGGGTTTGCCCTCAGCCCCCGCTCCCCCTACAGCTCCAAACAAGTTCGTGGCTCAGCCCTTAATCTCTGGGATGAAATGTCCTGCTGACACGGCCGGTGCTGTCCCGTGGAGAGCTCCCGCTTATCCCAGCCCTGCAGCTCTTCCCTTTGTTCCCAGCTGGCTTTCAGTCCCCGCGGCGGTGCCAGAGCCACGATGTGTGTAGTGCCAGGGATGCATTCGCGGATGGGGCGGGAGGGCGTCACGGGCTGCCCTCCGTGCCCACCTCGGTGCAGTGCTAGTGCCGCTGTGCTGCGCCCATGGGCTCGGGGAGCAATACAAATGGGGGAACATGCCCTCAGCCTTATCCCTGGAGGCTGGCAAACCCGCCATGAACTAATGTGAAAGTAAGAAGTTGCCTCTCTGCAGCGCAGATCTTGTTTTTTCCAACACGAGGCAGTGCGTGTTCACCGGCTGAGGCATCACCAGCGGTTTCGCCCTGATCCCTCCCGTTTCTCCCCTCTTTCAGGCCTCGAGCAGGCAGTCAGCAGCAAGGCTGGCGCAGGTTTTGCTCTGCTCTGTGTTCTCTGGAAAAGGACCTTGTTTTCTCCCCGGCCCCCGTCTGATTCCTGACAATGCCCCGAGTGTCTGCGAGGACACGCACGTTAGCTCTGGGTCACGTCCGCCTGCAAGCGGAGCTTGGGCTGCGCTCCCCTTGCCGGCGGACAGCCGAGGACAGCCCGGGCAGAGCCCCACATGGATGGAACAGCGCGAAACCAGCCCTTCCTCCTCTACGTGCGAGCGCTCAGCCGGCGCCGCGGGAACATTTGGGTCGGGCCCAGCCTCGAGCAGTTAGAGGGAGGAAAAATCCGCGGCGGTCTGCGAGAGCTATTTTGCCCCGATCCGTGTCCTCACGGACCGCACGGGCCGGACCTGGCTGAGAGAGGATGCTCCCAGCCCCGAGAGACGGCGCCCGACGTCTCTTGGGAACGGAGCATCCCGCGAGCGCAGCCGTGCGCTGGCCTCGCAGCACGGCGGCCTTTGAGCCCCGCTTTCCCCCCACAAAGCTTGGAGACACCGGCGGAAGGATGCCGGTCACCCCTGCCAACCCTGTTTCCATGGAGCAACCGGGAGCGGCCGGAGCGGGACCGCCGCTGCCCGCGGAGACCGAGCGGTGCGGCCCCGTCCTCCCGCGGCCCCGCAGTGGTACAGCCCGCGCTCCCCCCTCCGCAATGGTTCATCCCCGCGGCCTTCCCCCCCCGCCACCCGAATGGTTCGCTCCGCCCCCCCCGGCTCACGCGTGGTGGTTCCGCCCGCTGCCGCCCTGTGACCCGCCAGTGTTTCCACAGCGCTTCCGGGGGAGCGGCGGCCGCGGGGTCCTGGATGTGAGCGGGCGCCGGGCTGCTCCTGACCGGGATGTGAGCGCCGGGGCTGCTCCTCGGTGAGTGCCCGGGGCAGGCAGGCGGGCGGTGGATGGGTGGGGGCCGGGCCATGGGAGTTGGCGGAGCGGCCGCCTCCCCCAGCCCGGTGAAGGAGCTGCCCCGGTCGCTCCTTTAGCGTCGTTCCTATAAACAGCAACGACGACAGCATATTTAGTGGGTTGTTTTCCGACGGGAGACGCCTCCGCGGGAGGGCAGCCCCGGCTCGGGCTGGCCCCGGGTGCTCCCGGGGTTCCCGTGGGAGCGTCCCGCGGGATGCGAAAAGGCCGAGCGGGCTCGGGAGCAGCACGGCTTGGGAGCCATCCAGCTGCCTTCGCTGCGGCAAGGACCTAAATAAATGTACTAAGTACATGTATAAATATAGTAAGGGTACTAAACAAAACCCCAAGTGTTTCCGGTGTGTTGTGTCCGCGCCTCTCCCCTTTCCCTCCTCCTTTCCTCCCTCTTCCCACCCATTCCCACTGGTTGTGGTGCACACACGGGAGAAGTTATCAGCTGTTTCAGCCAGCTCGGCTGGCAAGTACAAACGAGGAGCTGCGTGCAAGGTTTTTTTATTTATTTTTTTTAATCGTGTATTAGCTTGTTACAATGCCACGTTTAGGCTTAAAAACTTTGCCTTGAGAGACCTGTGCTTACGGGGAGGTTCTAAGTGGTGTCGCTGGAGCCTTCCCTTGGCTGCCCCACGTTTGGTGACAGTGGCGCGTTTCATTTACACATGACATTTACATACACAAAATGTAGTTTCATTTACTGGGTTTTCTGCAGGTTGTTGCCATGCAGTGTGTTGCTGGTGTGTTTCGGGGTGTCTGTCGTGTTATTTCCTTTCCTGTAGGTGGGTCTTCCTCCGTAGGGCCGTGGACAGAATATAAAAGTGTGTGAGCTTTTTGTTTGGGTTTTCTTGTTTGTTTGGGTTTGTTGGGTTTTTGTTGTGGTTTTTTCTTTTCCCACAGTCATGCCCATAAACAGCAGGGGAAGCTGTAGCTAAAAATGGGACTGGTGTGAAAGACTGATGATGAAAGGGAGCTCGCCAGTAAGGGTGACTCTTCCTAGGAAAAGAAGCCTGTTAAGAAAGAGGAGGATGTGCAGAGTTGGAGAGTAGTTAATTCACAGCTGGAAGCAGAGCCAGTGGCTGCAAGGAATTGGAGGCTGCGAATTCCATAGAGCTTGGCTGCTGCTTTGAATACAGAAGTACAAAATGCTTAGCTGCTCCTCTGGGTAAGATGCTGTACTTTAAAAGTGCTTCGTGTTGCTTTGTTTGCATTATGAACTCCCCAAAGAGTGTAGTGTCAGCTCCTGGGGAAGTTTTGGTGGACAGTTTTCATCCTGGAATTCAAGGTGGCTAAATTTAGGGCAGGGCTGGGATGGGGTGGCAGATAAGCACTTCCTTACCTATCCCGGGATTAGTTTTCTGTGACTTACCTATTGGGTTCTTAGGTACTTCCACTTAAATTATTGCATAGGCAGTTCTGATTAGTGGTATTTAAGAGTTAAATTGGTTTTGGTAATTTAAACAGGGATCTAAATTTAGATTTAGGGGACTTTTTTTAAGCTCCTTGTGCATGCTAGATTGGCAGTGCATGACTCTGGGCTGTAGGAGTGTCTTGTTAATCTGCATTATTTCTCTGCCAAGTTGTCTTAATTTACCTTTGGAATGTGGTGATGGTGGATAATAGTCACACCATAACCAGATTTTTTCCAACCAGTTACAACAATGATTTTTACAATGGTTCTTACTTTCATGTTTTTGAATGTAACATATGAAATTGGAAACAAAGCTAAATGATTTCTGATGTGTGACATTGTTTTTCCAGAGAGAACTTAATTATTTAGTTTATTGGGGAAAAAAAACAACACCAGGAAAAAACACAACTAAACCCCTCCCCCCAAGAAATCAATAAAGCAGATGTGCAAATGAGAACTGAAAGCCCATATGTTTGAATATTTAGTAGGTTTAAATCTAGTTATAAGTTGTCTTTAGAACATCATGGCTCAGTAGTTGCCCATGTAATTAGATCAGCATTCAAAATCACCCTGTGAGAAACTTTTCTTTGCCTGTAAAAAATCCTGAGTGTTTCCCAAGCAAGTGAAAGTAAATGCCTTCTGTAATAGCTGTTCTGTTTCTAAAAAAATGTAGAAACTACCTAAGAAGTTGGTGGAGGAGGAGGTGCTAGGAGGAAAAGTGCCCGTGGCTGGGAGAAGTGCTCACTGTTGTAGCAGCTCTGTGGGCTTTGTGTCAGGTGAGATGGAGCTCTAGTGTCCTCTGCAGACTCTGCCTCCTCTTGATGGCTGGAAACCTGCGCTTGCCTTCTCCCTGGAACACACTCAAAGTCCATTAAAATGCTGATTTGTGGTAGTGCATGAGGACTTCAGTTCAAAAAGCTAAATGTTTGCTGAATTGCTTGTTTGATAAACACTTGTTCTGGAGGAAGCACTTAAATCTTCTCTGTTGTTGAAGCCAACAGAAAACCCTGTTGCTAATACAGCTTGAAGAAAGTATTTGTAATTGCACTTTGATTGTACTGTTAAAATGAATTAAGGCATCTCTGTGTAAAAGTGTAATCTGTCTTAGCAGCAAAGCCTGGGCTTACAGCTTGTCCTGCAGCAGAGCCTGTGCTGCCATAGGGACACAGCACTGCAAGCAAACCCAATTTGGCCTTGCTGGGGTTGTGTCTTGGGGAAGGAAACCTAAGTGGAAAAGCTCTGGTGGGAGTAAAGTGATCAAACACCTGCCATGCACTTGTTGCTTCTGTGGTGTAATGTTTGTTTAGGGTATTCTAAATGAGAATTTGAAAATGGGGATGTTAAGGAGGAGGACAGTGACTGCCTTCAAACAGCCTTGTATGCAAGCTGTAATCTGAACACTGGATAGTTATGCTGTGTGAGTGGATGATGCACCTGCCCAAGGAACTGAAATGGGGCTTACTATAAGCATCAGTGGTTTTGAGTACAAGACAAGGGATCTCTGGCCAGATTACCCTGCATCTGTATTCTATCCTAAACTCCTCTGAACAGACTTACAAAGTGGGATGCAGAAGGGAGGATTGGTGAATGTTAGAGCTGCTTGCAGCTGAAGGGCTGTACGGAGACTACTGCACACCATAAGATTTTCCAGGTGACCAAGCAGTGAGGGGTTGGGTACAACTACGAGGGCGAGTCCTTCATACCCCCGAAACTATGAGCAGCTGTAGCTGCCCGAGTCAGATTGTCTTTAGGGATAACTGGTTGGTTTTTAGCAGTCTGGTCCTTTGTGTTAGAGAAGTGCAGAGTTAAGGTTTGCTCTGGAGGAATGACTGCCATCCCCTCCTTAACCAAACTTCTTGGTTTACATAATAATAAAAATGTTTTCCATCTATTTTGTACTTGGTAGTTCTGGCTCTGGGGGTTTAGAAAAATTCTGATGTGGTAAGTGCTGGAGAAAACAGGGGTTTTGTACAGGTGGGTGAACTATCTGAAGCGTATCATGAATGTGTTTGTGTTTCACAGTTGCAATTTGTTTGAAATGCCTCCCATTAAAAAAAAAAACCAAAAAAAACAACAGCTTGGAAATGCTGCTTATTGTTCTTAAAAAAAATAGAGGGAGCCTCTCATATTAGTATACTCTCATATTAGTATAGTCCACCATGGCTTCTCTCTTTTTTTCTTAAGAGCAGCTTCCCAGTTTGGAAAAGGTTGCTTATATAGTATATATAATATATATATATATATAAATACTTGTGATGTGCTTAGAAATCTTAAATTCACTTCATTGCTTGGTTTCTTCTTGTAAGTTTCCAGCTATCCACAAAACAGACTTTTTTTATTGACATGATTTGAAGACTTGATTGTTTGCTGCAATACCAGATTTTCTTTAACTCGGAATTTTGCCTGTGAGCAAAGTACAAGCTTGCATTTGCAGCATAAATATGTCAGTTCAGATTGTCAAGTCACAAGTGCTGATTTGTTTGCCTCTGTGCCTAAAGGATAGCTTTTCATGGGGTAGCAAGGCAAAAATAACGTGGGTAGTGGTTTTATTCCACTACAGTGAAGAAATGCATGCTGTTTGGAAATATAACTAAGTGTATGTTGGTCAGAACTGTGGCTTGTAGGAACCACTTTTTGAAACAAAGATCTTTTCCACCCTGTGCTTATTGCTTTGCTTTAAGGGACAGTGGAGAGCAGGGAAACAAAGGTAATGGCCATAGTGAGGTGGAGGCTTATCCATGACTTTACTTGCCGTGGCTTTGGTTGGCCACCCTCACCCTCAGTGGCTCAGAAGTGCCGTGGCTGGCTGGGTGTGGCAGTGACAGGTCAGCAGGAACCCGCTCTGTTCCCACAAGGTGCCCATGGAGAGGTAGCCCAGGTTCTGCATCCACTCCCAGATCTCAGCATCCAAATGCAGGGATGGAACACGTGCCTGCCACTGCCCTGCTGGGGGACTGGTGCTGCCAGTCCTTCCCTTTGTGTGGCCTGCTTGTCACGTCACCACAAATTTTGCATTGCCGTAGCTAACTGAGCTTTTGGGAGGGTATTATATAATTGAGTTTCAGTCTGAATAATTCATACATACGCACTGCTGAAACTTGAAAAGTTACGGGTGTTTCTTCATATTTTTTCAGTTGCATCATGGAGTGACTGGCTTTTGATGAGTTTGTGTATTTTCAGCCAACATAAATTGTTTTTAAACAGTTTTTTAAACACTTCTGTTAACAGCCACAAGTTTAACTAAAAATGCAAACCTCTCTTTAGGCAGTATTCTTACTGAAGTTAGGAGAAATCTTTACAATAACTTAGTTGTGTTGAAGCTCAATCTTCTTTCTGTTTAGTTGGTTTTTTTTCCCCTGAGCACTGAAGACTCTGTTTGTAGTTTGATATAGTTTAGTAGAACCTACATTTTTAAGGCTTTTTGTTGCAGAGCTGTGCTCTATGGCTTAAAGAGGGAGTGTGCAAGTAAAGGTACAGATCAAGAGCACTTGAATAAAACATAATGTTTTGTTCCAAAAAATCTCTTAATATGCAAGATATGTAATGGGAAGCAGGGAGAGTGGGAGAAGAGCACCTGATTTGAAACTTCTTTACCACACTTATAAAAGAATCCTTTTTTTTTTCATATTGAGATATGACACCTAGCTTTAAGTGTCTTTTAATTATATATTTTCATGACTTGCTTATAGAAGCTTGCCAGGGGTCTGTCTGCCTTAATGCTTTGTAGCATTATGTGTTAAAAGCTCTGATTTAATTGTCATTATGAATTTGGATCATGCAACATCTCCCAGTATCTGTCAGTTTTACTGCCAGTCTGTGCTAATGCACAGCAATTAATGTGATTGCATTAATATGCACTAAATCAGGTCTTATCTTTTCCATGGAATAATGGTTATGGGGTCTTCAACTTCTCTACTTCATGACAGAGCTGTGCAAAGGCCCTTTTTTTAATATATAAAGGACCTAAACTACATGATCTTTATTCTTCTTTTCAGTCAGGCAAGGTGGAGTATTTTGATTTAAAACACATATTGTCATCCTGTTAGGCTTCATTCAAAAGGCCTCTGGCCCCTTCAGTTTTGCAGTGAGTTGCTGGTCCATGGGATGGTTTCAGTGTTTGTAGGTTTTCTGTTGCTATTTTCAGTGGGGAGTTCTGGTTACACCTTTTGCTGTCATCCAGAAGCCCAAGATAAAGCTGAATCTCTCACTCGCACTGATTTTCACAAGCAGCTGGTTTCATCCAGCTCAGCAGGGCTGTGAAACCTCACGGAGCAATAGCTGTAGCCACAGCTGAGACTGGGAAAACTGCTCCATGGTGTAGGAGAGCAATGTCCCTTCTCCCAGCAGGTCTCTGCAGATGCGTTGGACGCCCTGTTCTGGCCTGGTGCCTGCCCCGCTGCTGTAGGTGCCGCTCTGCCTCCCTGACTCTGCCGTCCTGCTGGGATTCCGATGTCCCGCCATGGATGATGACAGCCAGGATGAGCTGATCAACAAGAACGCTGCTCTGGGAAAGGGCAAAAAGCAGTGTCTCGCACTCCTCAGCGAAACAGGTAAATGTGGCCTCTCTTCACGTGCACCTTTCTGCTTCGAGGTTTCATAACCTATTGATTTACCCTCAGAAGGCTGGTAAAATTGTATTTGGGACCATTTGTCACTTTTTCCCTGACAATTTTTTTGTTTTGCTTCGCTTCATAGCTTGTGTGTATCAGACTACTGGTATACTTCCCTGGAGTTTCTCCAGATGGGCAGCTTTGATACCACTGAGGAAATGTGGGACTTCATCCATAACGGCCTGATTAGGGGCTCTGTTCTGCCTGTCTGTCTGCATCAAATAGGTATTTCCTCTGCTCTTCTCTTTTTAAGAAAGCAATGGTGGAAATAGCTGGGATTCAGAAGACGATACTGGTAGTGAAGAGGAAGATAATGACACTGAGGAAGAGGGAGGTGAGGAGGACAAGGAAGAAAGTGGAGATGAAGAATTAGAAGGTAAGGTCTGTTCATATGCCTTAACAGGCATTTTTTAAACACTGAGGAAGAGCGAAATGAAAGCTGTTCCTCCAGAAACTAACAATGAAATAGAAATCTACAGATGCTGCTGTGTCAGGATGACACCAAAATCCTGCAGTAATAAGCAATCAAATAATAGTTCCCAATTTCTAAGCTTTTAAAGCATTTGCATGTTTGAAGACTATCTGCTAACCAAAGTGGTGGAGTTGTAGTCAGCAGGAGTGAACTCTGCCCCAGCATGAGCAGGAAAAAAAGCCAAAGTTGCAGCAACGGCTCATGCTGGTTTTTCATATAAAAAATGTGTTTGTTAGTTTGCTTTGGCATGGGGCTCTAAAGTGAATGTTGTGATGGGGAATTCTGGAAATAAATTATTATTGCTGTAATGCTTAGGGAGGGTGGAAGAAGACTTGACTAATTTTTCTTTGAAAAAGAAGTGTGGATGTTATTTGAATTTGTTAATTTTACTGAAAATATACCCTGGAGATACATGTACTTTTGAAGCTGCTACACTCAAATTAATATTTGGATAGACAAAAATATAATTCTATCAGATCTAAAGCTTTTTGAGAAGGCAAGAGCACAGTTTTCCAAGTAACTAGTTAGACTGATTTGAACAGAGACTAAAAAATTGATACCAGGTGCCAAAAAGCTTTATTAATAAGAGTCATTCAGAGTATACTCTGTATGTCCAGACAGGAGAATTCAGTAGAAAAGACAAGGGCCTCATTCTCATTAAAAAAAAAACAACAAACAAGCAGCCCAACAACAACCACTCCCAGTCCTCCCTCAAATTGAGTAGGGTTTTAGGTACTTTTTGTTGCTTCTTCAAAATACCAGCTTAATTCACAGGTTTTAGAGAAAGACTAACATGTCTTTGTATTTTGTACTAAAAATAAAAATACCTTTCAACAATGTGTGCTGAGTGTTTAATTTTACTCAAAATCAAGCTTCTTTAAGTGGTCTTTAAGGCACTAAGATTCCTTCGATCACAAAATCATATTTTACTGGTGAAATCTTTCATTTGCTGTTCTGCAGTAGAGTGTGTTGCTGCTGCTTTTCCTCTGCAATGACTCTTAAAAAAGCAAAAGTTGGGTACATGATAACTTATAATAACTTTATTTTTAATTTCATTGTTCAGTGGTAGCCTGACATATCTTAACTGTCTTGTTTAGATAATCTTTTGATTTTCTTGTGCCTGTGCTTTTAATCTCTTGAAAGACTACTCACATTATCAGGCTTTATTTTTCACCAGATTAATCCATTGCTTTTTAGTGAAGGGATTTAGAAAGCAAGAAAACAGCAAAATTTATTGCCTTAAACTGGGAAGTCTGTGCTTGACCCCTGCAGACTCATAAAATAAGCTTACTTGGAATTTTCTGGGAACTGGAACTCTGTCCTGCCCATCCCTTCTGGCCTCATTGCTGCAGCACACACAAGCTGTTTTTTATCTCTCACTCCTTAAGATTGTGAAGATGATGATGAAGAGGAGGAAGAGGAGGAAGAAAGTGAGGCCACTGTGGAAGGAATGACTGATGCTTTGAAATCAGAGCCGCACTTGAACGGAGTGAACATCTCCTCTGATGAGGATGGTGAAAACTGCCCCATTTGCCTCAACACGTTTCGGGATCAGGCTGTTGGGACTCCTGAGAACTGCTCCCATTACTTCTGCTTGGACTGCATTGTGGAGTGGTCTAAGGTGAGCTGTTGTCCTGTGGCCTCCTGGTGTGCTCTTCTCTATCCCCTGTGATCATGCTGCTGTCCTATAATGAGAACAAAACACTGTAGTATTGATATTTGCTTTCTTAAGCTTTTTTAAACAGACTTGGGTTACTGCTCTGTTTGGCAAGATTCATGTTCGAAGTTTGATCTGTTTTTCTTGTAGCCATCCTCATTTGTTCCATTCTCTGCAAGCTGTAAGGTCACAAGCAAGTGGGTTTGTAGGCATCTACAGTTCTTTTGTTTTTTCAAGTTGAGATACTAATTTTTCTCTATGCTTGGAGATATAGATATATATATAGATATATATATATGTTTCTCTGTCTATCTGTCTTTATCTTTTCTCGAAATCTGTATTGTGACCAATGGATTTGGATCTGTTGCAACCCTGAACATCTAAGCATAGAAAAGATGTAAATGAATGCTGACAATCAGCAGCTTGCTCTGAATTCAGTTTTCAGTCAGAGTTCTTTGCCACTCTGTAGGTCCCATATCATAATCCAGGGTGAAAATTACAACAAAACTTATAGTGCATGCAGCAGTAGCAGTGGTGATAACATTTTTTAAAAAGCAAATAAATCAGTCTTTACTGAATATATTTGTAAACCATTTCTAGTTGCTCATTTGTCTAAAGGAAAGTAAATGCCTTAAAACATGAGAAGTCTTTCAAGGCAGTGCTTGGAAGAACTTTGATGTTGCTTTGGCAATTGAATAATAATTAAATTGCTTCAGTGAAATAAATGCTTCTCTAAAACTGCATGTTTTCTCTGATAGAACAGGTTGTTTGTAAACCAGATAAGTCAGTTTTAAGTACTTAAAATATCAAGATCAATAGCTGTTAAAATGACTACTGCATTAATATAATGCTTATTACATTAATAATTTAAGATTTCTTTTTAAAAATTGAATAAAGGGATTCACTTATTAACTGTACTGGGATTTTTATTTTTTTTCCCCTAGAATGCAAACTCCTGTCCAGTGGATCGAATCCTCTTTAATTACATTAACATTCGGGCACGTTTTGGTGGTAAAATTTTAAAAAAGGTAAGCCTTTTACTGTAGCAAACCAGCAGGCCATTTGGCACAAAATTGTTATTCAAAACTTTACCCTTCTAGGGGGTTTACGTAATACTTGCTATCTGAATGAATTATTTCTTTCCTATTTTGAACTTGCCTTTTAAGGAGCTGTGACAATTTTTCTTCCTTCTTAACCTTACTTCCTGCTATATTGTGTTGTGGCATCATTTGTGTGGCAGAAAAAAGGATGCTTTTCATAACTGCCTGTTTTGTGTAGTGGACATTTGACTGAAAACTGTTCTGCTTGGATAAGTCTCTCCAAATGCGGAAGGTGCCCTGCATTCTTCAAGTGCTGCTTGTTACAGGATGAATAGGAATAGTCTAGATTATCCATGATCTCTTCCTGGGAATGCTGTGTAGCAGTTGCGTTTGTAAGGGGAGAGAGGCACAGGGCAGTAGGAGAGCCCTGAAAGGCACTGGTTGAGTGTGCTGGTAGTTGCTCACAAAAGAACATTGAAGAGTTGTCATTGCTCTTGATATCAGATGTTGGTTTCCAGGAGACATTTAGGGGTTTGATGCTTTGTTTTCATTGAACTGATGGTTTATTATTGTTTGCATTTTAACAGAAGTGAGAATTAACACTGAAGTAATACAGGGGGTAGCGAAGAAGAGAAGACTCTTCTTTAGTCTTATTTTTGAGATGTTTGTTTTTGTTTGACTACTTTTGATCTTATTCGTGGATTTTTCTTCTGCCTATTCTTAAAATGCAGTTCTCTATAGTCATTGGTGTCTGACAGTAGACAAGTTAAGTAGATGTTGTCAGACATTTGATTATGCCCTAGATGTGCTCAATGAGTGAAGGTTCGGGTGTGTAATAGCCATTTTGGTTCCTTCACTTTTAGATTTTTCTAAAACTACTGTGTACTACTGTGAGTGTGACAATGGATTTTAAAAGGCACCACATTCTGCATAAACTGTGCATCTCTGTTTTATTTAGATTCCTGTTGAGAACACGAAAACTCAGGGTACTGATGGAGAGGATGATCCAACCTTCTGTGAAGTGTGTGGCAGAAGTGACCGCGAGGATCGCTTGCTGCTCTGCGATGGCTGTGATGCAGGGTAAGAGGCTGAAATGAATGGAGCACCTGCATAATTGCACATGGCTAGAATTTGGTCCCCAGGCACTGTCTGGTTTGCAGGCTGCCCCTTGTTGTTGTCTTCAGGCTCATAATGAGGCCAGCCACGTATCCATGTGTTATTGTGCAGACATCCATTCCCATGATGTGATGGATCCTTTTCTGGTCATTTAGCAACGTATGTGTGGAGAGTCCTGCACATATCAAGGCTGCAGGCCACTGACACAGATGACCATGCCTTCAAGTGATGAAGGTGATGTATGAAGGGTAGAACCTTACATCCTTTGTATCTCCATGAGGAGAGGATGCATTACTTGTCCCAAGTGACTGAGCATTAGTGCTGCGCAGAAGTGCTTAAGATTTACAGTTTTGTGAAATGTTGAGGGTTTTCTTTACAGCCATGGCTCTTAAATTATTTTCTTACTCTTGCTTCCTTCTGTCTCTGCCCCCCTCCTTGATTAATTAAAGGAATGTTTAAGTAGAGTCATGAATATACTTGAACACAACTTTGGCCCTACAATTTTCTGCTAGAAGAAAGTCTTTGGACTGCTTAGTCAGTCCTCCAGCATTGTCAGTTTGAAGATGTCAAAAGTTACCCACTGAACAAAGAGCGATGCTAGCAATGGGTACGTAAAATAACCTTTTAAAAATTATTTCTAGCAAGCTAACTAGATATCTGGTAAGTCTGGTTTCTCCTCTGTGTTCTGTGTCCATACACATATAGACACTGATTCACCTTGTGGGAAAAAGATGAAATCAGGAGTGCTACAGATGAGAGTATCATCAGAACACTGTGTTTAAAATATTAAGCCAAAATAGTGTTTCATAGATCTTATCTGAAGTCTCATCTTTTAATTCTTTCTGCATTTCCATAAGCCTGTCCCAAATCAGGGTATTGCTTCAGATTTTACTTTGTGATCTCCCAACAGTTACTATAATTTTTTAAATATATTGTTATTCCTAGTTTGATACAGTTGTTTGATTTTTGTCTTCTTTTCCTCAAGTTATTTATATACGCTTGATTTCCAGAGCTAGTACCTCCGGAAGCACTTTCTGAAAAAAGAACTTGCAGTCTTTACTAGCTCTCCATAGCTGAGATTAACTCTAGAAAAGTGTAGAATAACTTGCTTCAAATGCTCATAAGTACGACTACTGTTAGTACTGTGTTGGTTCTCAGGAAGCTGATGTTGTTTCCTGATTGCCTGTCTCTCCAGAACCTCTGTACTTTGCTTGCCAACATCAGTTTGGCTCTGCACATTTCTTGCAACTCAGGTTCAAATGGCAAGTAATTCACCACACAGTGAGGGGAAAAGGCTCAGTTTTCTGAGATTTTTTTGAGCCTAAAGTGGTGAAAATACCATCTAGAACTGAAGACCCTTGTATAACTATCAGGTAGCATCTTTTCTCTGCAGATTGGTAGAAGCAGATGCATAAACCTTAGTTTCAGACTTAAGAGAACGAATCTGCCTTTTATAGCATTGGATAGGGGTAAAATGCTGTCTTCCCTTGGTAAGGAGCATATTGTTTGATTTTCTTTTTTTTTTTTCCCCTCAAGGTATCACATGGAATGCCTTAATCCTCCTCTGAGTGAAGTCCCTGTAGATGAATGGTTCTGCCCTGCCTGTGCTCCCATGGGTGCCAATGGTGCTGCTGGTAAGGATTTCATGGTTGCCAGTCAAAGTAAATATTTTTTTTCCCAAGTTAGATAAAGTGAATCATGTGGTGTTTTGAAGATGTGTTTAACCTCCTGGTTTATCTGTTTCAAATAATTGTTTTGATAAGCATTCTCTCTTGAGCCTTAAGATTAGACTTGAACTCTTGACTGATGAGAGGATTCTGTGTATGAAGATTTTAATCTGCAGTTACAACCTGTGGAGCTGCTTCTTGTAAGCATGCTTTAACCTTTCCAAGGCAATCCCAGCACCATAGTGTGACTGCATGGTGTTACGCTGGAAAGAATTTATTAGTGTCCTGACCTCAGACTGCAGAGGTAGCAGCAATTTCTGTTACCTAGAAAAGTGTTACACTGTGTAACAGTCTGAAGCAGTGGTGTCTGCGTGTGCTCATTTCCTTTCCAGAGGGTGATGGCTGCCTGTGGAAGTGATTGGTTTAAGAAAGGGAATGCTGATTTTTTTTTTTTTGTTTGAAGTTCTTTAAATTATTTCACCTGTAGAAAGACAAGTAACCTCAGCTGGTTCTCGTTCAAGATGCAGATCATGTCAGTGAGGAAGAGGTGGCTGCCCTCATGGCCGATGTTGTCCCCACCACCAGTAGGCTCCGTCCTCATGTCCGAACGCGAGCCATAGCCAGGACTCGGCAGAGCGAACGCGTCCGGGCCACGGTGAACAGGAACCGCATAACAACAGCACAGCAAATTCGGGTATCCATGGGGATTTCTGAGGGAGACCCTACAAGAACCCTGGGGAACAGTTACTGAAATAAGTCCCCATTTCAGTAGCTCAGCTGTCTATCAGTATCTTGACTGTCCATAGCACAGTGGTTAGTAGCTGTGGAGCTCTTTTAATCTGAGATGTACAACTTGTGTGAATGGAGTACAGCACATGACCAAAATGCTCTAATTTGAGATGCTGCAGTAACTTCCTCTCTTAACCTGCATTTTTATCACCCCTGATTGTGAGCAAAATTGTATTTTTATTCTTAGTGGCTATTAATACAAAGTTTGTGCACCACTTCTGGTGTTTTAGCATGTTTATTTGGCAATTGTTTATTTTCCTTTGTCCTCCTAGCTCCTTGCCCATAGCAGTAGAACGTGTTGTCTGCCTTCAGCCCAACTGAAGAGAAAAATTTTGTATTTTTAAGGTTTCTTTGTTTGTGAAAATCAGTCTCTTATTGGAAGAGGAAAAAAACCAGATGTTAGTGTCCTCAATAATGTGGCCACATGAGTTCAAACACAGTAACAGTATTAGAGAATCTATGCAGGAAATATCTCCCAAATACACAGGGTCCCTCTCTTACTGTATTAAGTATAGTTTGAGATAGCTGTCATGAGTGAAGATCCAGCTCACCTTAAGTTTTTATCACATTTTCCCTCGATTTAAGTACTTCTCAGAATGCTTTAACAGTTGTTAAATTCATTATGTTCTCCATAATGGAGATGATCTTGACTGCCAAACCCCACTGTCTCCAAATCCAGATGTTTCAATTTTAGCTTTAGAAGAATTAATAAAATAGGAGAAGTTGATGAATTATTTGATGCATTGTTGTTAAGCAATTACGACTGAGTAGTCAGGGCTATATGTTTAAAAAAATACAAGAAAGTGTACTTTAAAGTGAAAGACTCTGCAAGGTAACTTGTTATTTTTCTTTCTTTTCCTACTTGTTGTTTTAGAAATAGTGTGGAATCATCTTCTGTGGGCGAGAGGGGTGGTACCTCAGGAGTTTAGTATTCCATGGTACTGTAATCCTGGGAACCCAGCACTTCCCATTCAAGCTGTTCCTAGCTCCACTTCTCAATGTGCTGTGATGCCTATACCTAGAAAGGCACTATTATTTATTGCCTTTGTTATTTATATGCCTTTGTCTCTGAACAAAAGTGCATCTTATTTTGGCTCATACCTTGAGTTGACTGTAGCATAATTCCACTGGTTGAGGGCGTGTAAACTGTTATCCTCCAAGCACAGTGAGAAGCTGAGGACATGCATATAACTGAAGGAGGCTGAAGAACAAGGTCCTTAATATGCCAGTCTGTAGATTTAAAAAGTGACATAATTGCTTAGCTGGCAGCTTGGTGATGTGAGGGGTTTCCTCGTTTGAATCTCAATTTTTTATCAAATGCTTCTGTAAGTAAATGTTGCTGAGCTCTAGGTACCTGTATCGTGCAACTTCTAATACTCCCCACAGCATGTGCCAGGATACCTCATGTCCTCTCTTCTGGATGAAACAATTGAGGCAGTTGTAGCAGGCCTGAACACAGCCATCTACCAGCGTCCTCTGGCACCACGCGCTCCTACCAGGCAGAAGAGGAAAACTGGTAAGGACAATCAGGTGCCTTAGGGGAGCCTGAATCCTACAGAATACTCTGCATCAGCTGTGTGCTGCCACACCAGCATGGCTATGGAGGTATCCCACGTGCATTTCTTCTTTCCCTATAGCACCTCTGCCCAGAAGTGTCATGAAGGTTGTTCCTAAATGAATCCTAATGATGTCACTTTTTCTGCTCTGCTGTTGGTGGCACGCTGTGTGTCTCTTTGAGCTGCTTTGTGTGTCATGGGGGGATGAAAAGGGGAGTAGAGTGTAAAATACAGTGCCAGCATTTAGCCAGATCATTGCTTTTTGTCCCATCAGGAAGGCGGAAGAAAGTAGGAGGCAAAAAAAGAACTCAGACAAAATCTGCTGCTGGGAAGAAGGGTTCAGGGGCACAGCTGAAGAGACGCAAGCGTCTGACAAAGAAGAGAAGGGGGAAAAAGACAAGAGTAAGATCACATGTGAGTGAGTTTCTGCCAGTCAGTATCTGCCATTTTCAGCTCTCTGTAAAAGCACTATAACATGGGATTCAGTTGGAAGAAGTGCCACCTTACAATCATACATCTTTCTTTCTGGTGGGAGTCTGTTCAGGATGTGTCCAGTGTACTCCAGAAAGATGCTGTGCGTGGAAGTGAATTGCAGCTTCCAGACAGGCTTGCTGGCTTTGCTGACAAGTCCTGTTACCTGGACTCTAGGGATCAGGTTGTAAAGCACGTCCTGCAGGCTTTGTATCCTGCCTTGCCATTCAGCTGTAGTGTTTACTTGATACTGATGCAAGCTCAGTTAAAATTGCCAGCACCTATTCTTTTAGGCTGTGGATGTTTGTGGCTGTGTTGTTGCAAACCCAGCTTATCAGTTGTAGGAGCTCTAAAAATTCCTTTCAGTTGTGGGTAATGTTCTCTTGTAAATTACTCTGCAGAGTACTCTGCACCCACTTGATTCTTTTTGTCAGCTACTTTGACTAGAGTCTACATTTTCGAGCCAGAACTCCAGCATTTAATAAGGAACCAACAATTTTGAATTGACATTATTAAAGATTTTTAGAAGCTTAATTTATCTGGTCACTTATATCTGATACATGCAGTCTCTGTTTGAAGTGACATACAGGCCATAGTTACAAGTTTCATAAATACTTTAAAACAAATATAGATAATAAATGCACACCACTTATGCTGCTGATGGTAGTAACCTGATGACTGTACACAGCCTAAGTGAAGAATTTGGGGCTTTAAACACCAATTTACCTTCCCTAATGTACAAATAACCCAATCTCTTTGTCTGCGCAGGGCAAAAATGAGGTTACGACTCGCTCCCGTATTGCAAGGACACTTGGTCTCAGCAAACCTGTGCGTGGGGCCTCGCTTCCTTCCATGTACAAACCAACAGAGCCCTCCCTTGGGCTGATGAGAGCAGATATTGGTGCAGCTTCTCTCTCTGTGTTTGGAGATCCATATGAGTTGGATCCTTATGAAAGGTGAGAGATCTCTGGGTTGCGATCAGGGACCTGGTAGTTTAACAGTTGTTGAGTTGTTTGTAAATGTGGCTCCATGCAGACTGTGCAGCTCACTCTGAAGACAGCTTTGGGTACACAACCCATGATAACAAACAAATGGCCTGTTCTTTCTTTCTTTCTGGGTGCTAAACTTGAAAGGAATCATCCTCCTCTAAAGAGTTTTTCTGAAATAATCAGCCTCATGAAAACTTTCAGTAAGATGTATGGGGCTCTGGAAGGTTAGAATCTGAAGAAGTCTGGTCCTTTGCTTTGTATTTATTTATTTTAAGTGAAGTTAGCTGACATATTTTGTATACAGTAAACACAAAATTAAATGGACCTCTGCAATCTTTCATGTTTCTTCTTTTCTTATCTTCACTTTTCCAGACACTTCAAATTCAGGAGAAATTGTACTATGCCACAGTTCATGTCACTCAAACTTTTAATTTTTGGGGAGGAGGCATCTAAAATTATTGTTGGTGAAATTTAGTTTTCCACTGAATAGTTCATTTGGATCCCTTTCATTAACGAAAATTGTCCATTTAACATTTTAGAAATTAAAATATACATTTGAGTCTCTGCTGTTTGAATCAAGCTGTTCTATTTAGGCAGAACAGCAAATAAGTATATTGCACAAATATTTTTTAATATATCATATTAAAACATACAATGATCTCTAACCATATCTGTCATAGTGGTATCATCTCTTTGATGTGAAAAACATTTCAGGAAATTTCAGGGTTCATGTGCATGTATGTTTTATCACAGTAATGAAGAGGTTCCAGCAAATCCAGATTCACCAGTGAGTGCCAAAAGGAGAGTTCTCTCCCAGTCAGCACTGAGGTCTCACCGTCCTGTAGCTAGACCCATTTCTGTGGGACTTCCCAGGTAAAAGCCCATTGTTATTTTATTATTCTTAGTCATCTAATGACCCTAACAAAAGAGTACACCTGGTGGTCATCCTTGTTTAACCCTTTTCCTATCTTCTAAAAAGTGCATGTGTGTGTGTACTTGCATGCCTGCACAAGTGTAGATAAATAGATAATAGTTTGTGCAAGGATTTTTTTTTTAAATATTGAACACATACACTCTTTCATCATACCTTTAACATTTTTGTTGAAATTTTAAAATTGGTATTTCCACCCTAATCTGACTGTTCTTACATTCTGTTTTATGACTATTTAGTAACCCCATTAGTATATTTTATATCCCAGTCTCATTAACATTTAAAAAAGCACTTGCTTCTTTCAGAGGGCTGGGGAATCCATTTGCACATCCTGAGGAGGTGAGGGCTGTACCCACCTCACCCAGTTCTGCTGCTGTTTGTTGGTTCTCAGAAAATTCAGGAAAAGTTTTGATCCTGCAGTTTAACAGTTGCTTTGCTGCCTGTGTGTTGCAAGCCTGCCAAGGCCAGGGAGCTCTGCTGGCCCTCCACTGGCAGCCACAGTGAATTTTCAGGACTGAGGGGTAGGACACAGGGAATTGGGAGCATGATGAGAAGAAAAGGGATGAGGAACGTCACTGAGGCAGGTACCAACAGTCAGAGAAAACTGCAAGGCTGAGGGAGCTTGAAGAGAAATGAAGGGAGCTGAGCTTAAGTGGTTAAAGGTGTGAAATGTTTATATAGCTGTCCTCTAATGCCTCTGACTTACGCTGAAGGTTGGTTTCTCAGGATTAAGGTAGTCTATTTCTATGATAATTTGGATTATTTGTCTACCTTTCCCTTTTCAATTCTGAAGGGAGCTTTTCAGGAAGCTTTCCATGTCCTCATGGTTATTTGAGTAGCTTATTGATTAGAAGATAGAACTGTTTATCTGATACTCAGCTCTTCTAAAGGCTCCATTGGCCTGGGCTACACTTGAGTTTCCTGGTCTGGCTTTAGCAGCTGATTTCCCTTATGGGAAAATAGTGTTCCCATTTTATCTCTCTGGTATATGTTATTACAGGTATTTTGGTGTACATTATGTGAATAAAGTTTGCTTTGTTGTCATACAGAGATGAAATCTAGCTCCCTTAAAGAGCTGGGTCCCTTTGGAAGTTTGTTTTTTAGTAAACACAAACAAAAAAACCCCTCAAATCCCATCAGCACAAAAGCAAAGAAAGAAAAACTAAAATACCCAACACAGGAAACACCTTATTAGTCCATATTTCAAGAACTGAGAACTTAAACCCATTTTTGTAAGATTGAGCAAAGTATAAAGGGGAGTGTTTGTGCTGTCCCATGTGGGGGAGCAGTGCAGTGGTTTTTCAGTGTAATTTCTCTATGCCATGCTCTTACCTACCCCTACCAGTGGCACCTTATGGTTAAACACTATTTCAAGCTCTATCTTTTTTTTAGATAGAAGTATAGGCCTGAGGAATATATTTGTGTTTGTGATTTAGTGGGGGCAAGAGAGGCAGTTAGGATAGAAATATCTCTGAAATGGTAATCCATGGTTTATCCTCTGAAAATGTATTTTAAATGCACTGGAAAGTTAATCTTGATACACAACACAGTGAGCACCAGCATTTGCTAACCAAAAGTCTCAGATATGATTACTTTCTTACCTTGTGTAATTCCTGTGGGAAGTCAGTAAAAGCTTCACCTTCTGTTTGTCAGAGAAAGATGGGGACTGAATGACTAGTGAAGCCAAAACTACAAGTGAACTTCCCTGGCTGACCTCTCCTTATGCCCTTGACTCTGGTTTCTTTTTAATGTAATGTGTGTGTGTGTATAGAACAAGTGCTGTAAGAGTAAAGGAAATGTAACCCCTCTGAAACATGCAGAAGCAGTGTGCCTGCCTTGAGTCCTGATCACGAAGCAGAAGCTGCTCCTGTGCCTGATCTGTTGGGAAGTATCCTGTCTGGACAGAGCCTTCTCATGATGAGCAGTTCAGATGTGGTCATCAACAGAGATGGTTCACTGACAGCAAAGAAGGAAGGTAAGGACTTGGCACCTCATAGTGCTATTTGCCTCTTTGTTTCAGCCACATCTGCCTTGATCCTATAGGCTGCATTGCTTTAAGCTTAGGGATACTCTTACTAAGCATTGGAATATGTAGGATAGAATCAGTAGCTGCCAATAGTAATCTGTTTTATAAGATGGACATTCTGAAATAATGTTGCTTGTCTGTGTTGAAATGCAGACCTGAGATGTTACAGGAGGGTTTTAGTTTTAATACATAGTTTCCTTCTTTCAAAAGAACTGCACGGTGGTTTCATGCTTTGCTTTATTATAAAAAATGTAGGACTGGAGAGACCAGTTACCTTGGTACCCAGTTCTTCTGGCATGTGTCGTGCATTGCTGCCACACCTGTGATCTGTACTTCAGTTCAAAGAGCAAGGTGAAGTACCATAGCAAGAAATTTCTTTGCAAAAGTAGAGCTCTAAATATGTGCTGTCATCTCCAGCTGTGTTATCCCTTGGCATGGTATTACTTGGAAAGAATCTGTTCAAATTGAAACTTGGAGCTTTATTCTTAAAATAAGTACCTCTAACATCCTCTGTTATAGTCATTTCTGTCAGTCAGCAACTGCAGGATAATAATCACTAATCAGGTTGATACCTACAGAACAGAATAATTTATTTCCTAAACGTTAGTGTTTGCCTCAAAGATGTGGTTATCTGGCACTAAACTGTGAGTATCTGACCAAATAACGATTGGAGTTCCTAATTACTGTGTGGTATGTCTGCAAACCACAGTGGAACATAAAATAATTAGCTTAGTACTTCTGTTAATTTTGGCAGAAAATGTCTGGACATGTCCTGAAAAGCTGAATTGTCTGTTTGTGTGCCATAGCTCCATTTCACAGAAAATCAGTGAATGACTCGAGAGTGGAGGATGGTTCAGGGCCTAACACCCACCCAAGTACAGTGCTCTCAGGGACCACAGCAAGTAGCTCCATGGCCGGACCTTGCATTTCCTCGGGACTGAGTACTCGCTCCAGACCCTGCTCCTCAGGCTTGTTCTCATCTCCTCCACCCTCACTGAGCAGGAGCGAGTCTGCAGCAAGCCCTGCACAGGAAAAGGCAACTGTAAAATCAGAATATTCAATGACACCCAGGTCTGTCCAGACTCAGAATACAGCAACTTTGAGCAGGCATGGCTCAAAGTTAAATGAAATGCCCAGATTTAATGGAAAATCTAAAAACTTTGTACCCACTGATTCGTCTTCAAAGCCCCTGAGCTGTAACTTGAATTCTGGCTCAAAAGCTGTATCTGTGAGGCAGCCAGTAAAACCACCTTCCCAGAGAATTGACATCTTTGAGCTTCCCAGGATACCAAAGATTAAAAAAGAAACCAGCAGCAGGCAGGTGGAGCCAGAACCTGCAGGAAGCCAAAGCTGTAATATCCCCAGCTCCTGTATAACACAGCTAACTGGCAAAGAGAGCACTAATCAGCCAGGAAAGGGTAGCAGGGTGGAAGGTCAGAAGTCAAATTCCAAGGAACCACAGCAGCAGACACGTCCGAGCTCCACCCATCCCAGCGGCTATAGCGGTTCATCGCTGCTGGGCACTTCGAGGGGCAAAGGCCCAGGCTCTTTTGAGAGTTTTAAAATCAATATTCCCGGGAATGCTGGACATCCCAGCAGGCTGTCTAGCCCAGGATTCTGTAATACCTTCCGCCCTGTGGACGATGAAGTGCAGCAGAAGGAGAGTCCTTCACCTCTTTTCTCAGTAAAGAAAAAGCAGGTCAAAAGTGAAATCTATGATCCGTTTGAGCCAACAGGATCAGACTCAAGTTCAGCAAACAGCAGTCCTGAAAGGCTTGGCTCAGGGATCCCACTAACTAATATCACCAGGACTATTTCCATTGAAAATCCAAAAGTTCAAACATTTCAAACTGTCCGTCGTTTCACCCCTTACAGGGTAGAAAATGTATTTGGCTCTGGGACTGACTCTGATGTGCCATCTGGTAACAAAGAGTCTCCTGATGATGTGACAGTAGCAAGCAGGATTGTAGAACAGATCTCTGATACAGAGGAAGGAGACGGTGTGGATGAGGCAGATGTCCTAAGCAGTCCTTGCACTTCATCTGCTGTTAAGGAAATTTCTAATACAAAGTGTTTGAAGGAGGAAAGCGGAGAAGGACCTAATGTGTTCTTTAATGCTGAGGAATTGATTAGACCTAGTATTAATGTGAAAATAGAACCAGATAGTCCCTCAAAGAGTGATGGGCAGCAGAAAGTCCAAAAGGTAGAACAAGCAGAGAGGCGATCACGTTCCAGATCCTGTTCAAACTCCAGCTCTCGAAGCAAGAAGAAGATGAAAAGGAAAAAAGCACTTGTCAAAGACCATAAGAGATCACGTTCAGGGTCAAGAGACAGAGCACATTCAAAGGACCGAAGCTGCAGATCTACCTCTTCATCAGGTGGGGAAGAGCACAGCAAAACACACGCATCAAAATCCAAGAACAGGAGGTCTTCTACTGATCGTTCTAGCAGTCATGAACGATCTAAAAAAAAGAAAACCAAGGATAAAAGCAAGGATAAAAAGGCAAAAACTTCTTGGTCTAGAGACAGAAGGAAATCCAGGTCACGTTCGGGTAGTCCTGGAAGTACTTCTGATTTTTATGAAAATAGGAAAAAGAAAAGACGGTCTTGCTCAAGATCGAGGCGGAGAGACCGCTCCCGGTCAAACAGCACTGAGAGGACTAAAAGGCGGAAGCACAGGAGGGACAAAAGCTATGAGAGGTATGATAAAGAAAGTAGTTTGAAGTCAAGGGACAGAAAGAGATCGAGATCCAGGTCTTGGGAGAGGAGAAAGTGGAGGTCTCGGTCTCGGTCTCCATCTCGATCTTGGGAGCACAAAAGCAGCAAGTCAAAGGAAAAAAGACCGCGATCCCGATCACGTTCCAAAGAAAGGAAGCACAGATCAAAAGAGACCTTGCTTCCTCCTGCACCAGAAAAGGATCAAAAGCCTCCAGCTGCAAGTGTGACTGGGTGTCTGGAGCAACCCCATTGTATGAAACAAGAGCCAAAAGAGGAGCTGGTACTAGAAGGGCTTTCCATAACCATCCAACCAAATGTCAAACTTGAGGAAATAAAAACTGAGACCCCAGTTCAGTTGAGGGAGGTCCAAGAAACTATAAAGGGGGAGCCCATCTGTCGAGAAGTGAGCAGTGAAACTGCATTCCCTGCACCAGAGATCACAAACATTTGTGTCCCAGTTGGTGATGTGGATTCTTTTGCTGAAACAGACTTAATGAATAGTACTGATGCAGCAGTGCTCGGTAGCTGTAGCAATACAAACCTAGAGATTACAGTTAAAATAGAAAATACTGCATTATGTCCATCTCTGATGGAACAACCCCCAAAGAAGGAAGTTATCATGCACGTTCCAGCTGAGGCTGCACCGTTTCAAAGCTCATCCAAAAGCAAAGTCACGGATTGTGTGAGGGAGGTTAAGGAGGAGTGCCTTGTCTCAAATGAAAATACAAGTAATTTCACTAAGCCTGAGCTGGAAGTGGTACCTCAGGGCCCTGCCTTGAAATCAAAAGCACCAGTGAAGAGAGTTACCTGGAATCTTCAAGAGGAGGAAAGCGGCACGTTGTCTGCTGGAAAAGCTCCAAGTAAGTCTCTTTTGGAAAACAAGCAGCAGTTGAAGTATAAGGCTGAGGGTTTTGGTGCCTGGTCAGACCTGGTTGTAGAGTAAGAGCTCTGTCATCTGAGCTGGGATGATGCTGTGGTTTGCAATCTCGAGAGCTGGCATTTTGCACTGGTTGAAATCATGAGGTGAGTTGTGTTAATGAATTGGAGAGGACGTGCTGTCAGCACAGCTCAGCCAGTGGCAGCTTGTTTGCTCATGAAGCGCGTGCAACAAGCCCATCTCTGAACTGGCAGCTCATGTCCCACCCTCTCTGCACTTAACTAGAATGGTTGCTTTGCCTTCTAAATTTATAAATGTTTCTCAAAGCCAAGGAGAATGACAAGTCTCGGTAGCTCACTCATGTGAATGCTGCTAAACTAAAGCTGCCAGAAGCAGTTTGGCTTGGGAACCTGTGCTACTTGTGTTGACAGAGTTGCCTGTGTTGTTGTTGTTGGTTACTCTCAAGAGTAAACCCAGTAGAAAGCGATTGCTCGAGGGGATGAGAAGCTCTTTATTATCAGAAGCTTTAAAATACAAATGACTGCTAAAAAAAATCCTTCTATAGCTAGTTTTGTTGTTAGATGTTTTTTATTTTCATTTTTAAAATAGAATTGGGTTTGAATCTTTGACAGATTATTTTGTTCTCAAGATGTTTTCTTTTCCTTCTCTTGGGATACCTAGGGATGCCATTTTACAAACTTCAGCGAGCAAAAGAAGGGGCCTGGAAAGCAGAGGACTTGAACCAAACGTTAAATCAGGTGCAGTTAAATGAGCCTCCTCCAACCAATTATATGATTCCTGAGCCTATGTTTCCTGATCTAGATTCCTCTCAGGTTGGTTCCTACTCCGGCACCCGAGTGTCGTGGAAGACATCCCATCTCATCTGTGCCCTCGTTGTGCAACACCCTCCTCTCATGGCAGTTTGCCTTCCTCTGCGTGTGGTGCATTTCATGTAGCCCATACACCTCGACAATCCTCCAATCATTTAATCTCTCAGACGCTCCTTACAATTGAAGAAAATCTTTTAATTCTGCTCTGTACATGCAGCTTCTGCTTTCAGCAGTAGCTTGCAGAAAAATGGTGCTGCCTGAGAAACTGTGAGCTTCTTCCTGACTGTGATCAGGCTGTAAATGTTGGCTTGGTAGCCTTGGTCTGAGCCATCAGTCTGTGCTTCCCACCAGTTAAAAGGGAATTGGGGCTGGTGGTAGCTCCTGGTGGATAAAAGGTGCTCCGGAAGTTCTGTTCTGATGTTGTGTCTTGTCAGCACAAGTGTTTATGGAGCGGTGTCTGTTTCACAGGTGTACTGTCAGAACATCCCCCTGGCGCCAGCTCTGCCCTCCAGCCTGCCCCCCTACGCCCCGGTGAGCCAGCCCACGGTCCAGTTCATCATGCAGGGAAGTCTTCCAGCTCTTGGCTGCGTGGCAGGACAGAGCCTCACCCCAGAGCCAGGCAGCCTGGCTACAGCATCTGAGCCAGGAATCCAAGCTGCTTCTGTTGGAAGTGCAGAAGAAAAGATCAAAGTGCCCAAACCTCCAGTGGATAAAACAAAAAATGAGGAAGTGAGTGAATGCATAAAATTAATGAGCTGTTTACTTTTTCGTTTGGGAATTTTTTTAACTTTCTGTACTGTATTTTCCCAGCTCTGCTGTTTTTGGTGACTGACTGTGCTAACCCAGGAGCAGCAGGCAATCCTCTCTTTTTGAATTCATTTGGGTTTTATTCCATTTGATGATTCTGCTTTCTGTTGGTTCGTCACAATAGGACAGAGAGGGATTACAACATCTGAAACATATTCTTAAAGTTCTGAAACTTTCTTGCATGAATATTTGGAAGGGACTTTTCAGAAACCACAATGTCCAAGTTTCTCTAAACACCTAGTTTTCTCATTTCCCCTCCATCTTTGAAATTAATGTCAATTCTCATAACTGTCCTGTAGAGCGGTAGGACTGTATCATGTTGCTTGTTAGCTCTGGAAATGCAGAGGTAGTAAAACACTTTGGAGATCTTTCAGTTCAACCCTTGCTGCTGAATTTTGGGTTTGCTGCACAGACCATCTGCTCAAGGCACAGTGGATGCTAACACAAGAACAAAAACTTCTTAGCCCATTATTTTGCTTTGTACCATAAAACCAAACAGTAAGATTCATTTCCCACTTAGCCTCCATTTATGAGCGAGTTTCTATGAACTTGTTTTGGTGGCACCTGTAATCATTACTTCATAGGCAACTCTGCAATTTTCAGACTATTTTAGAGCTGCCTGAAGCTTTATATTCACAATTGTGGTTTGCTGCTTTTAGAATGTGATGTCTTTTGTTGGAAGTTTGTTTGCTTCAGCACTGTTGGAAGGGAAGGAGGAGACCAAAATCAGGAAGTCCACACTGTAGTCACTTACTTAAAACACATTCTTTGAGACACAGAATAAATGTTATATAAAGCGAGGTCTCCTCATAGTGCTGTTTCAAGACAGTAATTGACAGGTTGGGGTGATTACTTGGGTTGTTGAAATTGTGAAATGAGAATTTTCATTGTTTGAGCATTTCTAAGAAAAACAGATTCAGAAACCATTCCCAAGACAGAACAAGATAATGAAGTTCTTTTTCCTGTGCAGTACATGAAGAAGCTTCACATGCAAGAAAGGGCTGTGGAAGAAGTGAAACTTGCCATCAAACCTTTTTACCAGAAGAGGGAGATTACAAAGGAGGAGTACAAGAGCATCCTGCGGAAAGCAGTGCAAAAGGTGAGGGCCCAGTGAAAGGAAGTGGAGAGGAGGAGCTGGGCAGGTCCTTAATAACGTGGAAGTACTTTATCTTTCACTTGCCATTTCATCAATGACACACCATAACTGGGCTAGCAGATCTTTGGACCCTGACTGATACTCTGCAGTCCTGTGGTGAAGCAGTAGTTGAATTAAGCAAGACTGGTTGGTGCCATTGATGGGATCTGTCAGCCTGTTGCTTTCATGAGGTTGTGTTTTCAGTGGACAAGAACAGTGCTAAGCTTCAGTGGCCTGAGCTGAAACGTTACATGATATCTGCCCTGGGTGAGAATGGTCAAATCTCCCTCACTAGGACCTTCAGCCAGAATTCTAGCTGTTTCTGATAAAGTGAGAAAGTACTTTGTGCATTAAGTCCTTGAGCACCTGTGGTGTCCCTGAACCTTGGAAGAGGGCCTTGCAATTTTGCTGATACTGACTTCTGTCTTGTAATGCTGAGTAGATCTTGGCTACAGAGGACACCATCAGCAAGTAAATGTTGTCTCGTGAGGGGAAGAAATGCTCTTGTGGTCAAGGCAGTTAATTGATACCTGAGAGAACTGTATTTTCTGCCTGCTCTGCATTCTTGCTATCACTGAGAAATTCTACCATAAATTAAAATTCCCAAGGTAATGGCTGTAATTTCACATCTTCTGTGTGACCCATATGAACCACAAGTGTTTGCAAGAGAGCTGAGCAGTGCCAATTGCTACTGAAGTCACTGTGAACTCCTCTCTGAAGAGAGATAAAATAACTTGTGTAGGGTCCATTCTTTCTCCCCTGTCTCAAAATGGGTTCTCAAAACTGCCAAATTCTTTTAATCTGAGCATTGCTTCCTCAAAAACATCCCAAAAATGGGATATCAACACTTTCTTGGTTACTATGTGTTGGGTAAAACTGGATGGGATGGGTGGAAAAGCCTGTAGTAAAAATGAGTAATTTCGCTTTGAGATGCCTCTGCTTTTAGTTGGTGCTCCATAGAAAAGCTCTGTGCCATTTCTGGAATGCTTGAAGGAAAATACTGCTCTTGTCTTTGTTTCTGCTTTATGTACCTTGCTATGAACCTTGGAGGTCTGTGCAGGAATTGGCTTTCCTGGAGAGCTTAGGGCCTCTCTGCCACTTGCCTGAGCTGCTGTCATTGACCAAGTGCCCTTTCTGATCCCCTGCAGATCTGCCACAGCAAAAGTGGAGAGATCAACCCTATGAAGGTGGCTAACCTGGTGAAGGCATATGTAGAAAAATACAAACATATGAGGAAACATAAGAAAACTGATGGTGAAGATACACGTGAAGTGGAAAACTGAGAGCAAGCCACAGCCAGCATGACTTGTCCTAGCTGTGGAAACTATGGGAATAACAGACCTGCAGTTGCATCCCATTATAAGCAGAGAAACAAGATGATGATAGACTTTATCTATGGAACCTTCTCTTGAATTGTTTCCATATGGGAATGAATTTAGGACTTTTTTGGATTACCTACAGCTGTAGAACTAAATAACAATCAAATGCCTCAGACCAGCAGAGTAATTCAAGGAGAAACACAGAAGAGATTAATGTTTGGAACTCCCGGATTGCTGCAGTTTTCAGGGTTACTTTGATCACATTTTTGGGCTGTGCACTTGTCTTGCTAAAGTTTGAAACTGGACACCACTTTTCATACAGTGTATTGAGAGCTGTATACTGTTTCCCTTGTGTTTATTTATCAAATTATGGATTGTCTGTAGAAATTTCTGATTTAATACTTGAAATGTCGTATTTTTAGCCCGTTGGATGGTGAGCGAAGCTTTACTCGCTCTGGCATTTGGGGATTGCAGAAATGAGCTAACCTTTATAAACTGACTTCAGAAACACTGCTCAAGCTGTGGTGTTTATTTACATTCTGTTGGAAGTACCTTGTTGGTGAAAAAAAATTAATTTTGGGGGTGGGAGTTTGTGTTGCACTTGTGTAAATAATGCACTGATGGCTGGTTTTGTGTCTGCCTTTCAGGAAAAAGCAAAACAAAAAGCAAGCATTATCAATTTTCCGTAACAAGCCCAAAGGATAAGGTTGAACTGATGTACAAAGCAGAAATGTGACAGAGTTTATAAAGTTATTTTGAATGGTTTTTGTCCTATAGCACGTGTCATTTGTTTGTCTTGCATCTTCCTCTTGGCCTGGCTGTTCCATGTCTTGGCTCTTGCATAAGGAATGCTGTGTTTGTGGAAGAGGATTGGAGTTGGATTAATAATTGTCCCTCCTCCTCTGCAGGAAAACTGCTCTTCCTATCAAGAATCAAAGGAGTCCGGCACATGTTCTGACTTGATCTCGATTGCTTTAGCAAAGCTCCTTGCCTACAGGTACTGCAGATCTTTTAAGTGACTGAGCTACAGCCCCTTCAATGATATTTAGCACCCTTGAACCTGACTTAAATCATTCCCCATCAAATCCTGCTAGAGAAATTGAAGAGAAGACCAGTAAGCAACTCAGAAACTGGCTTTCCCTTCATGGGAACTGGTTTGGAGAGTTTATTTTTTTTTTTACTATTTAAACAAAACAAGCCTACATACCACTAGTGTTCGGACTGGCACAATCACTCACTGTGCTAGAGGAGTGGATGGATGAATCCTGAGCATTGTGGAGTTAATCTTCCTTGGTTCTGTATGCTTCCCCTATGGAAGTGCAGCCTGGATGGATGATAAGGAAGTGATAATTTTGGAGCTGCTTTGCAGATCTTTGGAAAAGACAGTACTGATTGCAGAACAGTTGGCAGAGAAGGTGTAATTTTCAAGCTAAACTTGGAGCTAGAATACATACATGGAACATGGGTGTGGGGTTGTAAATACAAGTACTGCTGATAGAATTCTTGACAAAATAATTCAGAACCTTTCATGGCTCTGTTGGCACAAGAATGAGAGAATGTGATTTAGTTGTGCATACACTTAGACTGGAAATTGGACACCTCTGAATATCTCAGAGGAGCAATTCTGCCATAACCTGTCTGTATACAGAGTGAAAAGGGGTAGGTGGTGTGAAAAACAAGGCTTGAGCAAGTAGTAGAAACAACTACACAGTTTACCAGGAAGACAGCATCAGTCTGTTTCATTCCTTGGGCTGTTTCACTGCTTTAAATTCTTGTTTAATGTTACCCTTGAGCTGGCAATAAAGGTAAGAGCCTGTTGCAGGGTGTATTAGGAGTGCCTGCACTGTAAGGGCTGCTAAATTTGTTATCTTTGCACCTGCCATTGCCTGAGGAGTGCTGAGACTGAAAACTACACCTTCTGCATGTGCTTTCTGCTGAAGTTATATGAACAAGAACCCTGGTTCTTTTATTCTGTCTGCCATTAAAATTAAATTATCAAATTGTAAGCTGCCTCCTGGGAGAGGCAATGAGAAACATACCTAAAAATGCCTCTTCTGGCACGTTCTAGAAAACAATTTTTCTAGTATACTGTGTATACTACTTGCTTACTTTTTTTTGCCCTTTCTGGTTGACCCTCTTAGATCAGATGCTGCTACCTGTTAAAGGGAAGAAATTATATTTATTCAATACATGCAGTAGTTTGGTAACAGTATAACCTCTTTTTAGTGTCCTTTCATTCCTGTGCAAGAGTTGTGATGCCAAAAGGTCGTTCAGCACAGGCAGGGGAGGGATGCTACAGCAGGAATTTGACTCGGGACTTACTCTGCCACCATGTTTGTCTTATAGGTGACCTCCAGTACTGCTTTTGGGACATAACCCTGGCCCTGCTGTCCAGCCAGAGGTGCTCAGGTTCCTGAGAGCTGCTCTGAGGTTGGATGGAGAAAGAGAGGCTTGGGGTCCCTGGCAGTGGTTGGGGAGGCAGGAGCGACACAAGAGGAGGAAATGAAAGGGGGAGGCGAGCGCCTGGAGGATCCAGCTGGTGCCACACTGCAGGGTAATGGCCCAGCCCAGAGCCCGTGAGTAGCTGCCCTGGCTCAGTGGTTGTGGGAGAGGGTGAAGGCTTGCTTTCCTGCTGGGCTTGGAGCATGTCCCACATTTCTGTGGTGATGCTGAGAAATGATGATGAGTCAGTCCTGAGCAGGGTGCATTGCATAAGGGGATGCCATGCTTGGTGTCATGGGAGGAAGTGAAACAAGGGAGAGGAAAGTAAATCTAAGCATGTTTTGCTCTGGTATCGTGTGATTCCCATCCTGCTGGCGCACTCCTCACCTGCAAATCTCTCTTCCCTAAACACCCTTTGTTTGGGGACATTCTCAAGCCATCACTAAGTCCCTGCCTGTGTGCCCTGTTTTTTGGGGAGCCCCACCATCCTGTGTTATTTCCCCAGTCTCCCAGGGCTGGGAACATCCCTGCAGGGAATCACAGCGTCATCTGGAGCAGGGGGGATGTGAAAGAGGAAGTGTCTGAACTCACTGGCCTTGGCCTCATGCGTCCCTATAGCTGTGGTGAAGAGCAGCGAGTGGGCTGGGCGAGTTATCTGGGGGGCAGCTGTCCTGACATCGGCTCTGCCCCTGCAGCCCACTGCTGCGGTTAGAAAACTCCCAGTTTTGGGGTAGATGCATCTGTGGCTGGAGCTCTAGCAGGGCTCAAAGCATGAGAGCAAATATGTTAATGTGACACTTGGGCTGCAGGTCAACATCTGGTGGGAATTGTTCCTGTGTCTTCAGTCCCAGCCAAGATCCTTGGCTTCAGTTCCTCTCTTGAGAACAGGAGCTGTTCAAGCAGTAATTGTGGTTGCACTGTTCAACAGCTCCTCAGCTTTTCCTTGCTGGCCAAAATCATCTTAAAATCATGCAAAATAAATAAATAAAAGTTCTGCAATTCCAGAGAGTCATAGTCTCTTTTAACCACTTTCCATGCGCAGGTCAGCAGCAGGAGCACAGATTGAGTGAAGTGGATCTCTTCCCAGAGGCTGCGTGTGCTCCCTCCCACAGTCCTGAGCAATTCCATGCTGGAGAGCCTTGACCTCAACAGGAACAAGCTCAGGAGCATCACCAGCACTTCTAAGCTTTGCAACCTCAGGAAGCTGATACTGTCCAAGAAGAGTTTGAGCTTTCCCAATGGAAGAGTCTGGTCTGTTTGGACAGGCTTGAGCTGAATCAGAACCAAATCTGGATCATCCCAGAGCGGGTTTTCTCCCATCTCCTCAGGCGTAAATACCTGTGGCTGAACAAGAACTGTCTCTGTGCCCTCCCCAGGGACCTGGCAGCTTGTTGAGGCAGCCTTCAGTAGTTCAACGTCTCCAACAACCTGTTCCAGACCTTACCACAGCCAATCCTGCAGCTGACACACTTAGAGGGATTCCATGTGCAGAATAATGCCCTTTGCCATCTCCCCAAGGAGCTCTTCCAGGGTCAATCCCTGAAAATGTTTAAGGCCAGTGGGAACCCTCTCTGGGACCTGCCCAGTGAAGTGTGTGCTGGTGGCATTCAGCAGATCTGGAATTACTTCAACCAACTTCAGCATGGTTTGGGGCAGGAGGACAAGAGGGTCCCATTTTCCTGGGAGCCTCGCTGGCAGGGAAGTCCACCATCTGCAGAAGCCTGAAGCAAGGGCAGTCCAAACTGGTGCCCAAGGAAGAGCGAACAGTTGGGATAGAGATCAGTGAGTTCCAAATGAAGGACTTCACATTTCTCTTCTGGGACTTTACTGGCCAGCTGGAATACTACAACGTGTTCATCACCTCACAGGCTCTCATCATCCTCGTCATCCATCTTCACATGTAAATACTGAGCTGGTTTGGATTCCAGGTAGAGCAGGGAAACTAAAAAGGGAAACTGCACTGCACAAATCCACACCATTTCCATTGGACCTTGAGGCCTGGTCTTCTCACCGTTGGCATAGCTGGCTCTTCCTCTCTCCTTTTTGCAGATCAACCTTTTAATCCACCAGCTCTGTCATCACCTTGCCAAAAGCCTCTGTTTGGAGGGGCTGAGTAAGCATGGACTCCTTATATGACAACTGAACCCCACCTAAAAGGACTTGCTTTCTGAAAGGAGCAAATCTCTCTCATCCCTCCTATAATCTGTGATGTTCCCTGAACATGGAGGGAGCATCAGGCTTGGGTTTGGTGCTACAGAGGGATGCTCTCATGCACAGCAGGGAGACTCTAACTCTGCTACACCCCATAGCTTAAGGATGGGGAACTGAAGCATGAACTTGGATATATCCCACATCAGCTTCTGAGATCTGAGCTCTTGTCCATCAAGCTCCTGGGACAGCATAGAGTGTGTGGTCAGGCCTGTACTGGTGGAAGTTGGCTGGAGACCCAGAGGGTGAGATGTGAATTTAGGATTTTCTTTTTCTCCCTACCCAGGCACCAAACTAATGACAAAACTTTTAAGGAGCTTGTTGGTTTCTGGATCAGCAACCTGTCCATGCAAGTCCCAGACTTCCTGTGGGAACCCATGTGGACAGCTGCCAGGAGCAGGAGGCAGCAGAGAAGACACATGATATCATGGCCAGGATCACAGCCGTGCTGGCAGAGAGGAAAAACAACTTCACTCGCTTCATCAACAACCTGGAGGGCAGTGAGGAGCCCAAGTTTTTTGTGGACCAGCAGGAGAGGCTGAAAGAGATGGAGAGCTCCATGTTAACCATAGGGCTGAGATTATCCTGGGTTCTGGCTGGCTGAGGTCACCCTGCTATCTCTGGCAGCCCAGTGTGCTACTGGCTAAGGTGACCTGGTGCATCAGGCCACTACTGCAGCCCCTCCCCAGGCTCTGGTGGATGTGGTGACCCTTGGCTGTGACCTGCAGGGACCTTGTCCCTGGTAGGTGATGGACATCTCCTCCTGTGGCTTGTGACAAGTGCCTGAGGAGGAGTGTGAGGGGTCATTTACCATCACCAGGTGATTTTCAGGAACTGCCACAGAACAGAGGTGTGAAGGAAGTGCCCTCTGAAGCTGAGCCAGTGGAGTGTCCCACCCTGGGGACCTCATGGGCATTAGGTCCTTCCTTTACCTCACAGGTTAAACACTCCTGGATGTGCTTTTGTCAGGTATGTGCTCCCTCTTTTCCAGATCTTAAGCTTAGTTGCTGTAAACTGCATGGATCACTGTGACATCAGAAAGCTCGAGGCCCCTATTTTGAAGCACATGAAGAACAAGGAGCTCATCCCTGAGGTTGTCCAAGTGCTGCTGCCCATCCACAGGCAGGTGGAAGCTGCCATCGTGGCTGTTGCACAGAGCCAGGCGATGGCAGGCCATGGTGGGTGCTCTGTCACCCCTGCCACGCCTTGCTGAGAGGAGCTTCTGTCCCGTGCCTGGGACAGGCTCTCTCCAGTGCTTTCCTGAATTTGGGACGGGCTCTCCAACACTTGCTGCACCTTCTGGCCTCGTTTGTGTGGCAGTGGGGTCACTGCTGAAGACCTTGCAGTGTTAATGCTGAGCACACCTGAGTAGGCCATGTTGTCTGCTTTCCTGCTTTCAAATGATGCTTTTCTTTCTCCCCTTTTCCTTGTATAAGCAATTAAAAACATCTTGCAGGAAGGAGCTCCACAGCTTTAATGGAACTATGTGGTTTTCAAATCTACATCCTGCTGACTTTATTTAATGGCCCCTTACCCTTCCCTAGGTCCTTTTTCCATGTGTCCTGTGACTTAGCAGGACTAGCAGGCAGCTCCAGCCTCCTGCTTATATACCTAAAGCAAATACAAGCACCATCAGTTCCCAGTGACATCTCTGGCCCCTCTGGCCACTGTAGGATTAGTGAACAAAAAGCAAATGCTTTTCTTTTGTGGAGATAAGCCAGATTTTGTTGCCTGTCTCTCTGCACTGCTGAATGACAGTCTGAGGTTTAACTGGCAATCTGAGGTTTTCTGGCTGGAAACAAACCTGCTTCCTCAAACAATAAAAAAAAACAAACCCAATATTAGCCTTGTTTTTCAGAAAGTCCTGGCAGGCTTTTGCCACTGCAGAGGCAAGGCAAGACTGTGGGAGCTTCAGGGCAGCAGTTAGATAGCTGAGGAGAGGCAGAACATTTTTGGTCACAGTCACCAAGCATCACTCTGATGCCAGCTACTTCCCCAGGGATTGCATAGGTAACATGGAATGCTGCTGGTGTTTGTTGGCTCTCTGAAGTATCAGCCTTGGAATTCTGTGTCTGATAGATGCATGCTGAGCTCCTGCATCTCCCTCTAGGCATGATGGATCTCCAGTACCTACTCAGCAAACTCTCCCAGCGCGAGCACCTGGCCAGCCTGGGCAGAGAGCTCCTCCAGGACATCAGGCTTATCATGTGGTATGAGGAAATCAAGCACTTGGAAAGTACCATCATTCTCCAGCCTACATTTTTAATAATGATGTTCAAGGTGAGTGTGGGGACCAGGACCATCTCCGTAGAGCCCAAGTCCTGCAGCTTTGCTGGGTTCCTCTCACTGCCACCTCATCTCTCCTTCTCTTCCCATGCAGCTCCTGGTGCAGCACCACCTCATCCAGCAGCTCGGGAGCATCTCCATGGAGACCCTGATGGGAGAACACGCCACCATCAGAGACAGAGCCAGCTGGTGTGGGCCTTCAAGTCAACAGCAATGCTGTGCCTTGGTGAAGCACAGGCTCTGTTCAGAAGGGATGTGGGATGTCTTTGAGGAAATCATGGGACACAGGCCTCACAGAGGGAGAGGGAAGCTCTTCAGCCTCCTGGAGCACTTTGAGCTCTGCCTGGAGGTGAAGCACTCAAGCACTCAATCCACAGGCCAGGGAATTTGTGCCTGGGAAGCCGTGGGAGACCACACGGAGCCAAGGCGAGTCCTGGTACTTGTTCCCAACCTATCTGAACCAGACAGAATAAGTGTCTGAGGTGTGGGGAGGAGATCACCCTGAGGACCTCCACATCTGTGCCTACTTCTCACCCTAAATACCTGAGGACTTATTCCAGAGGTAAGCATTGGTTTCCAGCCATCAGTGAGGTTGTGGGATTGAGTTTGCTCGGTGCAGTGCCAGGATGACTCTCAGCAAGCCCTTGGCTGCTGAGATTGGATCTGCTGAGGAGGAGTCAGGGTACCAGGGTGGCTTCTCAGCTGTGCCACACACATGTGGGGCCCTGGGTGAACCCCTTGCAATGTTCACTGCCTGGATGTGAGCAAAGGCCACGCTCCTTCTGGTTCACCTTTCATCTGGGGGGCTGTTTGGCTAATCTGTGCCCATCCAGGCAGGCAGAGGTCTCAGAGTCTCACCCAAGAATGTTCTAGTTTCTATGGGTGTTGGAACTGTACCAGTTTTTGAAACTTCTCCTGGTTTTCTGGACTTGTGTCTTGAGTTTTATCTGATGGTGGTGTGGTTAAACCCCAACCAGCAACCAAACACTACAGAGTCACTCACTCACTCTCCCCAAAGAATCTCAGCTGGAGGGGGGAGAGAATCAGAAAAGTGAGAAAACTCATGGGTTGAGATAAAGAGTTTAATAGTTGAAATAAATTATTATAATAACAGTAATAGCAACAATAATATTGTAATGAAAAGTAAATCAGCAAAGAGAGAAATAAAACCCAAGAACAGGTGCTGCAAATACAATTGCTCAGCACTAACCAACTCATGCCCAGCCTGTTCCCAAGCAATGGTCCTCCAGCCAGCTCTCCCCCAGGTTTATACACTGAGCATGATGCCACTGGGTATGGGATAACCCTTTGGTCATTTGGGGTCAGCTGTCCTGGCTGTCCCCTCCCAGCTTCTTGTGCAGTCCCCTCGCTGGCAGGGCAGCCTGAGAACCTGAAAAATCCTTGACTTGATGTAAGCCCTGCTCAGCAGCAAGTAAAAGATCAGTGTGTTATCCACATCATTCTCATCCTAAATCCAAAGCACAGCTACTAGGAAGAAAATTAACTCCATCCCAGACAAAACCAAGACAAGATGGCCAACTCTGGAAGGATCTCTTGGTTTAAGAGGTTGCTTCTGCTGCTTGAGCTCTCAGTAGGGGAAGGTCCTCGTTTGGTGTCTGTTCTTACTGAAACTCAGTTCATATTTTCAAGTCCATCTGGTGCCATGCTTTCTCCCAGCATTAGAGATAAGCTAGGAGAAAAGTGGTGAAAGCCATGGGCAATCTCCTTGCAGGTTCCTGGTGAAAGCTTGCTCCTTCTATTGCACACACTGGGTGGCCAAGGTGACCTGCCTGCTGATATGCAATGGGAAACCCCTGCTTGATCAAAAGAATAACCAGAGGGCCTACAGCTACCTGGACCTCTGCTGCAGAAAGCCCTCAGAAAGGACAGGTAAGATCCCTGATGTGTATTTCATGACTCCCAACCCCATGTCTCTCCTTAGCTCTGCCCCTGCCACCTCCAGCCCTATGGAAGTGTCCCAAGAAGCCTCTGCAACATGTCCTAGTCTGGCCTGGATCCATTAGCATTCCACTTAAAGGTTTCCTCTTTCTCCATGCAATTCTGTTCAGGACTCCTCTAGAGGTATCACATGGAAGTGGAAAATCAAATTTTCATTCTTGTCATGGGGCAAATGAGTCGTCCTTCCCCAGAAGGCCCCAGCAGAGCACAGTCTAAGGCTGGGTCTTCAAGTGATAAGCAAGAGGGCCACCCAAGCTGGGGAGCTCTTTCAACATATCATTAAATTCCTTATGGAGGTTTGGTTAACTGGAGAAATGGAGCTGGTCTGACAGTTGACGCCATGGGCTGGAAATGTGTGGGTCACAACAGAATCTCCTGGGCTGCTGTGGCTGGGGGCTGTAAGAAAGCAAGACATTTTTCTTTTGCCTGGAAGGGTTCTAGTTTGCCTGGAAGTTCCTTGTGGCAGTTGTGCTCACCATTCAGAAGCTCACTGAAGAGTGGCCGGGTCTGCACGTGTGAGGATGCCCTGCCGAACATCCGTCTGTCCCGCAGAGTTCCTCTGGCCAGACATGGATGGCACAGGTGCCATGTATGTACACACTGTGCCCTGCAAGCAAGGCAGGACCCAGGTGGTCACTACTGCAATGCTGGTGCAGCTGGTCAGCTTCTAAAAGCCAGGTGAAATTAGTCATGAAACTCACCAGGTGCCCTTCCCCTGACCATAGCAGCTCCCATGTGTCCCATGTGGTGTTAGCACTTACTGGTGTGGGAAATTGGAGCATGGAGGGAAAGGTGAAGAAGCTGAAACTCTGGGGCTCAGGCACAAAATGTTCTCTCTGGACATGTGCCCATGTGTCCCTGTTTCATGAAGAGCTGAAGATGCTCAGCCGTCGCACCAACAGCTGCACCTCAGGTCAGGGTGGGAAGAGAAAGCCCTGGCATCATATTCCATGGGGAGTGCTGAGGGCAGCTCCTGCTCCTTCTTTCCTGGGCTTTTTCCTCCACAGGAGAAAGGAAGATGTCAAAACCTGTGGGATGTGTGGGCACTGCCCCAAAGGTGAGCCCAGTGTCCCGAATCTGTGCCGCAACTGTGCTGAGGGAAAAGAGGGCTGAGGGTTTCATGGAGCACAGGTGCTAAGGGTGTCCCATTCCCACAGCACCCAGGCCACAGGAAGAGCCCCCAGCACGTGACAAGCTACACAACTGCCACCTTTGGGCCCAGTAGCATCCAGGTCACAGGCAGGTAAGGACACTGCTCCCTCCTCTTGCCCAGGGACCACAGTGATGGTCAGGCTCCTGAAATGAGGGGGTGCAGTTGCTTGCAGCCTGGGGAGTGGACACCCCATCTTCAGGCAGCCCTCTGGTTTCCACACTCCTACCTGAGATACCACCCCCTCTGCAGCTCTGAGCTGGCACTCTGGGTGTTTCGTTTTGTAGTTGTTGCCTTATTTTTCCAGAACATCTCCAGCGAGTAACTCTGGGCCAGTGCTCAGCAAAGAATTACTTTTGTTTAGCCCAAGCCATGCTGTCCTCAGTACACTCTGCTGGCAAATCGTGTTTGCAGCCTTAATGCATGGAAATAAATGCATTGATAAATGCATCCCTTCATGCTGGGAAGTCACCTCATCTACTCAAATTTAAGAGGAAGAAGATGCTGATAAAGCTCTCTGATACCAGCCCACCCCTGCAAGCAGGGACTTTGCTGAGACAAGGCTGGGCATGGACCCCTGTGGTTTTGGGGGTAGAAGGGGGTGGTGAAGATTTCAGACTGAGAGCAGAGGCAGAGATCCAGGCAACAGCAGCAAGAGAACTACATTTCTATACATATATATTTTAACTTGGAAAAAATTTTAAAAAAATCTGTAAATTACCACTCTCCACAAAAACACATGCTAGAAGCTGACGGAGGGGAAAAGCCATGTGTGAGCTCCAGGACTGGTCAGTGAAGCTGTCCTTGGGTTGGGGGGTGCTGGTTTGCAGAGCCTGGGATGCCCAGGGGTCCTGCTGCCTGTGCCAGAGCCATGGGGAGCGGGGAGGTGGGGTCAGCCCAGCTGCATGTTGTACTGCTCAATCAGCTCCATGAGGTCAAAGGAGTTGGAGAGCTGCAGGCTGATGGTGTGGCTGTCCAGGGAGGAGGCTCCCTCCTGCAGCACCTGATCGTAGTAATACTCGCAGAACTTGGGCACCAGCTGCAGTGGTAAAACATCGGGGTTAGGGGCAGGTTAGGGCAGCTGCCTGATATGGCTGCAACAACATGCTTGGCCCTGTCCTCCTGGAGTGCAGGGAGGAGATGTCTGGGGCACCCTTTGTCTCCCTCAACCCCTGAGGGTCCCTGTCCTTGGGCAGCTGCCTTCCACACCATCCCACCCAGACCCCAAGTGTCCTCTGGCCCACCCTCATCCCGTGTTTTCCCTGGTTCCTAAGCGTTCCCTCCCTGGTCATGCTGCCCCCATCCACGCCTCCAAGGGTCCCCCTCCCCTGTCACTCAATTCCCTCACCTCTCTCAGCCCCCAGGCTACCCCCTCGTTGGGTATCCAGATGTCCATCTGCCCCACATCCTGAGGGCTCCCAAATCCCCATCACCATTGCACAGTGAGGGCGTCCTCTCTTGAGTACCCAAGAGACCTCCTTTGGCTCCTGAGCCCCCCCCTGCCCAGTCCCTGAGGAAACTCCATCACCTCTCCACACCTAGGCCTCCCCATCCCTGGGCAGCCAGAATCCCACTTGCCTCAGTCCCCAAGGGTCCCTCTTCAGGCACCCAGACCCTTCGTCTCCCACCCAACTCCACCTTGAGGATGCCCCTCCTCAGGCACCCAGGGTCCCAGCTCCCCTGGCCTCCATGAGTATCTCCCCTCCCCTGGGCAGAAGGGGGATAGTGGGTTTGGCTGCTGCACCTTGACCAGGATGAGCTTGGACTCCTTAGGCTTGGTCTTGGAGAAGGCCTGCCCAAAGCAGAGGTAGATGGTGAAATCAGGGGATCGCCGCCTTTGGCCATTGCGGAAGTCCCTCAGCTCTGTAAGGCAAAACAGGGCTCAGTTTTGGGGTGAGCCTGGTGGAACAGAGGGGCTGGGAGGGTTTGGATGCTTGTAACATCCTGGGGCTGGCTCCCATGAGCCCCAGACCAGGCTGGGCAGGAAACAACACACGGGGAACTACGTGACACGCCTACCTACCTGTGCAAAACTCATTGAAGTCAAAGATGGGCGTTTCCTGGTCCCGGTAGAGCAGGTTGGGTGGAGGCTCCTCAACCCCCTCGAGCTGCTGGGACAAGGCCCAGAACACCTTGCACTTCTCCCGGCGGGTGGCAAAGACCTTGTAGGCGCGTTGCTCCAGCTGCAGCCCCGCGACGCCCAGCAGCTCCTCGGTGATGCGCCGCTGCTTGCCATCGGCCACGCTGGCGGGGCTGGGGAAGTGCACCACGTGCCAGGGGCACGGGCTCTCCGGCAGACTGGGGGGCTGGTACGTCAGCAGGCAGCGGCTGCCCCCAACCACCTCCCGGTGGAACTCCTTCCCCCGGTAGTAGATGGTGACATCCAGGATGGAGACGATGCCATCTGCACCAGGAAGCGATCAGCAGCTGCATCCTCCAAACTGAAATGTTCCCCCTCCCCAGAGCACCCCCCCAAGCATATTTACTGTTAATAATTGTAATAATAATTTATAGCTATTACTAACTAATAGCCCTCACCTGTGTTATCCAGCAGCAGCCGTGGCTGTGGCACAGGACTGGGGGCAGGCACGAACAACGTCGCCTCCGCCGCGTACTGCATGGGGACCGCGCCCTCCATCAGGTGGCACGGCGCTGGCACGGCCCCTGCAGCGGGGGATGAGCAGCATCAGCATCACCATTCCAGACACAGCAGGCTGGGGGCTGCTTCGGCGTGGGGTGCTCAAGGCACCCCCCTGGCCTCTTCCCACCCCATCATGGCATTGCCAGGGCCAGAGCCTGCCCCATGGCACCCACCTGTCTCTTCTGGTGGCATGAGGCCCGTTGCTTGGTAGGTGTCCAAGGTGGGCTGCTCCACCGTGGGCACCCATTGTGGAAATGTCGTGGGAGGGAAGCAGCTGTTTTGGCTGGTGTTTGTGTAAGGCTGGAGCAGGGTGTCCTGGTGAGGCTGGAGCACAATGTCCTGGTGGGGAGTGTCCCCTGCAGGGAAGCCACCTGTGGGAAGGTGCTGGGATCACTCACCCAGGCAGTCACCAACTCTGCACCCTGTGAGCAGAGCTGGTCTCACCTGTGGGCACCCAGGGTGCGGTGAGTGGGCCAAGGACACGGGGAGAGATGTCACAGTGCCGCAGCAGGTCCTCCAGAGTCTTGAGCTGTGTGGGGTCGGTGCTTTCTAAGGGGGAGCACAGCGGGTAGGATGTCTCACAGCCACAAAGTCAGCCCCAGCTGAGCCTACTGGGCGTCCTCTCCCAAAGAAAGATTGTGGGACTAGTGCTTACCTGGCACAGCGATTGCTGAGGCCATGTCTTGGGGGTGGAGCTCCAGCTGGAAAGGGGAGGAAAATGGATCATATTACTGTGGTTGCCAGGCACCCAGCCTCTCCCAGCCTCTCCATTTTGGCCAGGTGCTGGGCTGCAGCTTGGGAACTATACTTGCGGAGTGGCAGCAGGGACCCACCCTGGCCTGCTGTGCCCACCCAGCTACCTGCAGCTGCTCTTGTGCTGCCTGCTGGTCCACCGCAGGGTTTGGGATGCTGGAATCTCCCTCCGTGCTGTGCTGAAGGGTGGCTGAAAGGAGAGCACCAGGAATGGGAGGTCTTGAGACTGCCCACCCCACCCAACACAGCCCCTCCATGGGGTGAGGCTCACCTGAGACAATGGAGAAGACCTTGTGGGGGTCATCACCACGCTTGGAATTGTCCTGTTCCAGCTTGAACAAGTGGGTGCTGCTCAGGGCACAACGGAAGTTGGTCTTCCACTTGGCCGGGTCCTCGGAGCCTTCCTCATAGCGCCCACTGACCTTTGCCCAGGCCTGGGGGTGCAGGGAGGTGGGCATGGGGTCCCTGGCTCCATGAGCATGGAGGTTTCCAGGGATGACTGGTCTTTCCCCACCTTCCCAGTTCCCACATCCCACCCACCTTGAAGACCTCAGCTTGCTGCTGGTCACCATCCTATCCCACACACCTTGAAGACCCTGAACCTGCTGCTGGCGACCCCCACCCCGCCCACCTTGAAGATCTCCACGTCGCTGCTACTGACACTCATCCCACCCACCTTGAAGACCTCCAGGTCACTGCTGGTGATGTCTTTCCTGGCGTTGTGTTTCCAGGGGACGCGGAAGATGGTGTGGGCAGAGTCGATCCAGCGCAGCCCCCGGTAGTTCCCGCTGCTGATGGCGCTCAGCAGCCACTGTCCGAACCGCAGCCTCTGCGCTTCCCTGCGGGCGCGGGACCGTCACCGGGGGACCGGGGCCACCCGGAGACGGGGACCCGAGGCGGGCCGGGGGTGCTGGCCGCCGCTTACCCCTCCTTCTCCGCCGCTGCCATGGTGCTGGGTGCGCAGAGCCTCCCTGCCGAGCGGAGCCGAGCCGAGCCGTGCCGCGCAGGGCGGTGACCTGGTCGCGGGGGGCGGCCACCTCCTGCCCGCTCCTTTATCCCCCCTCCCGTTTTCCTGGAAATCACGTGTCCCTTCCGAAAGTGAAAGTGCCGCCGCTCCCGCGCGGGGCGGTGTCGCCGCTCCCGGGAGCGCCCGCGGGATGCTCCGGCCCCTGGGCTGCGCACCGCCTCTCCGGACTATTGAATTTTAATAATTAAAATAAATAAACCGGACCTAAAGCGGAGCGTGGCACCCTCGGAGCGCAGGGGGCCGCCCGCACCAGCTCCAGCCGGGACTTCCCGGGGCTGGAAACCCCCGGGCCATGTTCAGAGGTTTGTTTTCATCCTTCTCCCGGCTGCCTTGGCTTGCAGGCTAAGGCCGTGCTGTCAAAAAAGACAAACCAATAAAGGCCGAAGTGCGAAGGGCAGCGGTCGGCACCGAGGCAAAGGCGAACCAGCCCATGCCCCCGACAGGAGGTGGGTCAAGGGCAGCCACAAGCACAGCCCGGCTCTCCCCGAGCCCTCTGAGCTCGGCGGGGAGCAGTGAAAACAACCCAGACTCCCTGAGAGGGTTTTCGAGCTCCTTACACAAGGACCGGGAAGGGGTGGAGGGGTCAGTAGGGCCGAAGCACGGAACTGCAGCCTTTTCCCAATGTGCTGCTTGTTTTTGAGGAAATGTCTTCTTTCCAGGAACTCCCTACTGCCTACTAGGCACTCTACATGGTTTTTCAGAACACTGCCTTTTGTTTCCCAGGAAACTTCCCACTTCCTTCCTAAAAAATCCCGTATTACTCTCCAGGAAACTTACCGGTCACTTTGCAGACTATTTCCTCCTTGCTTCCTGGGAAATGTCTTTGATGTTTTCTAGAGTCGTCCATTCCTGTCTACAATTTTCCCCTCTGCTTAGAAGATCTCCACTGCTTTCCTAGGAAATTTCCCCATGACTGTTACTCCCTGCTGAGAGGGAAGCTCATGTCAGTACAGACAATTTGATGGGTGAAGGGCTGGGTGTCAATGTCTTTGCAATGGCTCCCAACGTCTCTGCTGACTTTGGGCAGCGAGGCTCCTGGCACAGACTCCTGTGTCTCCTCTTTTGGACATAAACTTTGGTGTTTGTGGATTTTCCTGACACTGGGAAGCAAGAAATTATTTCCCAAGAAATATCATTCATCCTCTGCAGGCAGTTCCCCTTTTGTTAATCACCAATTCCTCCTTTGCATTCTGGGAAATTTCCGCTCTCGGAAATATCACTGTCACTTTCTTAAAAAAAAATCACTTCCGCTTTTCAGGTATTTCCCAAGTATTTGAGGCAATTTCCTCCTTGTTTTCATGGATTTTCCCTCCTTTTATCTCTAGGCTATCCCCCCTATAGCCTTGTAGGAAATTCCTCCATTGCTGTCTAGAAATTCCCTGAATATTTCCCCTTTTGCTTTCAAGGACTTTCCCCTAGTCCTCACATGGAAATTCCTACATTGTGTTACAGAAATTTTCCCCTTTGTTACCAAGGATATTTAGCTTTATAGGATGGCTTCCTTTTTTGTTCCAGGAATTCCCCTCTTGGTTGCTAGGATTTTTCCTTTTTTATTTTCTAGGAATTTCTCCATGGGGCTTTAAGAAATTTCATCCAAATCCAAATTTCATCCAGGAAATTCCACAAGCCAAAACTGAGTTAAGCACCTGAACCCAGGACAGGGGCATTCAGCAGATCCAGCAAAATGTATGTAAGGGCAGTGAACACCATGAAACCCAAAGAGGAGCCAGGAGAGCCAGGTCAGGGTGGGAGCAAGGGACAAGGCTGGCATGGACAAGCTAAGATTGGGGTGGCCCGGGGTGGGTGGAGGAACAGGTGGGAAGAACAAGGAGTGGTGCTGGCTGCTGGCTCCTGCCCCAGGGACAAGCAGTGCCCAGGGAGGGGAGCAGAGGTTTGTTTATTTACTTTCATTCCTCAAAGCTGCAATCAATGCAGAGCGATTTCAGTTAATAGGTGACTTATTAAATTGATGGGAATTCTCCCATTTAAAACTTTTTTTTTTTTTTTTTCCTTTTTGCAAGCAGGACCCTGCCTGGCAGGAGAGGGGGATACCTGTCCCGCACAGCCCCAGCTGTTGTCCCCTGCCATCCCCCCAGGTCCTGATGGCTCAGGGACCTGTTCAGGAAGCTAAAAATCAGCCTCATTTAGGTGACCAGCTCCTGCACAGAGGAAGAAGAGCTGGAGATTCAGGAGGAAGAGTCAGTTTTTTAAAGAAGTTTTTAAAAGCATCCCAAATGACAAGGAGAGTCTTCCCTGAACCTCAGCCCTTCATTGCACCAAATTTTCCTGCAAACTTAACCCCACCATACAAACCTGCACCCCATGCACATCCCTGCAGCCACAAATCATCCAGTTTCAGGGGACAATCCTTGCAGGAAGAAGGGCAAGCTGAAACCCCACAAGTTTTATCAGCAAGTTTTATCTTTTGGGGACCCTCCCTGTAAATCAAAAAGCAGCAAGGAATGGGGCACCTTAAAGAAAAAAATAAAATAAACCTTTCTCTTTTAATCCACCCAAGGGAAATCCAAAGCAAGAGCAGCATCACAGCACTACACACAGCACAGACATGTATCATTGCCTTTGCACAGATTCCTTCCCAGATACACGGAGAAGTCATTAAGAAAAAAGAAAAAGAAAATTATTCACATATGCAAAGTGACAAGTAACAAATCAGCCACAGAACAACTTTTTCAAAGAGAAAAAGGATGCATCAAGGAAGAAGGCCCTCAACATACAGGTTTCATGAAAATCTAACCCAAGAATGGTAAAACAGAGGTGGTTTTCTTTTAAACATTAAAAACAATGGTATTTTTAAAATTAATTTAAATACACATTCAAAACACAAACACCAAGCAGGCGCCTGGAGAATAAAGCAAAATGAAGGAATGAAAAGTGAATTCAACCAGTTTAATTTCAACACCAAAGTTGGGTGGATCGCACCAAATGGAATAAATAATGGAAAAGATCACACTGGGTTGGTAGATCTCACACTTAAGATCACTTAACTAGAATTAATTACACAGCCCAAGAGAGTACTGAATGAGGAATTCCTCTGACAAGTGAATCTTAGCTGGGGCAGTGTCCCTTTGACAGAGCAGGTTGTAGGTGTGGATTTGCCCTGTGACACCCACCACTGATCCCCACCCCAGGAGCAAACGGGATCTTGTGATGCAGAGGACTCATCCCCTCAAGTGATGGACACACAAACAGCTCCTTGCTCAGAGGATGTGAACCCTCTGCCTCTTCCACGCCTGCTGGCTCCAGTCACACCCAAGGCAAACATCAGAACACAACCAGACCTTGTGTTCTCACCTGGAAGGGTGAGCCCACAGGTGCAGCATTTCTACTGTGGCTCCACAAGGTTGGGCAGTGCCAGAACTGGAGCCAGTGCCTCCTTCCACACACCTGGGGTCAGGCTGGGAAAAAATCAGATCAGCTGATCTACACCTGCAGCCACTGCTTTATCACTCTAGGGGTGTCAGGTTGAAGGAATGTAAGTGGCTTCTTTTTGTTTGGTTTTCCCTCCCGACAACCCTGAACAACAACAAAAAAATAAAGACCCATAATCCAAACGAAAAAAAGAACCTAAACAGAACTAAAGAAAATCCCCAAAAAACAAAACAAAAAACAAAAAGTAAAATCAAGAAATAACCTCTCCCCGAAAAAAACAAATAAAACAACAATAAAAAACCCCCCAAAATCACCCCAAAACAAAAAAAACTTGATCCCAAGTTCCTCTCCCTTCCATGCCTGTAGCCAAGCAGGGAAGCACCTTTGGACATTCATGTGATCCCACAGACATGTTCCCTACAGAGCAGACACCTTATTTCTGCACCTCACCCGGATGTGCCTGTGACACCTAGTTAGGAGGGACATCCCTTTGCTTTAAAACAAAAATAATTACAAAATCAATAGGAACAATCAGAATTCATTTAAGTCCAACTAGTTTTTAAAAAGGGAGAAGGGAGGACTGAAGGTTTCCAGGCCAAGGAACTTGCCTGATCCAGCATCCCCCCCACCCCTGCCTCCAGCAGCAACAAGATAAGCCCCCTTTGTGCAGCATTCACTCTTGACCCGAGGGCAGCAGACCAAGGAGGTGCTGAGGGGACACGGCTGCCCCTCCAGCTCCTCCTCAGACAGCTGGCAGCTCCAGGAAGAAAGAGAAACCGAGTGGATGAGGGTTGAAGTTAATTCTTTCCCATCTCTCCTCCTCCCCAAGACTGAGAGGAGACTTCTGCATCGGCAAGCCCAGTCTGTGCTTACCAGTGTCCTTAAGAATGACAATTTAAAACCAAAAACCAGGAAATTAAAGAGAGAGAGAGATGCATAATTAAGTATTGTCCGTGGAAGGAGCGGGAGGGGGCAGGTTCCAGATGGCAGCAGAGAAGGGACTCTCTCCCTCCCCAGGTTTGCCCATCTGGGCACCGGGTCCCTTCGCGTCCCTGCGCGAACCCTTTGTGCTGTTGCTCTGACATCGATCGACACGGATGGCGAACACGGGGATGAATCCAGCGCTGCAGAGGGTGGGAGGGCACACGCAGCCACTGCGGGGCTAGGCCCGGCGCTTGGGGAGCATGTCCAGCAGGAACTCCGCGATGCCGACGAAGTAGACAACTTGTGCAATGCCGAAGAGAGGAGCAATGACCAGGGCTCGGCAGTAGGCCCCTTTGAAGAAGGCCGTGGGCCCTTCCCTCTGCCAAATCTTCCTGCGGAGAAATGGCACAGACAGGTAAGTGTCCAGCCCACCCCTCCACTGTGCCAGGAGAGCCCTTGGCCATGCCCTGCCTTTCTGTCTCCCTTCAGAGACCATATCCAGGAAAGCACTGTTGCCTGGCACAGCCTCCACAGCACATCACCCATCACTGCCCAAGTGCTCTGCAAGTGGCCGGGCAGAAAACTTGGCTCATCCCTACATCTGGCTAGAAGCAGGAGCAGCTGCCTGTGTCTGCAAGCATAGCTAAGACAACCAACCCCATGCTTGCATCAAGAGGTCCCCTGCCCAAAAGCTCCACCCTCAGCATGGGACAGAGCCCAACGGCAACAGATTCTGGCTACCACAGAAATACAAAAGCAGAAAAAGTCCCTTTGTGTTTTGAAGCAGCCAGATCATAGTTTAGCAAAAGGTCAGAGGACAGTGCAGCTGGGGACAGCCCACTCTGGCAGTGCTGGTACAGACATTGTGCAGAGCAGTCCCAGGAGGGATATGAGACTCAATACTGTAGGATTTTCCAACAGTGGGGCCTTGGGAAAGACTACCACAGCATTGCCTCCCTTTGAAGAAATAAAATCTCAGTGTTATGACTACAGGGGCTTGGACAGAAGTATTTAAATATAAATGCTCTGTTTTTCTTACTCAGTATGGTAAGTTCTCTTCTATACAACTGTATTTACATCTGCTCATATATCTATATATATCTCCAGATAGTCAGACAGAGATAAAAGCACAGGTTCAGAGAGAACATGAAGCACAGCTGCTGGTTGGGTCTAGAAGCTGCACTGCCTGCCTGGCAGCAGGCAGCAGCAGCTGCCAAACACCTGATGTGGTGCCTCTGTCCTGAGGAGTCTTACTTGGTGCAGTCCAGGATCCCCGAGTAGGTGTCCTCATTCACTCCTCTCTGCAAGGACTGCAGCCGCGTTTTGATCACTGGGGAGGGAAAGAGAGGGGAGACACTGGGAGTGAGGTGAGCACTGGGGGTGTAGCAGTCAAGAGCCACCCTGAGAGTCATGTATTTGAAATGGTCAAAACAAAATTACCAGGAATACAGACCATTTTCATATATTTGTCAGGGAAAACAAACCCATTCCATTACAAATGGATAAAAGGAACAAAAAGCCACCCAAAACCCAAGCCCTCCCTCCCTCCCTCACTGTCATCAAGGCTTCAAAAAGCTGACTTAAGCTTTAAACCTTAAAAATTTAGATATCTCTCTGCAAAGTAGGAACTTATTTTCAAATGCTCTTCTCCTTCAGGAAGATGTACCTAAAATACACAATTCTGTTCCTACATTTCTTCACACCTTGAAGCATGTGCAGTGCTGGGGAGAGAGCAGTTACTTTCTGGTGGTTTTTACAGGAGAGAAACCAAGGTGGTATTTAAGGCAGATGCTGTGGAGCAGGAGAAAAGGCCACAGATCTGAGGCTTCCCATGTTTGTCTCAGACCATATAGTTTTAAGTGGTCTGCATATAATCACTCCACATGGAAATGTGCCTTTCCTGCCAGGAATAACTGAAATTAATGACACCCTCTTCCTGACATACCTAGTAAGTGCTGCAAACCTCTGTGTAAGCTGTGGCCAAAGCTGTAGCTGAGCTGAACTCACACCATCAGAGCCGGAGGCAGCAGAGCTGTCCCTCTCTGTGTGCTCATGCTGCAAAAAGGCTGGCACAGACAGACACCCTCCTCCTCACCTGGCCCAGCCTGGGCCTCTGACTCCTGTCACTTGGCACCACCACAGGCTACCCAGGACTCACCATCACAAGGATTGACAGCCACTGCAGCCGTACTGCCAGCCACACATCCAGAGAGGAAGGACACATAGAACGGAGCCTTGACATTGGGGTCTTTCTGACCCAGCTTGTTCAGGTTTGCAAACAGTGGGAAGTAAACAATGGAGAATGGGACATCCCTGCAGTAGGGCAGGAAAAAAAGGAAGAACAAGGATGAGTTAAGTCAGCACGGGACACCAACAAACTGAGCAAAGGAAGAGCTGCAAGGCTCACACTGGCAGCGCAGCCGTGAGTGCAGTGCAGATATCCTGGCTCTGTGATTGCAGTGCAGACAGGAGCTGAAACTCAGTGGGGCACAAGTGACTGCACAAAGGCAACAGGCACATGGGAGGCATGCAGCCCTGTATGATGAATGGGCTCCCTCTTTTTTTCAACACTCAAACCAAAGACACCAGCACATTCAGAGGTCAATCTTTCATTAATTACAAGAGGTTCCATCCTGCCCTCCATTCCCCTGTGTGCTGCTTTAGTGCTGCCTTTGTTAAAGCTAGAGTAGAGTCACACTGTGAAAGTCCAGGCAGAGTGTCAGAGCAGGCACTGGTCCTTGCATCCAACACGAGCCAGCTCCCATTGCGCACTCTGGGGTCTCAGGCTGACTGTTTTACTTTGCCAGCTCACAAGGACTTCTGTACAGTGTGAAAATACAGGCCATGGGGCAGGCAAAAACCTTTCACAGAAAGCAGCACAATTAAATCTTCCAGGAACAAAAAGATGCCCTCCCTCACTTCTCTGACCTTCCCTTCTTTAATGTACAAAACCTGTGCATGGAAACCGAGTCCACGCCCGCTGAAGCCAACACTTCCTTTGCAGGCTCATTCCTGGGATGGGTGGTGCCTTGGGTGCAAGACGGGGAACGGCAGCGCCCTGTGCTCAAGCCCACACCATCCTACCTTAGCAGCGTGGCTCCCAGGCCCTTGTAGAGTCCAGCGATGCCTTTGCTCCGCAGCAGCTCCCTGGTTATCTGGGTGGCCGTGGTGCGCGTTTCCACCGCCGGCTCGGCCGCCGCGGGGGAGGAGGAGGAGAGCTGGGCCTGCGCCGCCATCAGCTTCTTCTGTGCCGCTGGGGAGCAGAGCGCCAGCACCGGGCTGCAGGGTGCCCTACAGCAGCCTCCTGCTGCCCGGTGCCGCCACACACGGGGACAGGCACATCTCCAGGGGCAACACAACATGCAGACAAAGGCCAGGCTGGTGCCCTGCAAGCTTTTCCCCCCCATCTCCCTCAGCCTCTGCCCCAGTCTCTGACAGCGCTGCCACACCACAACGCTGTCGGCTGCGCTCTCCCACCAGCCGGTTTGCCCAAGCAGGAGCATCCTGTCACGCACCATCTGTGCAGTGCAGAGAACAGGAGCTGCTGTGAGCAGGCAGGGGACAGTCCCTACTTCCAGGTGTGTCCCTGAGCTGCCAGTAAAACAAACAAGATGTTCATAAACGAGACAGCTTCCCAAGTTCTGTTCTGTGCCTCCCTCCCCTGAAAGCAATCATTAACCCAGGGAGTTTCTCAGTCACATTTATAAACACATCCTGGTTTCTCCCACTTTTCCAATTGATGCACTTCGGCCCTTTGGCCAGAAGATGGAGAGCACTTCCATCTGTAAGTAATCCCTGGCACACCACAGCTCTCCTGCCACACAGAGAACAGGCTGTTCACAACATCGAAAACCTCTCCTGAACCCTCAAACCATGGCTTAAATCCTTCCAACATTTTAAAATAATACGCACAAAGAGGATAAGGTCTGCCGTAAAACCAGTGAAGAGAGAAAAGAAAAAGTAAATCCGTGATTATTCAGGAATGCCACATCAAATGAGAGATTAAAGGACAAATTGGCCCATTTTCCAGGAAGGGCTATAAACATGGTATCTAACAGTGTCATGTAGGGCTCCTGGGATGTGAGGCCATAGCCCAGACTGACCTCTGGAAGAGACTAAGGAAGGAGTAAGCAGCTCTTTCCCCCAGAGTCTCCATGCCAGACTCTGGTCTCCGCTCTCACCAGAAACACTCCACAGTGTTTCAGCCAAAAGGCACACTCCCCTCCTGCCTCTGCCTGTCAGCTCATGCCCACAGTCCCAAGAGTCTGATCCCAAACCTCCTTCAAATCCAGTGCACTGGGAGAATTTTATTTACTGTTTCAACCGAGACAACTGCTGTTTTTGTCAGGGAGAAAAAAAGAGAACAAGGGGAGACAAGTCATTTGGAAATAACACATCCCCTTGGGAAGCTGTTAGGGAGGTGCTACAGCGGGGTAGAGGAGAGAAAAAACAGACATCAGAAAACACGGAAATGGAGGAAGCAGCATGGGAAAGGCACTGGAGAATGCTAATCCTTCTTTGGTGCACAGGATCTACCAAGTTTGAATCACAGCCTGACCACCCAGTCCTTTCTCCTGCCTCTCCATCCACCAACAGCATTTGCTGTTTCACTTGCCAAGCTTTGAGCAAAAACCCCACTGCCTATTGTAACTGCAAGGGCCTCTGCAAAGCCAGCTGAGCAAAGTGTTGGGGCAAGTAAGCTGGGAAGAGGAGGAGAAACTTCTGCTACATATGTGGTATCTCTGACATGGGAGAGCAGGGGGAAGGAAAAGGGTTTTCTCCACTCATCCTCTCAGCTCCACCTTGAAAGCCCAGTCCCAGGTCTTCCCCTCTCCCTGCTCAGGGCTCAGGGAATAAAAGTCCACGTACCAATGCGTCCTGCATCCTGCAGCTGGATTTTGAGCATCTCCATGGGAGTGGTGACAATCACCTGGCAGGTACCCGCGCCACAGCCCGCCAGCATCTCCCTCAGCAGTGTCAGCTTCTTCCTGCCCGAAGAAAAGAGAGAGTCCATCAGAGGAGGTGGCCTGGAATTACACTTGGGCAGCTGGGTATAAGGCTCAGGGCACATCTCTGACCCCAGGGGTTACAGGAAAGGGGGCAGAAGAACCTGCTAGGCCTGACAGTTCAGCACAGTCCAGGCTTGGCATCTCTGCCAGCACCACCTGACATGGAGAATAGACTAATTTTGTCCCCAGAAACAGAACATTCAGAAAAGCCACAAGCCCTGTCAGAACAGCTCCAGACAGGAGCACACAGCCCCCTCCACTCACAGCCCGAGCACTGCAGCTCTCTTCCAGCCTGCTGGTGGCCCTGGTCAGGGCACCGCTTTCAGAAAGGCTATCACATCAGAGGGCAGCAGAGGACCTGAGCATTAAGGGGGATAAGCAGCTTTCTTCCTGCCAGCCTAGTCCTTTAAAATTGTCAACAAACACAAACCACAGGACAAGGAGAAAGGAGGGAAAATATTCTACTTACTGCTTTGGAGTTCTCTGAGAAAAGCACAGTAAATAAACAGTGAATACGAATTAGGGAGGCAGTTCCTCTGTGGTTAGGAGCGGCTTCATCTTCCCAGGTTTTCCAAACCTGAACAAATAACCTTTGCACTAAAATGGTCCTCCCTGAGAGACAAGGGATGGGATGGACCTCCAGCAATGAAGATTTGTACATTCTCTGTACTACAGAGCAGGGACAATCAACAACATGTTCTCACTCAGCAAAATGCAGCATTTCATTGTTCCCTTCATTCCAAAGCTATGAAAGAGTCTAGCTAAGACTAAAAAGAGGAACTCAGGATGCAAAACCTCATAAAGTTTCAATTTTCAGAAAGTTATGTGGTTTTGCCCCATAAAAAAAACCCCTCATGCTTTGGCACCAGAAAACACTGACTCAATTAAAAAGTACATCTGACCTACTCTTTTCTAAAAGGGTTTTAAAAAAAGTGCGTATAAATCACACAGCCAGAGAGAAACAGCCTCCTCATTTTTCTGTTTTAAATGCAAGTACTATTTTTACCTCCCCCAGCCCTGCTCTGCAGTAATACCTCATCTTAACCTGCTCAAGGCGCATCCCCACACTGTGGCAGAAGCAGTCCCACAGTGATATTCCCCATTCCCTTGCACAGCCCAGGCACACTCCCCTGCCAGGGGTTTCACAAGCACACACACAGCACAGCTGTGGGGCAGTGGGCCAGCAAAGCAGCTTCAATGCCACCCCTACAGGAATGGGAGGGCAGATGCACTGTAATCCTGCTGGCCCACCACGTAACCTGGGCTGATTTCTCCACCTCTCATCTTCTCTGGGGAGGATATGAGAACAGGGGATTAAAGGCACAGAGCCACAACAGAGATTACCAGAGACTAAATATAGAGCTATCCTATGAGGCTGAAAGAAGGAATATTTTAGTCTCCCCTGTCCAAATTCCCCCACAGATGAGGAGCTGCAAAGAACAATCCCTCCCACGGAGTTACCCACACTGGTGCTGAAGTGTGCACACTAAGCTTTCCTGGAAGTATGGGGGAACTAGAATGTGCAAATCCAGAGGTTCCCACTGCCACTGCCTCTTGGAGGTGGCCAACTTGTGCCTTTTGGGTGGCCTGAAGCACAGCACCAGTCTCTAAGTGGCTCAATACAGTCAGCAGCAAGGCTGCAAAATCCCCAGCCTGGCTGTGGGAGGAAGCAAACCACCCAAAGGAGCTGGCTGCCAGAACCCCTCTCTGGCACAGCAGAGCACCTCCCAGTTTAGCAAGAGCCCTGGAGCATCCCTGGAGTACATATCTTCTGGCTTTCATCCAGGGCAACTGCTTTGATAACCAGTTCAAAAGATCAGGAAGATTTGGCCTACATATTGGACCATTATCCCAGCAAACTGAAGTCAGCCTTGACTTGACTGAACTCCATGGAGCTATGCCAGCATGACCAAGGAAGGATTTATGCATGTGGGTGTATTTTAGAGATGTCAAACAGGTACATCAAAAGCATCTAGAACTAGGGCTTTCAGCTTTTGGTTTTTACATCCTGGGAACTGGGGAGAGTCCAAGAAAAGAAGTAGCTTAAGATAAGCAAATCTTTTGACAGGAGGTTTAAAAGTTGCCATACAAGGGTCAAACTGCCTTTGCAAAACCTCAGCAGTCTGTACATAAAAGGAGCTTGAAAACTGTTCTAGATAATAAAGGGGTTTCAATATTTAAGGCACCACTGGCCTTATCCTCAGTGGTTTAAAAACTGGCACATCTCAACTAACTTCAAAAGCTGCAACACCAGCAAAGATCTGGTCCTACAAATGCAGAAACCATCTTTTATCACAGCAAGAGAGTGTTAAATATAACATACACACAATAGCCTCAAATTCTGCACTGGCAGAAATCAGTTGTTCCACATTTTTTACTGACATACTATTAATTTGTGACAAATCAAAAATGTCAAATGGGAAGGGGACAAGATTCCTGGTTGAGTTAAATTAATTTAATGAGTTTAAATTAGAGTTTCAAACCAGAGCTGAAAAATAAAACTCAAAAAGCAGGAACTAGAGATTTATGGAAGGCTTTTTGGGAGCAATCAGTTCAAAGTTAGGATCTCTGACAACGTTGGTGTATTGATATCACATGGGAGCAGTGTAGGATTTTTTCAAGTTTCTGAAAAATCTTGGCCATGTGGGAATTTACTGTGTTTGGGCAGGGACCAGAACCAGCCATTCTGGAATCAGGATGACACTTCCAGAGAGAAAATCTCTGAGCTAAAGAAACATCCAGACAAAGCAATCAGTTTCTATTTCCTACCCAACAGGCTATTGTCCCCAGCTTGGACATCACCTTCCTCACTCATAAAATAACCCCTCCCTCTGTCTGTCAGTCCAAGAGATTGTAGAAAGCTCCCCAGGAGTTTCAAAGCAGACAGAGCCAGTTCCTCTCAAACAATTTAAATAGTGGATCTTTGATATGGATTAGAAGACCAGCACACAGGAGTTGTCCTTCAAAGGAAGAGCACCCTCTCTGCCACACACAGGGGGATGTGCACACAAACTGCCAGTCAGTCCCTTTAATCCAACCCCTGATTTTCCAAGGGGGAACAACAAGCTACTGCAACTGCACTTCAGAAAAGCTGGAGCTATGATGCTGGAAATGCAGTTCCCACTACCAGCTCCCTCTCACTTCTACTGCCAGCTCAAAAATGCCTCAGACAAGCCAAATAAAGTACTGATGTGGAACATCTCAAAGTAACACTGCCAGGTTAAATGTTGATCTGGAAGTCATCATTCCAGGTATGTGTAGGAGCTCTGTGTTGCATGTTTGGACTAAGTCAAGAGGAGGCTGACTCTGTACCTGCATCAGGTTTGCCTTGGCAGGAAATTCCAAATGTTTTGCTCCAATGTGAACATTTGTGGAAACGAACAATGGACAGTGTAACACAACTGAGCATGCTGAACACAAACACACATTTTGTCCCAAGACATGTGCCTGTAATGATGGCAAGAACAATTCTCCCGTGGGTGCGTTCTCTGATTAAACAACACATCTCTATCTCACTCCAGATTAACAGTTGAAAGTGCATTTACTTTTTGGCTGACCTTTGATGTTAACAGCTTCAACCCACTGCAACTGCCTGGCCTCTGTGTGCTAAATAAAAGAGCTCTCCCCAAGCTGCTGTTCTGAATTGGCACGGTGACATTATCAGCTCCTGTCTCCTTCTCAAGGGGAAGGGAGAGATTTCCCCACTTCCAAATCTCAGTGAGTTGGATGAGGGCTACCTACATTGAAGAAGTGTCTGAGTATCTAGTGGAAAACTTCAGGAGAGGCTGCCTGGGCACACAAGTGGCAAAGAAAGAGCAGTGTGTGTGCAGGGTGATAGAGCATCTCACCACCAGGACTAGCAGCCGCACTCCTTCCAAAATTGAGAGCCTCACTTTACAGCCTAAGAGTGTTCAGCAGCTCAAGGATCACCCGGGACACACAATTGATACTTACACTCATGCCACAGAAGAGATGGTACAAGTATTTTAGAAGAGCCTGAAAGAAGAGCAGATGAAGGGAAGAGCCCTGGGGAGATGCATCAGCTGGGAAGGCAATAGACAACAAGCTCCAGTCTCCACATCTGCATAAGACTGGAACAGTATCTTGCTTGTCCCAGGATTACCAGCTGGCTATTTCTCTTCCCTGTGCAAAGATACAAGACCAGAGGAAGCAGAATGGAAGACAATTTGCTAGTATCAGCGAAGGCTGAATTAAGTCAGTCATGCTGGTCTTCCTAGGAATCTGAGCTGCTAAGACAGCAGATTGCCAGCCTTTGCTTCAGAACAGCAAACAAAATAAAGGTCAAGATTAAAGAGGACAGGGTAAGTAAGGGAATAACACCTTGGAGAAGAGCAGCAGGAAACTCATCCAGGGACACTGGAAAGTTTTTATGAGCAACAAATTGCTTATGTAAGAAGGCATGAGACACTTTTTACTGCAGCCTAGGCAGAATATTTAACTAAGAACCTGAAAAATGAACAAAACCTGGCAAACGCATGCCCAACAAAACAGCTATCTGGCACTCCACACTTTGGAGAGAAACACGAAATCTTGTAGGACACTTTAAAGGAACTGATTTTATTAGGTGTTTAATACCCAGATTCAAAGAGCATATAAAAAGCAGGCAATACTTAAATCAATCAAAGAGGCCTCACACACTGAGCAACCAATAATCAATAATGTACTTTAAATGCTGGTGTACTATCAGTCTAAATTGCCTTCTCAGCTTCATACCCAAGTGCTTCATACTCAAGTGCTTCACTTAGCCCTGGTGACTCCTCACACCCTCCGTTCTGGACAATGAAGCCACTCCTACTTTAACAGCAGCCATGAGACTGAGTCTCTCAACACATGCATCTTCAAAAAGCCAGAGTTAAAAAAATCCCATGTTTCCAGCAGCTTGAAGACTGAAAGTTTCCCCTCTCTCCACATTCTGCCTTCCCCCAGCCTGAAAACTCTTCCCCACAGAATGACACAGGAACAAAGGCCTGCCTGGAGACTCTTCTGTGGGTCACCTTCTTCTCCTGCCAACTGCTGAGGCTCTTAGGTCAAAATCATCACAGGAAATCACTTGACCCTTATCACCTTTTTCAATCATGGCCATGGGGCGCCCTTCAATATCTTGGTCTCCCTCCTCTCCTCCATGGCATAGCAAGCATGTTTTCAGCACTCACACAACTCGCTCAGGCCTCCCTCATTCCTAAATGACCAGGACGGCTTGGGAGGACCAACTCAGTTTTGTTTCTTGAGAAAACAGAACGCTGTAGCTGTAGGCTGTCATAATGGCCTTCACATGAAAATAGAAACTGGCAAAGAAATAGAAACTGGTAAGCAGAAATTATGTCCCCCAGCCTGTAAGCACACATGCTCCCTGCACAAGGGAGGCACAAAGCACAGTACAAGCGGGAGTGCTTCCCTGAGTCAGTCTCAGGGTGGAGAGAGCTGCAGGAACACACACCTGCACACTCAGAGAGAGGTGCACCAACAAGGGCAGGAGATCCCTTGTGAGGACCTGCTGCCCCAATGCTCTACCTCAAGCAGTGTCCAAGAGCAGAGCCAGGGAAAAGGGAGTCTAGCACAAACCTGTAGTGATAACATCCCTAAAATACTCTTCCAGCAATTTGCAGTCAGGAGCTTTCTATACCACAGGTGCTGTTTTCAGTCTGGCCTTTCAAAAATAGGCTTTATGCCACTTTTTTATCCTAGCAGTTTAAAAGCAATTTCAACACTAAGTTTTTCAAAGGATAAAAATAAATACATTAATCTAAACCAAAAGCTGTTGTTTAACTTGAGTCATGCTGGATTTGCCACACTCTTTCTGGTCCACACATGCCTCCTCCACTTGCACATTGAGGTCTATTTTAATACCACATATTTTAATCAGCAAATACTGGTAGAAAATGCACATTTTACCATATTATAATATATATATATATATCATATATATGATATATCATATCATATCCAACATATTTCAAGCAAGACAAGTGCTAGATGCTTAGCACAAAGGCATTCAATGTAAACAGGTCTGGAAGACTTCTGCAACTTTGAGTCAGAGCATCCTTTTGGATACTTGACCTAAGGGCACAGCATCTATGAATGCACACAGCAGACAGACTGGCTTGTGCAAAAAGGACTTTGGTGGAGTTCAATCACGATCTTACTGATCCAGCCTTACACTGATCCTAGCCCCATCACTGTGTTACATCCCTATGTAACAGCTTGACTGATGCAATTACATACCAAGAAATGAAACCACATTCATGTGTCAGGCAGCTCCAGGCTTAACTTTTCTAACCCCAAGCTATTTTGTTGTTTATAACTAGGCTTTGGCTGGTGAAATAGGTGGCCCAGCCTTGTGATGTGCTAGCAGGTATGCACCCTGTTGGGTCCTGGGTAGGAGAGACCTTTAAATTCCAGCACGGTTAATCCTGCCCCATCTTACTAAGGCAGCTGGGGAGAATGGGACAGAAGCATGCCAAGGGCGAAAACTGCCAGATCCCACATTCAAAGCCTATACCAGCCACAGCAAACCTGGAAGGCATTTTTCTTCCCGTCGTATTTTGGGGTGACATTTCTAGGTAGAAACACCTTAAATCATCTACCACAGTAGTAACAAGGCTCTTGTCCAGCTCTGTCCAGCTCACACTGGCTACCCTCAAGAGCAGAGTTGACCAGATTTCACTCATTCAATTAAGCCACCCACGGTGGATAGATGAGTGACTGACTCCACATGCTGCCTAGCTCCTGTCACCTAACTGTGACCTAACCTCTCTTTTCTCTAGAGGAACTAAAATTTCTCTGTGTTGAGACACAAAAATCTCCCACTACCTGGGTGGTATCATGCTCCTGCTCTAGGTCACTGTAGTGCCAGACCCATCAGTATGTAAGATTTAGGGGAACAGGGTGCCTTGCTCTTGGAAAAATTCTCTAGCTCTTTTATTCTGAATTAAGTGCAGCACATCATCTATGTCATGTGTGCACCAGCCACTGACCCAAAAGTCAAACTGGAAGAGGTCTGAGAGAAAACATCAGCTGCTCATGGAAACAGCTGCATCCCACTTACCCAAAGATCTGTTCAAAGCTGGACTCCTCACAGAGGCAGACACACACACTTGTACTCTGAGGAAGCCTCCTTTATTTTTCATGGTGCAGGACATTGACTGACAGGCACGTCCCTTTTTAATGGCTTAAACATCACAGCAGTGATTGCTCTCCCAGAATGCCAAATATGTTGCAATGCTAGTCTGGTTTCTTCCATGGAACCATTCCCTTAGTGGCAGTGCAAGGTGTGGCAGCTTGGCACCCTGTTGGGCCTGTACAAACTACTAAGCCCCCACTTTGTAGGTGATGGCAAAGAGCTGTGCTCCTGTTTACTGCAGAATACCAAGGTGTCCTGGGCTGTCTGCTGCAGGGATGAGACTCCCTGCTTGGTAAAGGACATCATTACCTCCCACTGTCTGAGCAGAGCACAGAAGAGAGACTATTTGAAGATTTGAATCAGAAAATCACGAAGAGCTGTGAGCCGATGAGTCATGCAGACATATGTTAGCTGCTACTTTAAAGGACTCGAGAACAAAAGAGAAAAAAAAGACAAGGTACAGGGGAAAAATGGATTCTCAATCTGTGTCAGTCCACAATCTCCACTGAAGTTGCTGAGACACTGATCTGCAGCAGCCAAGACTGACGTGAAATGCTTTGGGAAGTTAAGCCCAGTAATTGTGCTGGAGCTTTGCATTTTCACTGAGGATCCACCTCATAATTGTTGATGGGAATGGTTGGGATCATATCCCAAGCAGGCTGTCATTCTAGCTACTGTCACTGAGGACTGGAGACAATGCCCTTGTCTGCCTCTGGGGAAAGGCCTCTCTCTGATAGGAGACACAACTATTTCCCATGCAATTTGGAAAACATCTTGGTGAAAGCAGCATTAAGTATTCAGGATCCAGCTCCTCTCAACTGCTCCAGCTTATGCCTTTTACACACATTTAATTCAAATGAAGCAAACTCCACTTGCAAGCTGAACAGGTAATTTTATTCCTTCAGCATTTATTTGAAGGTCAGCTGCTGCCAGTGCCCTTAGTCAATTCAGATTTACTACCTCTCTAAAACTATTCTCAAGGTACAAAATATGAAGAGGGGTGCTAAGTTTGGGGTCTACAGAACTTGACTTGATACCTCTTTGAGCCAGAAGGAGCACAAGAGGATGCAATAAGATGCTGAAGACAAGAGTCCTCCCAGCAGCTGTTTGAGCAATGATCAATGACATAGGGTTCCTCTCAAATACTTAGACTACACATTCTGGATCTGCTAACCTTGGCTTAAATCTGGGACTATTTTTAGAAGCTTGAATAAAGAGCAGTCATCCAGTGGAGTGCTTCACGCTTCCCATTTTAGACATTGCATCCTTAGCCTGAACATAATCACCAGCTGAACTGTTCAAGGTCAACTCATATTTCAGTCATTGCACTATCCCAGTCCACCTGATGTCTCACCAGACGTGTTCCAAGTGTCGGTGTCTTTTAAGTTGATTGCAAAAGGTCAATTCCCTACTCACCCGTCTTTGGAGAGGTGATGCCGGAAGAAGTCATTGGCTGCCAGTTTGATAGCCTTTTCTGGTGTCACCAGGGTCAAGTTCACTGCAGCCCCTGGACAAGGAAGAGAGAAAGGACATTGGATAATGAGAATAAAAGGACTGTTAACTGAGTCTTTCAGGAATGTGTTGTAACTTCAGCACAAAACCAAGCACAAATGAAGTAAAGCTCCCAGTGCACCAAAGGGATTTAGAAATACAAAACACCACTGAAAACAGTATTTCTGTCTCCCAAAACCTTGGATTTGTGAAAACATCCCCAGATGTGTTTCTGCTCCATTTGCCATATGTATTTTGTAATTTCTTCAGCTTTACTACTACCTCCCACCATGTATACACGCATCCTCATCTCTCGTCCAAGGATGCATTCCTATGAATTCAGAAGGATGCAGATCAAACCTTCAGAAAAGGAGTACAAGATGTTTTAACAACCAGTTCCAACCCCTTTGCAAGTATTTTGTGATACTTGTGAGAAAGAAAAGTTTTGTGAGAAACAAAAGACCCCCTGCCCTGCCTTCTCACTGGATCCCTTCCCTGCTTCCTCCCCAAAAAACACCAGAGCAGCTCGATTACCAAGCAGCTCAGAAAAGGCGGAGTCATTGAAAGACCTGGAGGCTGGCTGAAGTCACCGGGCTCATCTGCCCAGAACCAGCTCTAGACCAGCCCTGAGTGCAAAGTGGTTTCCCCTGTGTATCACCACTGGGTGTCACCCTGTAGTGATTTAGGACACCCCCAGAACAGGCACCGCTGAAGTGGCTTTTTGCCCACCACAAGCTGCAGCACACAGAAATTCCCCTCCGAGCTCCGTGGCAAGGCTTGCTGGGGGACCTGGAGTGTAAACAAGCCTTGGCTCCCTGCATCCCCCACCCGCTGGAGTGCCCTTTTGTCAGGAGCAACAAACAGCAAATCCCTGCATTGTGCCTGTCACAATGAAAGGCCTGCATGGCCTGGCTGGCTGCTGTGGGCCCTGGACACCAGTATTAGTGCAACATTAGTGCAACACAGTGGCTGGGAACAGCAATCTGCCCTGGGGAAAATGGGGTGAGGGAAGGGCCAGTCCCTTCCCAGCAAGTGTGGGGTTTGCACCATTAGATTTAACACGCCAGAACATTCTCCTCCATTTAAATCCTACGGCTCAAAAAGTCCATCAGGGGATAGCCTTAAGCTCTCCCTACCTGCACTGAAATGTACTGAGCTCCAAGCCCCCCTAAGGAGCTACACTTGAGACTTTTTAATGGCCTAAAACACCTTTGGTAAGAACAAACACAAATACAGGCATTCATGCTTGCCTTTGAGATTTAAACAATTTATCCCAAAGATTCATATTCCAAAGAGAAGCAGCCAGAGAAGCCTGCACCCCCAACTAGGCTCCAAAGACCTAGTAGGGTTTATTTTCAGGACCTTTGAACCCAAGTTGACAGGCGCTATAAGGGCCAAACACACCCAGAGAAAGTGAGTTCAATCCTCTGTTTCTTGGGATGGACTCTCCTCAGATTAGGAAGCAAAGTCACAATGGGACTTCTGGGACCACTACAGTGGGGAGAGGGACACAGGAATCCTTGGCTCCACAACATCTGCTCGGAAGACACGGCTCCACCATTCAGGAAATTGCTGCAAGAAAAGACAGCCTTTTGTGCACAGGGCTGGGCAACCCAACATATCTTCCACCCTTTCAACTCCCATACTCAGATTCTGCAAAAAACACAGAGTAATGCTGCCTTCATAGCAAGCCAAGCCAGTGCATTAATTCCACACTGGCCATGACATCCAACAAATGCCATCATCTTTTACAGTAGACAAATAAACTAGCATGGAGCAGGGCAGACCTCTCACACTTCTGATTCTTTGCAAACTTTTAAGGGCACCAGTGATTGCGCTGCTTCGGTTTGATGTTCTTCCTATACATCATGTCCCCCTGCCATGGCTCTTGCACATGAAGAGAAGCCACACAGAAATGACCTTCACGCTCCACATCCATCTCTTCATGCCAATCACATCAGGATCTACAAAGCAAATCCACACAGCCTAATTCTTAAGTGGAAGTGGCCACCCATGAAGTATTTCCTCAAATGCCAAGCTGAAGACGACCTTCAATGACACTCCCAATGGCTATGAAGTATAACACTTGTACACCAAAACACAGCATGAATAACCCTTTCCTTGGAAAAACAAGAGAAAGAAAAAAGCATAAACCTGCTACTCTTAACACCAGTGCAAAGGGTTCACTGAAAGAATGCAAACAAACTCCAAACCATCAAGCAAGAAAGCTACACAAGAAGTTCACTTCCACATGCTGACCTTCTGGAACCAAGAGGCTTTCAATTCTTCAACTGGAGAAGTTTCTCTTCAATTGAAAATAAAGCAGAGGGTAAAAACACGCAATATACAGGAAAAGAAATTAATGAACCTGGGTTTTCTCCTACATTGTTGATATTTTCAGCAAAGCTGCTTAGCAGGGAATGGATAATCCCTGTCCTGAATAATCCATAACAGCTTCAATTTGCTGGAGGAAGAGAAATTAGATACTCCAGCTGCTGGCTGTATGCTTTCCACAGCATCTTCTTCTTTTCGTACAATCTTCTCAATTCTGCCCACACCAATGAGTACTTCCCTATCTAAAGCCAACCTTGGCCTAAAGGCCTACATGTACCACAAGCAAAGATGGACAAACAGGATGGAAAAATAAATAACTATCATTAAAAAAACAAAGTTTTTTGAAAAGAAGTAAGGAAGCACTCTACAAACAAAATCAACCAGGGGCAAAACCAGTTGTTTGCCAACTAAACTTGTAGGCGCCCTCTTCTCACCAAGCCTCGTTTTTTTATTAAAACACATTTCTCACAGAAGCCCTTATACATCACCAGCAACCTACATAAGAGAGGATTGAGTCATCCCCAGTGCAGCACTGGGAGATATTATTAGCAGAAGCCAGGGAAGGCTGCCACACTACTGCAGCTGAAGTGCAGCTACCCTCCAAACGTCACCAACAGCAAAGGGCACTTCCTCAGCCTGATCTGAGCCTTTGGCTCCTGCCAGCTTGGCTAAACACTTGGTCTGCAAACAGCACTGGGATTGCTCAGAACATGTGCTGGCATCTTTAGGTAGCTTCTGGCTGGACTGCAGTAGGAAGCTGAAAGAGCATCTCTGATGCCCATGGGGACCAGGAGCCCCCAGGCACTATGGATTCATTCACTTGGCATCATGTTTTAAGGCTGCACACCATCAATTCCTTGAGCACAGACAGGGCCAGACAGCACCATCCAGCTTCGAGGCATTGCTGCTATACAGCTGTTATGGGAAAAAACATGAGGGAACTCTTCTTCTTCCTGCCCCAAACAAATCCAAGAATCCCTGTAACTTTTGGTGTGTTCTGTCACTTTTTTTGGGAAAGAACTTCAGAGAAATGTTGGGATTGCCTTATACATCACACAATTTGTTATGGGCTACTCATATAAAGCAAAGACTTTTTGCCCACACAAACACCTTAAGAGGTGATTTGCAGAAAAGCATCCCACAAGCACAAGCCACTCTCCTGTCTGCACTGAGATTTGACTCACACATGAAGGAGGCCTGAAGTCACACAGCAGGAATGGCTGTGCCCAAACAGACCTTTTTCTGTCCTCTGACAGAGGCCAAAGGATCTGCAGGGACAACTGAAGTGCTTGTGACTCCTCCATGGGGAGCAGCAGCTGCTACTTTAGCACATTAACATATAATCCTCCCAATTTCAGCTTAAAGCCTGCAAATAAGAGCTTGTGAGTCATGCAGCAAATTCTGCTGGGGAACTAGGACAGCTGGAGGGAGCAGGAACCAATCCCACCACCTGATTTCCATCTTTCTCTGTCTGCAAGGCTCAGACATCTCTTTACCTTCTTTACAGAAAAGTACTCACACAATCTTCATGGACCTTGGATGTATTTTACCCACCAACCATCTCCTTGAGAGGGAGGGAAAGGCTACTCATGTCAGCTCACAGAACTGAGGCATAGAGACCAGAATTGTTGCTTTTGGGAATACTCACATTTGCACCCTGGCCATGCTGAAGTCTCTATAATTTTCTGGAAGGAGCTGGAGCTATTCAAAAAAGGCCTCTCCAATCCAGCTCCCTATTTATAGTCAGAAGTAATTTCAAGCAACTATCAGCACCCTGAACAGAGTTAGGGTCATGGACCAAGCTGACCAGACTTGGGAAACATTGGGAAAAGAAAGAGGTATGCAAAACCCTCTGCACTCTTCTGCTTGGGGATGACAATTGGCCTGGAGATCCACATCCTCTCTACCATTCCGTGCCTTAAAGGACTAAGTTGTCTTCCCAAAAGACAGCTTCCTGATTCTCACAGAAACTCTTGGTCCTACAGTCTCCCCTGTAAGTTTTCCCAAACAGCTTCTTCCTTCTGCCTCCCACCAAGCACAAAGCCTGCCATTGCACATTTACAGCCAAAGTTAACACAAACTCAAACTCCTCGCTAGGAACAGAGAAGCAGCCAACTTCTGGAAAAAATCAAAGGGGAACACGTCACTGCTAGCATTGAAGATGGAGCTTGCCAGGGCTCCTCGAGGTTATTTGTCTTGCTGCCTGCTCCCAGGAAAGCTGATGCAAAGCAGCCAATCCATCCCTGCCATCCACCACACTCCCCTGAAACGCCCACCAGGAAGTTGGGCAAGTGACGCTGCCTGAATATCCAGTGCCTGTTCCCAGGCTGGCCAGCCACAATGCCTGTGTTTCCTTAGGAGCAGGGAAGAAGCAGCAAGAGAAAACTACACATGCCAAGAGCAAGGCACAGCATCTCCGGACTTCTGCTTGAAAAAACAAAGAGCAAGGAGTCAACTTAGTAGCGTAACTTTAATCAGGCTTTATCAGTAAGTGAGTGCCACCAAGAATGCGATCTGAGCACCCCAGATAAAATTGCATATGCAGGCAAGTGACTATCAGGACACAAAATGAACCAGAGCTCAGTGTCAATGAAGCCAGCTGGACTGTGCTGCAAGCCAAGAAGGTATTCCACATTTTCTTCTGCTACAAGTAAAGTCAGGATTTGGCCTGCTGGTCTCCTCTCCTCAAAATCTTTAAAAACTTACAGGGATTTTGTGTTTAAACTAGAAAAGTTAAAAAGGTATAATGTCAGCTGAGGAACTCACTGCTGTAACAGACAGCCTGAGCCAAGAGATTTCTAGCTGGTCAGCACACAACAAACAGCTGAAGCTCCACCCTGAGCCAACCTCTGACTTTCTTACCATCCCAACGGAGTTTTTTTGGAGGGCAGGTTATTTTTAATGTTTTTTTTTTAAATTGCAGCTTGTCTTAATGCTTGAACAAGGCACTTGGGCATGCTTGAGACAGCAGGCCTGACCATGTTGGTGGAGGGCTTTGACATAAATTCAATCATTAACCACAGAAGTTCAAGAGTTGGTTTGCTACTGGCCCTGTCAAAAGTTACCACGTTCAAAGTGGGAAACATAACATACAGTCCTGAAACAAAGTCCAGCAGCTTCACTAAAACTACTGCTAAAGATGAACTTCACTAAGTGGTAAGGTTTAACAGCAAAACACTCATGAGGAGGACTCAAATCCTCAGTGGTAGGTATCTGAATAGACACCTGCATGGAGGAGTTTATTTCCAGAAACAGCTGCACTGTTCAACCTCCTAGGATATTGCCAGGTTACTGCTTTATGTGCCAGAGAACAGAGCTTTTCCTCCTACTTATGCACCAGTGCTTCCAACGCAAAAGCTGTGCTGTGCCTGAGTCAGCTGTACTTACCTCTGTACATGCCAAAGTAGCCTTCCGACCGAATTGTTTTAATGAGGCAGTCAGACCTGCAAACAGAACAGAGGGAGATTAACCACAGAACCTCAAAGGTGGGTGAGCACAGAAAAAAACAAAGCAAATTTCTTGGAGTGGTTTCTATTTACATTCTGTCAGCAAAACCCCCAGCTGAGATGGGAACTGCGTCAGTCTCTCAATGTGCTGCTGTTGAGGCCTGAGACCAGTTTCAACCCCTAATTCACAGGGGCTTTGAAACCCCCGGCTCACCCTGCACACACTGTCTGCTTTATAGAAACACAAAAGGGAAAAGTGTCACGGCAAGGGCTGTTCATCCAGGGTCCCCTGTGGCAAATGCACATGAGATGTTCTAACAAGCAGATCCTCATGTACACATTTTTAAATCCAGCTCTGGAGAGGAAATAAGGGGGGCCAAAACTCCCTCCACGCTGACTTGTTTGACTTACTCCGTGAAATTTAACACAAGGCACACAAACACGAGATGACCTGAACACTCAGTCATCTGTGGCCTCCCATGCAGATTAAAGCACTTTTAACACATCAAGTCCCACAGCAGGCAGCAAGCACTCAGGCTCTTACCCTGAGGAGAGCACGGCAGGGTACCGTGCTCTAAGGGGAAAACTGTCACCTTCCTCATTGCAAACACATTTACTACCAATGGGAAAACCCTGCAGAGCACTGGAATAGCTCGAAGACTTTTGAAGGCACAGACACACACACCTAGCAAATCCAAAGGCATGGTTCAGGAAGGCTGCACAGATTCCCAGGCAGAGCTCCCCTCTCTGGACCACAGCTACATGAAACCTGGATACTGGCTGAAGGTGGCTTTAGGGTCCTTGGGAAGAGAAAGGTACTCGCTGTGGCCATAGGGGAAGGGAGAGGTGCACATGCATGTACGTGTACATAATTTAAGGAGCAAAAGGCCCTTTTAAGCAGTAATAAGAGAAGTGTGGCTGATGAAAACATGAATACATTTTTAAGACATTTGGCAACACAAGGAGTAAACTTATTCTCAGCTCTGGAGTAGTGCTGAGGTGGAAGAGAAGGAAATAACAGCTCCCTTGAGGGCTTTATGGCCCTGCCTAGGTTATGAGTGAAGAGCTCATCCTGCACTGCTGGCAGTCACGGCAATGAGTTTCCCCTCTCTGCCAGGACTCCCTGAATCCTTTGGCATCTCATTTTTCACACACCCCACTCCAGCCCTACAACTTGCAACATACTCATTTCCTTCTTCCGAGCAGCCCCTCCAACACATCTCCAAGCCCCTGAAATCTCAGTGCGCCTTTCTCCTACCCCTCTCATCAAGTTCTCACACTGCAGTGCTGGAGGCAACACATTTTCCCTGAGCCAGCGATGCTGCTTTGAACAAGCTGCAGCAGGCAAAGGAGTGAGAAGAGCTGCTCCCCACATTCATACAGCCCTGCTGCATCAGGATACAGCTTGCATGTCACTTAAAGCCCCTCAAGCTGCAGCAGAATGAGATGCAGCCAAGGCCACATCCAGCTTTCTTCTCTCTCTGGAAAAAGGGAGCCAACAGCCAACTAAAATTATACATAACATACCTGGGACAGCACAGCCCAAAAGCCAAGCTCTCTCCAGCCCTCAGAAGTCCTCCAGTGTCTTTGTCTTTTTCAAGTGAAAGATCTCTTGAGCCAAGCTCAAGAAGTAAGGCATGCTATCTTAAAGTAACAGAGCTAACATTTTAAAGGAACTTGCTGCCTTCCTGGGTGTTCAGCAGATACCAGGTAATTGGTGTAATCAGGAAATCTAGTATTGATGGGCATACAGCATTTCCAGAAAAATATGCACCTGTAACAGGGGAAACTTTCTTAGGAAAGCTCAGCCCTTCCCTTTCTCAGAAGCAGCCAGTTCAAATACACAAGGTAAATCTTATGTATTCCTTAACAGCCCCTCATCTTACAGAAATTCCTGGCTATGGACTTGACTGCTGGAGGTCAAAAGCCTCTCTCCTACAGAGCTCTCTTCCAGGCATGAGACATCCTGGCATGCAGTCCCAAGGGGTGCCTACAAGTTCTTCAACCTGCCCAAACTCCTGTTGCTGTCACATGTCAGGTCAGGAGGATAAGTGATCCTCAGGGAGGTGATGCAATCTACTGCAGGAACAGGACACAACAAAACGGGAGGCAAAGCAAAATGGGCGGTCACATCCTGCCAACAAGCCAGGGCACACTGACAGTGCAAGGAGCAGAATGCATGGGAACTGTCAAGGGAAGCACCAGAGCCTACAGCCTGAGCTCATCTCATCAGCTAGAGCAAGAAGGCTGAAGACAGAGACTGAAGACATCAGCATAGAGAGCATTTCCTTCCTATTTTCCCTCTGCCTCAAATTCTTCTGGGCAAGAAAGAGGGAAAGATGGTGTGGAGGAGCAGGGATCAGGTTACACTAGTTCTAAACAAAGTGGTAGGAGGACAGGACATACCTCACCAGTCCCAGTCCCTTCTCCCCCTAAATACTATGAATTCTTTTGGAAAACTAAGGCCTGTCACTGTTTCCTAGGATAAAGCATCTTGTACTGAGTGTGGTACACATTCCCAAAGCAGATACACAGCCCTAAGCATCCAACACAAACTCCAGGTGAATTTGGTGGGCTGTATACACTCATGCCTTCTTTTTCTACAACCTGCAGTACCTGGGGTTTTTCTGGACACAGGACTGCTGGTAACTACAGCATGTATGAACCTGTGATCCTTCAAAAGGTCCACATACGATGCTCTAGACTGGGAATGAGTGACTCCTTCCTCTTTTTAAAACTGATACAGTAAAGGAAGGATCTCAAATATCAGAAATGGAAACAGAACAGAGGCAGAAATTCCCTCAGGCACCTGACTAGCTCAGCAGACTTGTGTTCGGGATCAGGTGATCAGGATTCCTTGTGCTTTGGTTCTGAGCCCTGGCAATAGTGAACACACTGCTCTCAAGCAAGGGATGCAAAAAGATGTGGCCTCTGCAGAGAACTTCTCTGCTTGGCTCAGCAGCCTCAACAGCTGCTCTATTTGCTTTATCTGCTCTAGCACAGCTTGGCTCCAGACTGTCCCAGGCTTTCTTGAGGATAGCCCAGTTCCTAGAGATGCTGAGCTCACCTGAAAGAGGTATCAAAGTTGAAGGACTCCCTATGGAAAGCCCTGAGGGATGGTGCCCGTGTGGGCAGTACTCACAGGCTGGTGTACATCCGTTGGCCATTCTGCTGGTTCTGCAGGCGAGTTTTTGCCAGGTCAATGGGAAATACACAGGTGACCCCGATCAGCCCAGCTATCCCTCCATTGATCAGCTTGGCAGGTAAACTGTAAGGGGATGAGAGAAACAGATGTCTTAGCACTGGGTAATATAAGAGAAAGGAAATAAGAAAGAACTCTTTTGCATGAGCAGAGTTAATGCATCACTGTGAGACAAGGCTGTGCCCCCCAGCACAAAGGAAGCTCTTCTACAAAGCAAAGCTTGGTTCCTGTTGTGTACATGGGGAGACAGAGAAAGCAGCACATACCATCAGGACAAACCACTGATGAGTAGAGTGGAGCCAAACACCTAACTCACACATTACCAGGAGCAGGAAAAATTCTGTTGCCCAGGACCTGGGGATTTCTGCTGTGCCTAGAGGAGAAAAGACTGAGTGCTGGACCATGTACCACGTGGACAGACTTCAGTTAGGGCTCGATGGCATCCGAGCCAGCAGGTTTACTGACAAACCCTTTCCTGCACCACAATCAGATCTGCAGCTAATGAGAGGTTCGTGACACATCAGCTGCTACCATCATGTGGGAATGGGCCCAGCAGAAGCACCCAGCTGGCAGCCATGGAGCAGATGGCCGCAGCCACGGGAAGCTGCTTCCAGACCCGGCGCCCAGGGCCAGGGGAACACACACAAAGCAGCAGCCTGGCGAAACCACCGGGCCGGCAGCCCGCACGGCCACAGATGCGGAGACATGAGCTCATACCTCTGGGGGAAATCAAAAACTGGCTCACTGCACGTGCTGCTGCAGCACGGGGCTTTTTCCACTTCCCCTTGTGTTCCCACAGAGAATTCTTGCAAGTGGCACTGAGTAAAAGCCACATCAGCTAAACATCGGTTCCCAGCAAATTCAATTAAGAAAAATGTCCTGCACTTACATGCTCAATAAACCACTGCGCACAGAGACAAAGAAAGCCTGTTTGAGTCAGCTCCCTCCAATGAAGCACAGGATATGTCTCCCTGAACACAGGATGTGTCAGGTATTAAACTGGTGCCTGACAGCAGTCCTAGTCTGCAGCTGGGTGAGCCTGCAAGACCTATCCTCCCACCGAGGGAACCGGCACACTACCTTTCATGACAGTGACTTGCTGCTCTGGATGGGGGGACAGACTGCATCTGGAACCAGCAGTGCTGATGCTGGCTGAGGCATGGTGGGGTGAAGTCCTGCAAACATCTTCCCCCCAACAGCACTCCAGAGCACTCTGCATCAAGAGGAAATTGCAGAGAGGATCAATAAGCAGCCGTGCCTGAGGGAAAGGCAGGATATGGAGATTCAAAGTTTCAACTTGAAGGGCTCCTGAGGGAAGCAGACAAATGAGGGATGGAAAAAATATAAAAGACTTTGTCCACAAATGCTAAGTATGATCTTGACATCTCAAGACTGACATAGTGACATGCCTTGACACACTCCTTTCAGCCTTTGCTGTCCTGCACCCAAAGCTCCTTCCTCCTCAAGATCTGCCCAATATAACACACAGCCCCAGGACTGGCACAACTGGAAGAAGAGGTGCCAAGGACAGGCAGACAGATCTGAGCTCAGCCTACAGCTCCAAACTAGACAGTGCTGACTGAGATTAAATCAGCACAGTACTTCAGAAAGGCAGACCTAAATCAGTGCACAAGCTCAGTGCAGAGCCAGGCTTTCAGACCTCAACAGCTCCAGACTCTTGCCTCAGGGATCTTTGTGCCACAGTCTGAGAATGGAATAGATTTGCCTGCAAACTCGTTCACTCAGCTTGTTCTCAGGACATGGGAATATTTCAAACAGTAAGCTTCACATCATTGTGCTCTCCTCATTTAACCCGGTCACACTGAAGGAGGAGGTTAGAGACCAGATAAAAGTCTGCCAAGATGGAGACACCATGGAGAAGGAAGGTGTCTGAAGACAGGATCACCTTAACCTCCCCAAATTCAGCTCTGAAGTCACTGTTGGCAGGTCACAGACTGCGGCAAAACCAGCGCCCCCTTCCAGCCTCAGCACTGTCATTGCTTCTCTAAGTGTCCCTGAAACACCTGGGACAGGCAAACACTTGTCTTTCTCAACCTGTTCCAATAGTGAAATCATCACAGGGCTTATATCAAGTGGGACTGAGACACAAAGGTCCTGACTGCTGCTACTGTAAGTGCAAGAGATTCCCCAATTTCAGCCCAGACCCCAGCAGTAAAGGGGAATGGTCTGATGTGCCTGGGCAAGCCAAAAATTTGAGGCTGCAGACAGCCTCTGCCTGTGGAAGAGAAACTCTTGCTGAATACTCCCATCCCACCTGAATCTACCCATCCAGATTTCCCCATGAACACTGCAGGGGAAAACTAGTATCGATGGACTACAGGGCAGTATCCAGCAAGACACCAGTTAAGTTCTATATGCACGGCTGCAGAAAATGCAGTGCCCTTGATGTCACCTTGCAGCAAACCACTGCTGTTGATTTTAGTCTTTTGCTATCAATCTTGTTCTACTAAGGGGCAACAGAAACAAATCTCCTTGGCTTGGCTGCCTGTGACCACTGCAGACACATGGTCCCATCAACTGGAGAGATGACCAAAGCAGGAGAGGTGAGGGATTTGAGGCACTGAGAAGAACATGAGACAAAAACCATTCTACCTGAATCAAAAGCTTTTTCCCCTGTGACTGAGTCATCCCACTTCACACATCAGTGCTCTCTGCTCTCTCAAGGGATAAGAATCCACTGTGCCTGGTCTCTCTGTCCTATTTAGCTTCTGCACAGCTACTGCCTCTCACTACCTACGTATGCAGGGCTTAGTGAAACGGCAACAACGCAGGCTACCATGCAAATGAAGACATTTGCTCAGTTTAATACAAGAAGGGATACAAAGGTATCCCCGTTCTCCTCTTCTAGTGCTCCTACTCAGCCCTTTTAACTTGTCCCTGTAGCCAGCAAGCCCCTGCACACACTGCCAAGAGCACACTGGAGGAGCCAGAGCACATCTTTTTGGACACATCTCCTCTTGTAGGACATGTTTCCTCTTCCTTCAAAATACCAAGCTTCAAACAATCTCAGACATCTGATCCTTTTGCTTTTGCTGAGGTTATCAGCAACACAGACCTGTCAGGCTCCACGGAGGTGAATCTCAGCATGCCCTTCATGAGTGTATTGGGAGAGTTCCAAGTGCTCTCCAAATTTGGTAGCGGATGATGGCCAAATCTAGGCACACAAACACTCCACAATACTGTATTTTTATCAGCACAGCTCAGGACTGTTCACATTTCCAGACAACAGGCGTACAGGAAGATATCCTAATCATGGCAAATGCTAAGAAGGGGCAGCCCTGTTGCCTCCAGCATTCAGGCACTGCAAAGTCCTGTCCCTCTGTCACCAAATTTCATTCACTCACTCACCCCACCTGGGTACACCTGAATTGGTAACCTGGAAAAGATAATGTTAGAAAAGCAACATGAAAAACCACATAGGAATCCCACAGCATGTAGGAGTTACTTAGCTGGGGCAACTTCACAAGCAGCAAAAAGTTAAAACCACATGGAGGACTGTGCAGATCCACCTCACAAAGCTCTTAGGAAGCAAAGGGTAGAACTGTGTCTTTCTAGGAAATGCATCCCAGTTCATTCCCACAGAAGATTCAAATCCAGCTTTTGCCAGAACCAGTGCTATTAAGTTTCCACTGTTCACGTAAGTGTCAGTAATCATCGGTGCTTCATGTTCCTGCTATCACTCAAGCCTTGACTGTCTGTAGAGTAAGGGCACAAGGCAGCACAAGGCTACATGGACTTTGTCATCACAAGTACTGCATCCTTGGCTGGTCAAGGACCTGGTTTTGCTTTCTTGATGCCAACAGCTGAAGTCAGCAGGTCAGGGTGACCTTTGGAAGAAGAAACAAAAAGAAGCGGACTCATGCAGGGTAGAAAGCAGAGGGTAGAAAGAAAAAGGCAATGAGAAAAAAGAACTGAAGAAAGCAGAGATGTGACAACATGGCAGAGACAGAAAATAAGAGAAGGTTCAAAAAAAGCAAAATTAAGAAAGGAGAAGAGAAATAATCAGAACTGTTTAAGGCCAGAACAGATGGGTCAAGTGATTTTCTCCAACCTCCTGGATCCCAAATGTAAATAAGTTTGAAAGATTTTAAATAAAAACCTAAAGCATAATTTAAAAAAAAAATTAAAAGTTACCTGATCTGTTTATCAGCCATTTAATTCAAACTTGATCTTGTTAAGAAATGAATCTGTTCCTTCAAATCGTTCTTTTTCAGTCGCTTATTTCTCACTTCAGTTTCTTCCTGGGAAAGGACAGAAAGACACCAAGAACACAAAGTTGAGACACACTCTTCTTAAAGCTCAGGGGCTAATTGGAAGGTAGGCTGTAGGGTTAGGACAGCTGAGGCACAAGTGACTTAAGGGAGCACCTGATCTCCTCAAAGAGGAGACTGAACTCCAGAGGGAGCCTTATAAATGTATGTGTGTAAATATAAATATACAAGGACATATGGAGGGAAGAGTTGCCAGGGTCATCAGGTTCTAGCAGCATGTGAGGAAGGGCAGCAGCCAGGCAGGGCACAAGCTCTGCCCAGCAGCCACGACAGCCGTGTCTGCCACTTCTCTCGAACTTCAGAGAGCATTTCACACCATACCATGTGCATCCCCAACCCTCTGCATGTCCACTCAGCCAGCCCAAGATAGTAAAGAGTCATCACAAGACTCTTTCAGCACTTCCCTTCAACACATACATGCTGTGTCCAAAGGACAGCCTTCAAAAAACTGCTCTTCCAGAGGTTACTATCCTTCCCCTATTTCTGAGCTTCAACAAACAGCACATGTTCAGCCTTGTGCCAAAATTGTCTTTTAAGCAATGCCTCTCCCTCCCCAAACTACTGATGCCACTTTGCCCTTTGGACCACTCCTTTCAGCTCAGTGCCAGACAGCAGGAACCAGTTCTCTCTAAGACTCTCAATTGTTACTGTTTAATGAGAGCTGTTAGAAGTCACCACACAAAGAAATCTGGACACCAGAGAAAATTTCAGAAGTGGCCACAACTTTCAGCTTTCTGGAGATGCCTTCATCTCCTCACCTCCAGCCTGGGAATCCAATGCCCTATGCTTTCTGCAGGTGTCTCAGCAGTATTCAGCCAACTTCCTCTCTCTTCCCTTTCACCTGCCACCTGGATGTTGAGCCAGAAGCAAAGGAGGTACCTTTGCCCTTTGCCTCTGGAATGAAATTTGCTCTTCTACTGCAGATTTCTTAAGCCACAAAGAATCTCACATCCAACAGAGTGGCTTACGGGCTGACACTTCTGCTCTGAAGATACCTCTGTCTCTCAGTGCATTCCCGAGAATAAAAGGTCCCTGAAAGTGTGAACAGCTAGTGATGGTGCAAACAGGTATGAGAAGGAATTTAGGCCCCCTTCCTGTTATATCAAGTGCCAAGGATAGGACAGCATGAATCCATTTGTACAGCCCCACTCTTGGACAACATGAGACTGAAACTGCCTTTTCTGCAGCCCCACATTCGACTGGAGCTGTGAGAGAACAGCACATGGAGCTCCCTAAGGAAAGGCACTTCTCAAAACAGTGCACGCCAACCTCACCCACTGCACTATGCTGTTATACCTCCTGTGACCTCTCTTCAGACAGTTTACCTGATCTCAACTGATCTGTAGCTGCAGACCGTAAAAAGCTCCAGATCAGCTAAGTCTGCACTTTCCAAGTGAAAATCACTTACACCCTTCATTACATGTGCTTTCATATGCATATCCACAAAAGCAGCTTGGTTTAGGTTAATCTAATTTTTTTATCAAATTAACCAGAATAAGACAAAAATATAAAAATACAGGAAGACCAGCAGCTGAAAGCCTGTAACTCTGTCATAAACAAGCTGTGAATAATGAGAACTCACTTAACAATGTCTACACCCTCAATAAACTTGTGTTTATTGAGACAGGCCTGACAAAATACATGCACTAAGTGGTCCTGATAGCCTACTCCAAGCTCTGGCAAAATGCCCCCCTTGTTGCCTCTGCTGCACCCTTCCATGCAGAGGAGCATTCAGGAGGACAGGCATCCAGCAAAAAGGGCAAAAGCAAGAAAAGACAGCAAGGCTGCCAATATTCACCACAGCCAGGCAGTCAAGAGAGTGAGAGACCAAGATAGACGCACAAATACAGGGCTGTTTCTTACCTGCTGACACAAGTAGGGCAATGGAGTCCCTCTGCACCAAGATGGACTTGGGACAGCTGTGTTTAGTCCTCTCTGGCCTTTTTTCCTTTTGACTTTTGACTTCAGCTCACACCTGCCCAGTAACTACAGAGTCCTCCTGCAGCTGTCTAATACAGCTGGAAAACTGCTGCTGTTTTCCACCAGGGAACAGATACTCCTGCTGCAGCTGCACAACAAGACAGGGTAAAAACAACCTTCCCGGGTTTTAAACTGGGCAAAGTTACAGGTTTCCTTGGTGCTGGCTTTACTGCCAGCAAATACCAGGACTAGTATCATCTCCCCTAACAAAAGCCACTCAACTTGCGGGCGGGTGACGGGAAGTGAACAATGTGATCATTTTGCAGCAGACACCAGCACTTGATAACTGTTTAAACAGCACCTGGCACAGTAGAGGCCTGAATGTCTGTGGCCAGGGGATTTTAACGAATTAAGGGATTTTAATGCAATGAAGTGGAAAGTTTATTTGAGCTCTGTTTGTTTAAACAGAGCTCCAACGAATGATCATTTGCAAAACAAACCCTAAGTCACCCCAAGCTCTGACCACTTTGTTGTAATCTACAGGAACTCCCCGAGTCCCTTGAAAGAGGGTGAACGATGAAGCCTCCAGTGGTCTGGCCAGGGAGTTTCTGAGCTGAGTAAGACCTCAGTTGCTTCCAGGGCAGGAAAATAGCTGCTACTATTCTGCAGTCTAAGAGGGGGAAAAATGGGCTGGGAATTTTGTAGAACACTTAAAAAATAAATCCAGAACAACCTTATACATTTAACCTAGAAAATAAAGAGATTAAATAAAGACCTAAGTATATCTTCCCAGGAACACAGTGCTCTCAGGAGCCAAAAATCACACATAAAAGCAAGCAAGCATCTGCAGCCAAGCAGAGTGTAGCTCCAAGGCTTCCTGTGGGAGAAGTGTCAGGGAGCAGGGTTTGCATCTTCCTAGGAAATCTCCCATCAGGACCTATACTGGGGCAGCAGACAAGCCAACAGCACCAAAAAGGTGCTGATGCCTCAGAAAGTCTTTGTATGGTAAAACTTCAGGACAAAGGCACTGCTGGAACTGGGAACCTGCATGGTAAAAGAAGCTGAGGAACTGAGAAGAAACTGGTAGTAGGTGAAACAGAGAATCACCTGAAAGCCAAAGAGGCTGAGCAGCCTTCATGGAAGTGGATCCTAAATTGAACATCCCATAATTAAGAGAGTGAGAACAGCATGGGAGTATTTCCTTCCTAGAGTGCTGTTAACACAGCTAGGCATGGATTAATGCCCCATTACTTGCACACCAGGACATCCCTTTTACATTTATTAAAATGATCAGGCAAATTAGTTTCAGAGCCACACGCACACCACTGCAGTGCGAATGGCCCAAAGCTCACAATGACACATAAAAAGCCCAGGAGCCTCCTCAATCCTGCCTTTCCCTTTTCTCACCTCCCAAAAGTCAGCTCCAGATAGCGACAGAACAGCCACACACCACAATGCAATCCTGGGCAGCTCGGGAGGAATCTGGTCCTCACAGCCTAAGCCACCAGTGAAGTGGTGCTATTTTTTTCCCCCGACTTGCCACACATCTCCCACACAAATCAGACAGTGAGGCTTTCTCCAGGACAACCTTTGTATCTACTCTCCTGATCCCATGGGGCATGGGGCTGAACTTTCAACCTTCAGTTTTTGCTTTATCACCTGAAGGAAATGTTTACTAGAGAATCACAACCCAGTGTGAGGCATGGAGGGGAACACACAGACCTCATCACGTCTCATTAATGCATCACACCAGCAAGCTTGGATTGGAGACACAGGCACCCAACATCTCCACAAGCCATCACGGGAGAAGAAACAGGTTAAACTTACACCTCTCTGACCTTGCTCATTGCATTTAGTGCTACCACACTGCCCTATAGATGTGGGTTGCCACCTCTATCCCCAGATGCCACTGCTCTACCCCCAGTCTGAGCTGAGCACAGCACCTTCCTTCCTCCACTCTTCCCCAGCCAGGCTGCCAGAGCCATAGCTGGCATACTCCAAGCCAGCTGTGGGCTCCCAGTCCACCAGCTCCCCCACTCCTGCAGGCATCAGCCCCACCCCTCCCAGAGGCCAGCTCTTCACTTCTGCCCTCTGCCAGCACTCCACTTCTGCCTTCTGCCAGCACTCCCATTTCCAGATCCCCTCCCCAGCAGCTCCAGGGCAGCTGAGCACATCCTCTCAGGCTCAGACTGCTGCACATGCCGATTTATCTAAGCACACACAGGCTGCCTATGTGTAAAGAAAACCTTTAGCAAATGTCAGCTGGTGCTGCGGCCGAAGAAAGCAATCTGTCTTTCCCTATAACCAAACGTGTTCCCATCCCTCATTTCATGCCAGCACAAATATTTGTGCTGGGCAGTCAGACAGGAATGAGACAGAACTGGAGCTCCAGCATGTGCTGGAGCTGTTGCTAAAAGCCAACTTCCAAACTACAACCTTGACTTAAGAATAAACAGCAGAAGGGGAAGTCATGACTCCCTTCCACAAATTTCTATTTGTCCTGAGAGTAGACAAACTCAAAGCCCTAGTGAGAGAAGCTGATGTCAAGAAGCAGGGCTCAGAAGGTGAACAGAGGAAGCAAAGCTGTACCAGCATCCATTGTGTCAAGAGGACACAGTCACACAACCATTCACAGTCAGGGATGGCAGGGGGAAGCAATCAGTAAGGAGTACCTGCTGAGAGAGGAGAAACCCTCTGGGATCAGCACACTTTCCATCACAGCACAAATGCATCTGAAGGTGTGGACACTGCCAAATTTTGTTAATGACTGGAGCAAAGCTATCATAACAATAAGGTTTAAGGAGTGCAAAATAAACTTCAAGTATTTCCTGAGAGAAGCTGCTTTCTAGATGCAGGCACAAAGTGCACAAGGGAGATGGCATCAGGTAATGTCACCTGGGGAGAAGCTGTCAACTTGGCTCTTGCCTGTTCAAGAGATTTTGGGACAGAGAGGATGGAGAAAATAGGTGGCAGTTTAATCTGCTGCCTGCTTGCCTTTAGGCCCTTGAAAGCAGGGACTGCCATGAATTTCCTGCAGGACCTGGCAAGGCATTAGTCCTCAAGCAAACAAAGCAGCTCTCCAACATGCTGGTGAATGCTCCCCACAGTCACCAAGTGTCACTTCTGCAGCTGCACAAGGGACAGCACAGCCCCTACACACCGTTCTGCCACCAGACAGAAGCCCCAGGGCTGCACACACAAACTCACCTGCCTCGTAGTCAGCAGCTCGCTGCACCCATACCACACTGGGCTGTGAAAGCACCAATCTAAAGGCAGTCTTCCCCCTTGCCTCAGGTGATAAAAGGGCAAAGTACCAGCAGGGAGGTGCCATGCAAGCCACCTGCACCATTGGCTGCTTGCAGTCTCTGGGTACAGGCTCAATGCCACAGCACCCACTCAGCGGGCAAGGCACAGGATGAAGAGCCTCAGCACACAGGACGCTACTCCCTAACAGCCCCTGCAAGGACTCTCAGCTCCAGCAGTCCCTTCCCATCCTCCACAACTGACCTCTGTCTCATGCAGCTTCCCTCAGGCTGGTTGGGATGGGTGCCCCCCTCCATGCCCTCCTATCACCGTGAGAATAGTCAGGCTGGCACCCTTGCAAAACTGCAGGCAAACTTTGCCCCCATACCCAGCCTCCACTCTCCCTGTGCACTGGGGAGCCTTAACTTCATGCCAAGAGACCACATGATGAGAGAATGCCTTGAAACATCTCCAGCGTGCCACAAAGGATCAGGCGAGTTCCCTGGCTGAGGGCATGTTGTAGAGGTGTTTGGCTTTGCAACTGCAGCTGGTGGCAACGCCCAACAGAGGGGAAAAAGAGGAACAAAACTCTCAATTTACAATGACTCCGGAGCTTGCATTCCAGCTCCATCACTGACTTGCTCTTCACCTACAGAAGGATTTTGAACCACAGCCTGAGGAACACCCTGTGTCTATGACAACATTCCAGCTTAGGAAAAAAAAAGCCTCGAACAAAACCAGTCGAATATCTTAGCAGACACACCACATCCAAACCAGTGCAGTCACCCATAATATTGCAACAGAAGAGGATTCACAGCAGGACCATGTTGGAAGTGTCACAGGGGACAATCCCACAAACCCCTGGAACTACAGCAATATCCTATATTCTGATATTGTATACACACTGTTTTAACTATCCTCTCCACCAGGATTTACTTGAGACCACAGGAGATTCACACAAAGGTAGTCAAGATTTGCCTGCTGCCCTCAGTCACCAGGGTCACCTCCTTGCAAAGCAAAGAAGTTACTAAAGCCACCAGGCAGAGCCTTGACTGCTCCTGGCAGCTGCCCCTCTTGCCTGCCTGGTCTCAGCCACACTAGGAAAAGCCAGCATAGCTGCTGACTCAAAAGCAAGGATCAAAGTGAGTGGAGCAGCAGGTATCACGGCAAAGCAAAGGGACAAAACAGCAGGGAAGCAGGTGGGGAACTTCCTGCCTCCAGGCAGTAAGAGTAGGAGGAACACACCCACTTTTCCTACTTCCTCCTCGCTGGGCTCTCCATCCTGCTGGAAACATAGGCCGGTCCCCCACTCGCAGTACAGCATCATGCAACCCTGCCTGCTTTGCTGAGAAATCTTTTGCAGTAAGTAAAAACAAGAAGACAACAAGCACCCGCTGTTACCTTTGTGAGAGCAAAGGCTTGGAGCAAGGCTTCCAAAAGGCACTGTGAGCAGCAAGAGAAGAGCCTTCCTGGCGTGGAGAGCTTCTCCAGGCAAAAAAAACCAGCAATTTACTTAGATTAGAGCAGAAGCCATTTGCCCCATTGCTTAACGAAAGGAGTCCCAAGGAGGCGTCTTCTTGCATCAGCACAATCCCTTTAACACTGAGATGCCAAGTCATCTGCCAAGACAGAAAGACTTGGGGAACAGGCCTGTGCTGGTCTGGAACAAACACCAGATACACCCTTTTACGCTGCATGCCTTGGGTAACTGTCCTGGATCAAGAGACAGAAAGCTAACGCTCATCTTGAAGCTGGGCTTCAGTACTGCAGCGCACCAAAAGGCCCCAACACCTACCTGGGATCCATCATTTTAGGGGCTGCTCTGACCTTCAGTCAAGGAAAGTCCCTGTTCTGGAGGTTTTGCAACTGAGCTGCAAGATGGGATGAGTAAGGACAGCCCTTAGGAGAAGTGACTCACCCAGGGCTCACATGGAAAGTCGTGTATCAAAGACATTGGAGATGCTAAGCTGAAGGAACCAGAGGGACGGTTTCGGCAGGACAAATGAGCTTGCAGGCATCTTATCGAGAACACACAGAGTCCTGTTCCACTGAAGGGCAGCACATTAAAACACTCTTAAGGCAGCATCTTCCTTCACAGGAGAGAGACAGGTCTGAAACTACTCACAGCACCCCTGGCAAGACTGAGGGGAGCAAAGGAAACCCATAGGAACTGCTGGTGCTCTTCCCATCTCAACTTGCCTCCTCTCAAAGTTCTCAAAAAGGCAATTGGGTCAAGTCTCAAAAGACCTGGCTCTTCTGCTCTGCACAAATGCCACATCAAGCATGCTGCCCTGCTGCCCTGTCACTCCTCTGAACACTTACAACACAAGTAACAAGCCTCTAAATTTAGGACAACTACTCATGCTCAAAGCAAAATGCCTTGGAGTAGGTGCCAGAAGGCTGAAAATCCTTTCCATGCATCTCATCATAAAATCTTCAGTGATGTGGTCATAGAAGGCCAGGGCATGGCCATAGCAAAAATTCAGGTCCAGCACTTGCTTTGGAAATAGTGGTGGATTCCACTCTTTGGTCTGTAGAAACCTGCAACTCCACCAATTCAAAAGGATCTGTAAGAAGTACCTACAGAACAGGTAATCCATACACAAATACAATGAACTATACATCCATATATATATGGAACAACTTCTACACAAAATTGTTATTTACATTAAGATTATAATGGGCTAGGTTATTCTGCAGCTGCAGAGCCAACAGTAGAAGCACAAGGTAACTGGCAGTAAATGGCCTGCATATGACCATGCTGCTGTACAAGCAAGTGCACCTTGGATGTCACTGGACAAACATAAATGGGTGCTTATTGCCAGTAATGCTCCTTTCCAAGTGCCACCTGAGAAATCATGTAGTCACATGTTGAACTGATGCAATTCCAAATATTCTTAAATCTACCTTCCTCTGGATCTGTTCTCTGTACCAGGTTTTATGAAATTACAGCTTCAGAGACATGCAGGATTAGCTGGAGAGAGAAGACAACTTTGCTGAGCTGTCGGGGGTCTGGCAGATGGGAGAGAGAGTAAGGAGAACAATTAAGAACTTACATATAGCACTCCTTTTCCATAATCTGGTGGTCAATGAAAAGGGAGAGCCAGCTGACAGTGACAGACAGACCAACCCTTTGAACTGGAAGGTCATACCATGGAGAAATGACATGGTGCAAATCCTTCTTTTGAGTGCTTTTCCAAGAGGCCGAGTAGAAAAGAGTTCTCCCCCCTTCCAGTTTAAAATAATCACCATGTACAAAGTGGTAACTAAAAACAACCAACCAAGAAGCCCAAGGGAAAGTTAAGGGCCGGATTCTATCTCAGTAGGAATGAGGTAGAGCTGAGGTCCTGGGGCCTGAAAGGGACCATTCATTTCCCACCAGCAATGAAACCAGGGCTCTTGGCTCTCAGCTTTCTTCACTGAAAGAAAGGGTGCCAGTGACCCTGCTGGGAGGAATAAGCATCTTTTCAGGCCAAATTGCATCAGTACCTCACCAGAGCAACACTCAATCAACCACAGAACTGTTCCTGTTGGATGCCTTAAAGTGTGTAGTCCTAGGATGGTGCTGGTTCACTGGGGCCAAAGTGGAGGCTGCAGAGGGGAAGGGCTGACAGCTCATGTCACTGCTGCACCCACAGTGGACTCCTGGCAGCCCTGCCCTGGGGCTAGCATGGAGAGTGGCTTGGTGAGCTGCTCTGTTCGCTCCATCAGTGCTCTTGCCACTGACTACTTCCTCCTGGACTGCTGGGGGTCTTTTCTGCTCTCCTGGATTGCAGAGGATCTTTTCTGCTCTCTCCGTCCCTGTCTACCAGCTCAGGGGGCCAGTTGCCATGAGAATACTCAGTTTTACTGGTAAAGACTGAGACAAAGAAGGCATTAAGCACCTCAGTCTTTTCCTCAGCCTTTGTTGCTGTTTCCTCTGCATCCAATAAAAGATGTGGATTCTTTTTGGCCTTCTTTTTTATTGTGTATTTATGAGAACACTTTTTATTACTTTTCACAGCACTGGCCAGATTGAGCTCTAGCTGAGCTTTCGTCCTTTCTAATTTTCTCCCTACATGATCTAACAATGTCCTTGTACTCTTCCTGAGTCTTTTGAATTTCTTCTTTCAAATGCTGCAAACCCTTTTTTTGCCCCCCTTGGTTCCTGCAGAAGCTCCCTGCACTACTAGGCTGGTCTTTCCCGCTGGCTCATCTTTTGGCACACAGGGACATCCCACTTCTTTAAAATTTTCTTTCTAATGTATGTTCAGCCTTCCTGGACCGCCTTTGCTGACTTCCTTCCTTATTCATCAATAATTGAAAACTGTAATTTCATGGTCACTGTGCCCCAGACTGCCTCCAAACACCACATCTCCCACCAGCCTTTCTCTGCTTGTAAACAGCAGGTCTGGGGGGCAGGACCCCTGCTAGGCTCTGACCAGCTGTGTCAGAAGTTACCTCCCACACAGCCCAGGAATCTCCTAGACTGCCTTCTCTCTGCTGTGCTGAGATTCCAGCAGACATGCAGCAAGTCTCCCACAAGAAGAAGGGCTGACAATCACAAAGAAGTTGCTCATGGAATAATTAATCTGTCTCTTCATCCTGGTTGGGTGGTCTGTAATATACTCCCCTCAGGGTGTCTGCTTTGTCAGCCTTTCCCCTGATTCTCACCCACAGGCACTCAAGCTTATCACTACCCTTGAGCTCTCAACAGTCAAAACACTCCCTAATAGACAGTCACTGCCTCTCCCTCCTTGACTGTCCCTTCTGAAGAGCACGTAGTCCATTGCAGCACTCCAGTCACAGCAGTCATCCCACCATGTTTCCATGATGGTGCCTACATCATAGCTTTCCTGCTGCCATGCTCTGCCACAGCTTCTTGTGCACCTCCTTCTTGGCAGAGCATGGGAAACTGAAAAGTCCTCGATTTAGAGTGAGCAATATGTAGCAGCAACTAAGATATCAGTGTGTTATTGTTTTCATACCAAATTCAAAACACAGCAGTGTACCAGCTACCAGGAATATTAACTGTATCCCAGACAAAGCCACAACACTGGCTAAAAAAGCTGTCCTGGGAAAAGCCTCCTGTCTTGGTGTGTACCAAGCATTTCACAGCTTTGAGCCAGCATGAGGCAAGCAATGTCCCTTTCTGCTCCTGAAACAAAGGAAAAAGGAAGAGGGGAGAGAATTCACCTTCTCTGGGCAGTATATGAGGTATCCCAGCAGGTATTTATCTTCCCCCAGACTTTCTTTGGCTTTTTCTCCCTGCTGCAATACAGCTGTTAGGAACTGCACATGGGCGCCCCTGCAGATCCTCACCCATGCACCACTCACAAAGCCTTCATTAAAACACCGAGCCCTCCTTAAAATAGGCTCTAAGAAAGTAGAAATTAAATTTACCTGCTTCAATCTGCTGCAGAAAGACTTGTGTGCAACCCTGGTCACTCCATACAGATCTCAGACTTGTTTTCCTTCTGTGCCTCTCAGGAGGCCCAGGCTCTCAGCAGAGATGCAATCCAGAAGAACTCACCATCTCTGCTGGAGCTTGGGGACTTGGTCCCCTGCCAGATGCAGCAAGAGGGCACATTATTACAAGTACATACACACTTTTGTCCCGTTTTATGGAGTTTCATTGTCCCTTTGACTATGACAACTTCATCTTCTCCATGATGCTCCTGCACAGGCTCATGATGGCCAAGAACATTCCAGCCTTGCAAGCCCAAGCTTAGTAGGCAGAAACAGCAAACAGGTAAAATAAAAAGAGTGAGTAGGAGCAGGCAGGACATCTGCATCTCACCCTGTTATTTGTAGAAAACCTGACCAAAACAGCATAAGCACATCAACAGCTTTCCAGTACCATTCTTCCTGATCCTCCTCCCAGCTTATGCTCAACACAAAGAGCACAACCTGTGATTATTGAAGAAGGGGGAAGAAGAGAAGAAATGCAGGAAGTCTCCTGTGCATGCATGGTGGTCTTGGCTGAAAAAATGTTTAACCCCCAAATGTTTAACTCACTAGTTTTAGAATCAGTGCAGGACTTTACTATCCCACATGCAGAACTACTGGAACACAGATACATGTCACCACCCTGGACTCAGACTGCATCATTCCAGAGTAGTGGAGCACAAACCACAACCTGCACCTTCTGTGAAAAAAGGAAGCAAAAAAAAAACCCCAAACAACAAAACCGAAACAAACATCCCAAACACCTGGTGGCAAACATCCTGCCAGCATTCCATGGGACCTAGCTAAGTGCTGTGCATGGCAAGACACAGAACAGTAAAAGGAATCAAGGACCACAGTCCTGCAGCAAACGAAATTACTTGCAACTATTTTTGTCCTTTTACAAGAACCTTGCTCTTTCGCAGTCTCAAGTACGAGCAGCATCAGAAATACACTAGCCACTTCCTCTGCCTCAAAATCACCAAGGGGAAATAGGGTAGACAGCGAAGCAAAATTACTATCAGTACCTAGCATATAACCTGATTGGAGCAGAGTTTAAGCGTGGGTTGCTAAAGTTTATTTCTGTAAATTTCCACCTCCCAGTCTGTGTCATATTTCGCTGATTCATTCTACACATCCTTTTCTACCGACAGCATAGAGCATAGGAAATACTCAGGGCTGGTTGTTTAGTAAACCTGCACTGAAAGTTCCCTTCCATCTACTGCGCTTGCTGCTAATTCCCTTCACAGCTCTGCTCATTAATAAAAATACAACACAATAAAAGAGAACCGCACACATACACACCTCGCCCAAATTTCCTCCATACTGGCTGGTCCTGAGTCACCACCAGTGATTAACTGTTGCCATCCACGGAGGAGGACACGGTTATTAAATTAATAGGGGCTGCTTAACCTGGCTACAAATATACATAAGTTCTTTGTGCCTTAGTGAGCTAATAAGGCATGTGCTAATTACATTAATTCAAACAAGCCCAGCATGCCCTGAGGGCAAAGGGAGAGAAGGGTGCAGCAAACCCAGGCTCTTTCATAATAGCTGTGAGAGAGCGGAAAGTACTTGCCTTGACACAGCTTTTGGAGAAGCTCAGGAACGCTGCGGCTGGCACCCTACGGCTCGCTCAGCCCAGCTGCTGCCTGGTTAATGTGCAAAATCCCTGCTCATTCACTCAGCTCTTGGTGCAATGATAGATACAGGAGCCTCTCTCCGAAGGGCCAACCAGCTTGTCTCTTCCCATCTCTATGGCCCAGAGCACACCAGAAGCCTTGGGATGACACCATGCTGCTTTGGGACTGTGAGCCTGGGACCCTGCTGGCAGCCCCCTTCCCACAGCACCACATGGCACCAGCAGCCTCAAGCCCTGGAGCAGCACCAAGGGCTGCAAGTCACCCATCACCCAGCCATGTGATGCTCCTCATACAGTCCTATCTCCTCCCCATGCCCAAAGTCAGCCATGACAGCTCAGCCAGACAGGCAGCATGCAGAGCCTGCAGTGGGACCTTAACCAAGTTAGGCAACAGTCCTTAAACCTATCTGACAATGGAGGAAGGCAGAAGGGACAGTTGCACCTCCCATGCTGAAATGGCAACAGAGCCTTCAGAAACAGAACAGGCTGTAGCAGCGAGAAGGAACGGGACAGCAGGAAAGAGACACACAATCCCAGCAAGGTTCAGATATGCTCAGAGATGAGCCTCCCATCTGTCCAGCCCAAGGGTAAGCAGATCCCTAACTTTTGTCACCCCTGGAGAAGAAGGCTCAGCATCAGCTGTGTTCACACTGAGGTGTCTGCTAGGAACTGTCACCACTTCCGGGCATGCAGGGGAAGGAAAGGAAGAGGAGAGGAAGTTGGTCATATTTCTTGGCACCTCCAAGGATACATGCTCACCAAGTAATTTCTGTAGGACATGCTTTTCCTGTAAGCACTAGGGGACTGTGCTGGAGCAAAGCAAAGGTGTTGGTTGTTTTTTTTTTCCCCTCTCTTCCCACTTCTTCCTATACTGCATGCACCTGGCAGTACGCAGGGCCATCCCTATCAGATGTGAAAAGACACCACCTTTCTCTGGCTGCCATGCTATGTGAATTTTAAGTGTTATAAAGGCATGATGCTGTCTCTCCAGATCGAAGAGAGAATCTACAACCAGGCGCCAGGTGAGAGCCAGTATTGTGGAAGGGTAACAACTCAATTTTTTTCTGCACAAAGAGGCACTGGTACAGGCTTAACGCAGTCTTGACAGTGTGTTGGCAGAGAAGGTACAAAGATTTTCATGAAGGGAACAGTACCGGGGATTTTTAGCCCCTGGAAAATGCCACATGATTTACTTTCCCAATAGGGACTGTGGTTACTCAACCACTTGTCCAGCGTAACTTCAGACTACTGCTCTTCCTTTCCCCAGCAACTCAAAGAACTGATTTTGGACCAGGCCTATTCCCAGGTCATACGTAGCTGTGAACACACAAATGCTTGTGTTGACATAAGCGGAGAGAGGTAAGTGTGGAAGCAGGGCTGTTCCTCTTGGCAGTGGCCTGCAGCAGCCTGCTGAGTGCACCGATAAAGTAAACCAATATACAACAATAAAACAGAACAAGAATCCCTCCAGGGAAGCCTGGGAGATAAGAGCTTCTGGGCCCTTAACAAAATTGTTTGAAAGGCCTAGTAACCCAGAGCCCTGTGGGTCTGTATGTCAACTGATAGCTGTCACTCAAGAGTCCCTAAGAGGGACTGCTGAGTCTGGCTGAAACTGCAAAGCATCCCACAAAGCCCGCATCCTGTCCCTGTAGCAAAGCCACAGTGCACCGAGAGCATCAGTCACCAGCATGGGAACCAATGCTAAAATATCAGCAGTTAATGAAACAGGACCTCAGTACATGAAAGGATGGATCCTTCCTGCGTCACCCTTTGGAGTCAAGAGCTAAGGCAAGGTGACTGAGCAGCATCGAGCAGGAGCCATCATGTAAGCATGCCCACACTGGTGTACATGCTGCAAGCTCAGCTGCCCACTAGAGCCGAGGCTGTATTTCAGGTGCCTTTTGTACAAGAGACCAGACGTGGAGGATTGTCAGGATAACAAAAGGACATTTCCCAGCCTTCCAAACACTTTGCAACAGCAGGTAGAGACCTCTCTGAAGAACAAAGTTTATCTCATTACTTCTCAGTGTCAAAGGCAGAATTTCACTAATGCTCCCAGTCCACTAGAAGAAATGCCATTTAAATGTCGTGTTAGTCAATATTGCTTGCCTCTCAGCCACAGGACACTGCTGCTGCCAGTCCCTTTTTTGTGGGGGTACGTGAACACAACTGTTCCGCTCCTGCATTGCCAACAGCCCTTCTTGCCTCCCACCTCAGCTGTTTTGCTTATGCCAAAACTATTCAGATTGCAGCAAAATGGTTCCTTGCTAAATGTACATCAGCAGCCCCACAGAGGTCATGCTGCTTCTGAAGAGGTTAGCAGCTCCTCCAGAGAAACTCATACACACTCTATAACAAGCAGAGGAATTGTCAAGGGGACTGCAACCACCGCCTGATGGCTCAGGAGTCTGTGGCATAATCCATTCACCAGCTCCCTGCTCACCCAGAGTGCTGTGAATCAGCAGGCTGTAAGGCAGGCAAGGCATTCCCAGCAGGAAGACAATGGATTTTGGAGGCTACAGACAAATGAAAACACATCCAGTCCTGCTTACCTGAGTGCAGGGAGATGAGTAGCACAAGAAAGAAAAAAAGAGGAAAAAGTGAAGTATATCAAACTTGGAAAATCATTCTCTGAACATCAGATGTCTCACCTGGCTATTCCATATGCACAACACAATGCTGCTACCTGACAGATGTCTCCACGAGAATTTACCTGACACATTCCCAGGGAAGCAATTAATCTTGCACTGTTTAAGAATTAGACCTGTTTACAAAAAGTTTCCAAATGAAAAACACTCCTGAAGGGCACCTCACAACGCTGCTCTAATTACCGTTTTAAAGAGTGCGTGGCAGCAACAGCAGGCAGCAGGAGATACAAGGAACTGTCAGGGCAGTGAGCAGTGGAACAGGCACTGCCTTGGAAGACTAGCAACAGTTTGACAACGCAGGAACTAGACACACTGTTCTGCTCCAGAGGTCCTGGACAAGGACTTCTGGGCTCCAGTCCGTAACCCAACTGGAGTCAGCTGTGACAACTGGCATGGGAACCTGCCTGCCCCAGAGCAGAGCCCACTCAAGACGTGATGCAGCACTCTGGGGGAAATGTGTTCTCCCTCCTCTGCAGGAGCAGTAATCTTGTTGGGGAGAGGAGGAGGGGAGGCTGGCCACAGCAGCCAGCTCTGCCACAGTTCATCAGGGTTCCCAGCCATGACGTGTAAACCCTTTCCCACGCCCTTTCAAGCTGCCAGCGAGTTTGCCACCTCACATGTATGTAGACGTGTGCCCAAACAGCACACGCGCTTTACCACAGCTGAGCCATTTGTTTCCAGCTTCACACTGCCTCATTTTGCACTGACACAGGTCCAGGACACTGCACCAGCACTAAGGACAAGCCAGTGTCAGCTGACCCTACGGCCTTCCTACAATCTCAGCCGTGTGCCAAGCAGGATCTCATAAGCTGCACAGCAGCTCTGTAGCCTCTCCCACAAGCTGACTCTGTCCGCAAACTGCCCACGGCTCACCTCCACCAGAGCAGCCTGATGAGCGGGCACAGCTGAACCTCTCCACAGGGAAAATGGGAGCCTGCTCTGCACAGGGCCCTGGCAGAGCCACAGAGACTGAGTCAGCGGTGTGCAGATGCCTCCTGAGCACAGGAGGCTGTGGGAGCAGCCTGCTCAGCCTCCCCAGAGCGTGCTGGCAGGGAACACGCTGCACGGTGCACGCGGCCACGCGCCCACACACAGCTCAGCAGCGACCTGGCATTTCTTCCACCCCTTCCAAAGCCAAATTCAGACCATCTGTTGAAGTATTTCTGCAAATCATCCCTCTTTCAGGAAGGGCCGGGGGCTGAGTTTAGTTGTTTATATAGCGTCTGGCATTTCTGCAGTGCTTATCACTTCAGTATCAAAGCTATTTCCTTCAAGCTCTCCATAGAACCAGTGTGAGGCACCAGTGAATCTACACTGTAAGTTCCTGCAAAAAATTAAAAAGGCCATCAAAAAGACGACAGCTGCTCAGGTCATGCACACATTTAGCTGCTAATAAGGAAAGTGGGTAGTTCAGGAGAAAGGGGTCGAGCCAACGCAATGAGTTTTATTTCCTTTAAAAAAACTACTACACTTACGAAATAGCCTTCATAAACAACAAGTGCTCCAGCTGCCTTACAGAGAAGAGCTCAGCTTGACCAGGGCATGGAAAAGGAGGCTAGTACTGCTATCCTTGAGAAAGACAAGACAAACTGAAAAAGGGAGATGAAACACCTGGAAGAAGAGACCATTTACTACATCAGATCACATTTTCTGCAATAGCTGTCATGGCCATTGTGTAGAAGTGGCAAACCCTTGGAGTGCTGCTATTCCCACTGGATTGTAAGAGACAGAATCAGAGACAGACATCTTAATGCTTACCCCAGGTCATGCTCTAAATCTGTATCAAAGGAGAAGGCAGGACCCAAATTCACAGTAAGCTATTCACACAGCCTGACCCTAAAACATAATTTCTTCTTTCTTATAAATCCCTAACTATCACAGAGCAAAGGGAACAGCACGGAACAGGGCACCAAACATGCTTCCAGTCTGCACACGGCCTTGAAGGTGTTTCCATCCCATCAGACCCATCAGGCAACAGGGAACTGCCCTTTTCTCTGTCAAAGTGTGCAGGCAGCACACCCATTAAGGGCAGTAAGGTGTCAGACACCACAGTGACAAGGACAGAGACTGATCATCAGCAGCAGAAATTAAGATGGTCTGGCCTAGACTAAGGAAACCACATGCTACAGCTTCATTCCAGACACTTATCCACACAAAAGCCAGCACTTGTCCAGCTCGGAGTTCCCACACCAAACAGTGCAACCTTTTGTCAAAGCTAAAAGGCTTCACTGAAAGCTGCAGTTGAATTCAGAAACGAAGGATCATGGCTACTGGACTTATTTCTGGCTTGATCCAAATCAATTGCTCACTTGCACCGCATCTCTTTCCTACTAAAATCATTTGCTGAAAGTCCCTTAGCTTTGTGCTCTAATTAAAAAAGAAAAGCACATAACTCTCTTCCCAAACACTTTCTCCAAGCCAGTTACTCACGCAGTGCAGAAGCATCACTGTCCTATATAAGGGGGAACATTTCATTCTTCTTCCCTCTCCCCACCCTGCCCACAAAGCTCCTCATAGCTGGGACAGCTTTTAATTTGAGAGTATGAGCCCCAAACATAGAGTCAAAAACTCCAGGTGGGACAGGCACAGTCTTTGATGTGACAGTCATTTTCAGCTCCTCAAATTCATGCTATTTGGGGAAACTTAGCTGGGTCAAAACCAGCCTCTCTCCTGCTGGCTTCTGGATAAATACCTCAGACCCAGGAAAGAAAAAAAAATCCAGACAGCTCTCCTGGTATGCCATACACCAGCATCAGTGCCAAAGGAAGGAGCAGGACACAGGAAGGTCTGATAAGACAGAGTCGCCCACCGATAACTGGACTACCAAAATGGGAGCTAGTACCAGTTACAAAAAGGTTTAACAAAATAGAGTAAGTCTACATTCCTGTGAGCAGCTCACCACAGGCTGTACTAAATTATGATCAACAGAGACACCATAAATTAAATGAACAGTAACTTATCATATTCCTTCTGATACCTCTCCCTTCCCTGAACATATAATCTCCATGTAGACAGCTGACCTAAGGCAGAAAATGTTTAAAGTTTTTGTATTTGCAGATGTGTAAGAGAAAACTGCCAGACAGAAATCCAAACCACACAGAGTGACAAGGTCTTTTCATTAGGTTTGTCTGGGATTTTGCCTTGTTTTCTAAAGCTTTTGTACCTCCTGTTACTTTATCTTCACAATAACTCAAACTACCAGACAATCAATACTGCAAGGTTAAAGCAACATCCAAGTTTGGCATTGGACAGCTCAATCCACCTCCTCCTTCCTGCTATCTCTGTGCTGGAAGGCAAACAAAAGAGAACAGGAAAAAATATTTATCTGCTGTTAGGATTAGCTGGAGCAACACAGTGTTAGCTCTAGCAAGCTGCCACTGTCAGCTGGATATGGCCAAATGACAGTCTTCAAACCAAGCAGGTTTGGAGTCCAAGAGGACTCAGCCTTGCTGAAGGAGGATGGCTTCATTACATCATGGTGCCAGAGAAGCTGAAACACACTGCCCTGTTAGACCTCAGACACCTCTCTGGCAGAGAATAGGCACTTGCAGTCACATCCCTGCTGTCTCACTGTCAACTGTCTCCAGCAAGGCTGGAGCGCATGCAGTCATTTTTGAGGAATGCACCATGGAACACAAACATGGTGTTAAACATGTTCAAGAGTAACAAATGAAAACAATGCACGGCCTACAAGAGGCAGCATTTCTAACTCATTTGCCATGATAAGTAATTGACAATTCCATCTCTCCCAGCCTGTAGTAGTGCAGATGTTTGGTCACTTCTAAGAGAGTCTGAATACGCAATCATGGGCATTAAAGCAGGCTTTTGCATTTCCTGAAAACACAGTTAAGGATTTAGGAGAATGCATCATGGATGTAAAAGGAATAATTACCAGTCCTTATGTACCTGCAGTAGAAGACATAATGCTGTGAACAGGCAGATTCTTCCCTATTCTGCACTGTTGCTGTAGAAGGAGCAGTACAGACATTTGTCCTATACACTATTGCAGATTTTAACAGGAGAGCAGAGGCAGCTGGGAGAAAGACATGTCCAGCTGGAAGCCTAACAGGACATAACAAACTTATAAGTGGCAGGCTAAACAGGCTGTGGGACCAGACTCTTCCTCTTGCTCGAGAGCTCCCACTCGATGATGAGTTTGATGCTCAAACTCAGCTGGTGCAAACTAAATTTGCTCCACTGTCTGCCAGAACTGTATCAACTTACTCCAATAAAGGGTGAAGATGCTCAGCTCTGGGACACCACTGAAGGAATCATCAGCAGTGTAGAAATTTCATTCTAGGGAAAAACAAAGAAACAAAGCAAAAAACCAAACCAAAGCAAAAAAACTAAACAAAAAACCAAAACAAACCCACAACAAAACAACAGGGGAAAAAGATGCTTTGAAAAGGGAAGGCCCAGAAGAAGGCAGGCTTAGGAAGAAATTCATCTCTGTTCTGAAAGGCCTAGAAAAGGGGAAACTGCAGAAACTCCCTTCACAGGGCACTAGCATCCTTTCTTAACACACATTAACTGCAGCACTCAGGATCATTTGTCCCAGCCATTCCAAACCTGGTTTGGTTACACATTATCTCCCCAGCCCGGGCTCTCTCAAAAATGGAACAAAAATATTGCCTTTTTCCAACTCTTTTCCCCTTGGGGCCTAGTTCAAATCTCTTTTATGTCATTCAGACAGCACAATATGATTTAAGGCAGATAAACCCAGCCCATTAAGAGCTACACCCTGTGCAAGAAATCTTGCTGGCACTGGAAAGTTGGGAGTGCAAAAGATTTGCAGCTCCCTGACTGCATGGGACCTGCAGGGTTAAGTGACAGGGATCAAGTGACAAAAGCAAGTATCATGTGGAACAAGGCGGACCTGCTGCTAATCAGCAGCAGGGGACACAAGTCCCTCTCCAGTTATGGCCAATGCTGCTAAACTTTTCTTCCCACTACACACCCCTTTCATCCCTCGGACTTCACAAGGACATCCCACCTTCCAGTAGCTACTGTGAATCTGGCAATTATCCTCCAGGAGCTTTTATTTTCACAGTGGGGTGAGAGTTCAGAGGCTTGCCGGCATCTGTAAAACAAGTAACTGCCAGCCCAGCAGCAAACCCAAGGCCTGACCCTTTGAAGATGGAGACCATGCATCCTTTCTCCACACCCAGGTATTCCTTGCTGAGGAAGAAGGAACAACTCATCAGTCACCCATCTTACAGCCTCCTGGCTGCAGATTATTCATATAAAACCCGGAGTGTGTTAAGGAAACTTTCCTGTCTGACCACCCAGGAGCTAATTTGTCAGTGACACTCCCCCCACTGCAAGACTTTCACTGCTGGGACCAAAGCCCCTTCACAGCAGATGGCTCCAGCGAACCCATGGGTGGCCCTTTTGGCTCCCTGCACATCCCACAGTCACAGTCAGGCAGGGTTTCCTTACTGGCTCAGGCCTGGGTTTCCCACAGCAGTCTCAGATGTCTGGATCCTCTAAGTAATTTAATCATAGTGCAGTGGCACAAAAACAGCTTGACCTGATGCCTCTGACCAACCCCTAACAAAAGTATTCCTGGGCTTTTATACCCTTACGGTTTGTGCACCCAGACAGTCTGGGGTTATCCTGCTGAGTCATCAGCTCCTGCTGGATCCCTGTGCCTTTTGCTGCACAGGATGACCAAAGGGTCAGCACCAGGTCACAGCCCCTTTCCTGGGGCTCCTGACATTTCCCCCATCTCAGGGCACAACCTGTAATTCACACTGCAGCTGCACATCCAGCTATCAACACTGGGTGTATTCCTCAAAAAGTGCCAAAGATATTTAACTATTTTCACAGCATTGCATGGTCATCACACACCCTGCAACAATGATGTTCCCTAGATTGGGCTTTAACCTTCAAGGAAAAGCTGTTCTCCCAGGAATCTTCAGAATTAGGCCCCTGGTCAGGGATGTTGGCTTTACACACAGATTTTACTCTAGCTAAACACAGCACAACATTTACTCACCTGGAAACACAGCTGCCCTACTCTGGGAAATTTCTCCCTCCTACTATTTCACAATTCTCAGGATGACAACAGTTACGCAAGAACAGCTGTACAGGCACATGAAATGCTTGCAGCTTCTAAGCAAGACTTTCCCCAAATTTCCCTTATCAGAGCACAGCTCCAAATCCTATGGCTCCCAGGTTCCAAGGAACACCAACCACCAGTCACTGTGCCTCCGTCCCTTCTCTCGATTACACCTCTGCTCTGCCAGAGACCTACAAGACAAAACATGACGCACAAGTGAGCAGGGGGCTGCTCCACATGGACATGCTGCTGTCACCTTGGCCAGACAGATAGGTATTTCCCCCATCTTGCCCGCTAATTTAAATCCTGGCAGGAAAAAGGGAGCAAATGGCCTTCACAGGCTGTCAGTGATTTCAACCTTTTAGTAACTTAATACAGCATGCTACCCCTTCCTAAAACGGCAGCAGGAAGATGCTCAACGGCTCTGGCATCCTAGTAAGACATTAACAAGATTGCTGGGCACCAAACAGGACTGCAGACTTTCCTTCAGAGCAGAGCAGGGCTCCAGTTTATGACACAGATCCCTTTTCCATCTCAGCCATCCATCAGTGCCAGAGATCGCCACCACCCTCAAAATATAATGCTGTTTACTACGACGGGCACTCACTCGGTGAACAGATGAGCCCAAGGGCGCAGCACCAGGAGAAAAACTGCACCTGTATGAACAACTACAAGTAGTAGCACGCAGTTAAAAATCCTACAGGCAAGACATTCAAAGGGGTAAACCCTCATTAAATCCTGGTGTTTATTTTCTGAGGAAGAGGTTAGAGGAACTCCTCCTATTAAACCTTGCCTACTCCTTTTTTTATTACAGCCTGCAAGGCAAAACAGAAGTAGAGGACAAGAAGACAACCACCACCAGAGTCCTGCACGATACATCCTTATCAGTACCACTCTAGTTCAGCTGCCTTTTTCTTGGCACTGCCAAGAAGTGAGTTCTTGAGAAGCAAAGCCACAGTTACTTGCAGTGGCCAAAATCACTGCAGATACTATCCCAACAGCAGCAGCAGCACCACAAAGTCAGATCCTAACAGCAGCGAGACTCTCAGAAATTAACATACTATGGTAAAAACACACACACTATTTAACTGTAAGAATCTAATAGCTAAAAGACATTACGCCAAATAAATATAGCTGGGATCCTGCCCTGACACCTGGCAAGGTATATAAACTAAAAGCTGAGAAGTCTTGCAGGAAAGAGGCTGGGGCACTGGAAAATCCAATTTCCACAACTTCATCCTCACACAGCAGCTGCAGAGGGTGCCAGCAAGAGGGAGGATGCTTGGGGTCCAATTCCCAGGGTGACCTTGAAGAAATCCCACAGTCTGTCCACATTTCCACTTCTCCCCATCCACTGCATGAAGAGCACAATAACCTTGACCTACCTCAAAGAGGTAGAGATCTGGCTTAGGAAAGTCTGGAAGGAGCTCAGAGGGGCTTAGATGCAGGACCTGCGCTGCGACCGGCGCGGTCAGGGAATCCTACGAAGCCCCAGAAATCAGAAGCCCGGAGAAACTCGGAAATCGCTTTCAATATAAAAAGCTGCAGCTCCGGGGCACTAAAGGGCTCGGTGGAGCCGCACACGTGTCACCCACAATTTCGCTGTCGCGGGCAGGGGAGAGGAAGGCGCGCCGCGGCTGCAGCCCCCGTGCCCGGCAAGGGCAAGCTCCGCACCACGGCAAGCGGGGGGATCAGCCCCGGCCACCCCCCGCAGGCAGAGGGACCCAGCCCGGGGAGACGGGGAGGGGCTGGGAAGACTTAAAATGCCCAGGGTGAGGAGGGGAAGCGGCGGCGGGCAAGGGGAGCCTGCAGCTCCGGGAAGGGGGTACATGGGGAAGTCCGCAGCCCCCCGGGGAGAACAGACGGCCCTCCAGGGCCGGGGGGCGCAGGAAGGGCGGCCGGCACACCCCTGCGATGAGGGGCCGGGGTAAGCGGCGGCGGGGCCGGTGCAGCAGGAGCCAGGCCGGGGAAGAAGAGCTGCATCCCGGCGGCAGGAGGGGTGTCGGGACCCCCAGCGGCGCCTCCGGAGGGCTTGGGAAGGGCCGTGCCCACACTTACCGGGCGGCGGCGGCGGCGGCTCCCGCCGGGGCCGGGGACGGTGCGGCGCGGGGTGCGGAGCTCCTGGCGCGGCGCGGCCCGGCCCGGCTCAGCTCTGCCCCCTCCGGCCGCGTTCGGCGCAGGAACCGCCGACGCCGCCTGTCCCTCCCCGCCGGGGCGGCCGCGCGTCCCCATGGCAACGCGGGCCGGGGCGCCCGGGGATCGCCGCCGCCTCCCCCGGCCGGGCGCCGGTGCCGGGACTGCCCCGCCGTGCCCGAGCAGCCCCGGCCCCCGCCCACAGCCATCTTGCGAGGCGGCACACGGCAGGACACGGGCCGAGCGACAGCGGGGGAGAAATGATGCCTCTGTCATCTGTGCCCGAGGGAACGGCCTGAAGTTGTGCCAGGGCAGGTGTAGGCTGGGCATTAGAAAAAGGTGGCTGGGCACTGGAATAGGCTCTCCAAGGAAGTGGTCACAACACCAGCCTGACAGAGCTCAAGAAGTGTTTGGAGAATGCTCTTGGGCACAGGGTGTGACTCCAGGGGATGTTCTGTGCAAGGATGGGATTTGGACTGGATGATCCTTGTGGGTCCCTTCCAACTCAACATGTTCTGTGATTCTGTCATTCCCTTCAGGATACCACCCAGGCCATTTGGGTCACCATGCTGTGCTGCCTGCTACCCCTCAGGAAAGCCACCGTGCCACTGGCAGGCGTTGATTTTTGGGGTTAGCAGGCTCCAATGTAAACCTGGAGATCTCAGGAGCATTATGTGACCTAAGTCCTTGCTGGGACAAAACATCCACAGAGGTCATTTCATCAGGCCTTGGAAATTAAGCATGAAGGCGAGGAGCACAGCAGCAGCTAAACAGATCTCTGTGCCTCTTGGGACGACCAAGTTCTTTGTGGTGAGGGTGGTGAGGCACTGGAACCTGTAAAGAAGCTGTGGATGCCCCATCCCCATCAGTATTTGAGGCCAGGATGGATGGGGCTCTGAGTAACCTGGTCTAGTGGAAGGTGTCCACTAGAGGAGGTTAGAATTAGATTAAGGTTTCTTCTAACCCAAACCATTCTGTGATTCTGTAGCATCCACCAGAGAAAGGGGGAAAGATTTCCAGGGGGAATACATCTTTAAGAGCCTCCCTCACTGCTCACATACACCAGGCCCTAGGTGAGTATGGGATTACCAGCTCTGTACCAAGGGCTCGTGGAAGCTGGCAGAGCATCAAAGCACAGTTATCCTGTGCAATGAATCGGAGGTGACTAGAAAAGAGTGCCTACAAGGATGCTCCCAGGAGCATGTAGGGCTAATGAGGACATTGTGTACATGGGAGAAATGACAATTATATGGAGTTGCAATGAACACCCCAGAAACATCACAGTTGTTCACACACCACACCTGAAAACAAGAGGAGCTTGGTACCACAGTCAGGGACCTGGAACCCGAGGTGAGAAGAAGATGTAAACCAGAGGCCAGGAAAGCATCAGAAGCCAATGCTAATGAGTTGGATATAGGTGGAAGAGGGGTCAGCTTTTCTCATGCACGTTTCAACCTGGGCTGAGCACAGCAGGAGAAGATACAGCACTGGAGGTGGAAAGCTCCCTCCAGAAGAGTGGTGCCTGACCAAGGAAGGAGACCTGTACACTGTGGCCATTTTATGGGTGTATATTGGATAAGCATCCAGCACAAGAGAAAAATTCAAGAGCAGTGGGCAGGGAGATGCCAGAATAGTCTATCCAACCCCACAGTCTTATCTCCACCATGTGCTTGGGAAAACAGGCAGCAAGGCCTGGGTTGCAGGCAGGCTGCTGTGGTGGGCACTGCTGTGGGAATTCCCAGTTTGGGGAACAGCGAAACAGTGTGGGGGAGTTGTGGTCTTTTCACTCCCCAGCTGCAAAACTGCTTCCCACCCCTTTCTTTGGTGGTGGCATATGCCCACTCTTCCCTGCTTTGTGAAGGCATCAGTGGATTTCACTGCGCTGTACCCTCTCAGTCAAAAGCTGACCTGAACTCAGTGTGGCTTGAGGTGCAGATGTTACTGTTTATCACAGCGTAGATGTGCTGGCCGGACATTACCATCCCCTGGCAAAGAAGAGGTTAACTGTGTCCATCTTTGTGCTGTGTCTCAGGAGGATTGCAATCACACATTTTTATTTTCAGTAAGAACAACTGCTCTTTGTAACCTGCATGGCACAAAGGGCCTGTTTCTTCCGGCAGCATTTAAGAGAGGGGATAAAAAAGGAAGGCAAAGGAAGAAAGTTCGCATTCAGTGAGTGCCAGGTTGTCAAGGTTTCCTCTGCCTTCAGACATAAATTTTTTCTCCTGACAGACACAAAAGAGATTTAAAACTGTTTGGTACAAAATGGAGCTTCAAAAGCAGCACTGTCTGTGTCTGATACAAGGTGAAGGGCACAGCTCAGGATCTCCTTCCTGTACAAGGCTACATTGTTGTGATCATGGTGCACACCGGAACATTATACCAGGTCTGTGCTTGTCACAAAGCTTGTCCTGTGAGAGTCCCAAAATCCTGCACTGCTTTCAGCCCACCTCCCTGAGGGGCCATGGGCTGGTTCAGCCCTACAAGGACATGGATCAAGTTCAGCCTGCTGCAAAGAAAGAGGCTTTCACGAGGTCTCCCTTTTCAGTTTCCTTCCCCATTTATATTGTTTTCTGGTTTAATAAATTGTGGGCTGCTAGTAAAATCCCCAAGTGCCTGCTGAGTGTGGTTATTAAACCAATGGTTAAAAAGTAAAATTGGGCAAGCTTTGTCACTGCACCCTTGGCCTGGTGGCCATTCTGGACATGATTCTCAGAGCACTGGTAGACAATTTAACTGATAAATATTGAAGAGGCAGTAATGTAATTAGCACCAGTCAACATAGTTTTCTGGAAAAATCAATCCCAACCAAGCCTGATCTTGTTCTCCACTGAGACCACAGGATGTGTTGCCAAAGGTAACAGCGCAGAGGTGTTAGGGGAGGCATCCAGGGTATAGTCAAACAGAATGAGTAAAATGAAGAGATTCACAGCTGGCCATCGGCTTGGACGGCAGGAAGACCCAGAAACCACTGACCCAGCAGGTCTGGTTTCATTTTTGGTGCAGGCACTTGACATTACAGAAGCGAGAGAGGATGTAGATCAGCTGGAGAGTGCAAGAAGGGGACAGCTTAACCCCAAACCTGGCTCTGTTGTCCCCAAAAGCTCAAGCTGCAAGACCACCAGTGAACCCAGTGTATGTGGTCTATCTGTCCTCTCTGCCCATTACTCCTTGAAAAGAGGCTGCAGACATCTTCTTAGTAGCTATTTCATTCAAATGCTGAACAATTGGGAACAAGTGGGAATAAAGTCCCTGATGCTCAAAGCATACAAGTGCATGTAAAAAATATATATATATATAAAGTAGAATTTTCCGCTTTTTTTAAGTGACTTTTAAAGCAGCTTGGTTGACCCTGGCATTCTAATGAGTATCGTGTCATGACCTGGCTTAAACAATGGCGCAGCTCCTGCAACATGTCCTGCAGGGCTGGCAGCCTTCAGTGAGCACCAGCATCTCACAGTGCTCAGTACCTGTGAGGCTCCAGCTGACACCCAGCAGCTCTGTTCCCTGCCTGTCCACAGCATGTGCCACAGCAGCAGTGCCTCAGCTCCTTTGGCAGCCAACACAGGCTCCCACGCTCAGCACAGACAACACAAGGGAAAGCAATCTCATGCCCTCCATGCTTATCTCCTGGATAAAACAGTGAGGCACTTTTGTTTATTGAGTGCCGATGAATGGTGCTGTCTTGGCTGTGAGATCAGCCTCCAGATCCCACTCTGGGCACAGCTGCTGGCAGGGAGCCCACAGCTGCAGCCACCTATTGCCCTGGGAGCCTTTCAGCAGGGTGTTCCCCCTCAGCCCAGGGAGAAAACAACCAACAGCATCCCACCATATGCATCTGTCCCCGTGCAGAGGTGGCGTCAGATTTATGGGGCACTGATCACTCTTTTCCCCTCTTTCCCCCTCTTTTCCCCTGCATGTATGGCCCAAGAGTGCAGATGGGTGCCAAAGAATGCACTTTGAGTGAGGTGGCTCCGTGCCAGGATGGAAGGTGAAGTGGATGCTGAGGACACTGTCACCCCACCACGGGTGAAACAGCTGGACCACAGGGTGAGTAACAGTTCCCAGGCTTGCTGCCTCACCAAGAGCTGCAGCCAGCTCCTCCAGGGCCATGTTATTTTAAGACCCCAAAAAGCTGATGGATCCATTTGTGACTGTCTCTGCCTTCCAGCCATCATTCGTGCACAGCAGTTGTCACAAAATAGCCTGTTTAAGCAGCAGGATTTTCTTTACTCTGCCCAGACTGCAAAGAAATCATGTCTTGTAAGGGACTTTTGAGGGGGAGACACCATGTGTTCTTGCTCTTTTCAATGCACCAGGATAAAAGCCTCACCCAATCATCTGTTATGGGGATTTTTGAGGGGAAGACACTGAATTTTCTTTCTTCTTTCAATGCCCCAGGATGAAAGCCTCACCAAGACTGTCACTCAGCTCCTGCAACACATGAAGGCTGTGCAGACACCAGGAGACAGAAATTTGCAATGTTGAGAGAGAGCATCTACAATCAAAATTACAAGCCATGTTTGTTCTCAGCTCTGGCCTTGGGAAGATGCTAAGAATCACAAGGATTTCCATTCTTCTCCAACCTGGAGGGAAAAAAACCCAAAAACATTTGTCCTGAACCATTGCTGCTTCCAGAGAAAGTAAAATCTCCCAAGGATATGGCTGAAGAAGCAGTAAGGTGAAGATTCATAAGTTCATGTCCTCCCCTGGCTATCCTGTTACTACCTCTCCATCCAGCTTCCCTGTCCTACTTCTCACTGTAATCTAAAGCTTCTCTGCATCAGCCAGCAAAGCAGAATTAGAATCCTAACCAGCCAGGCTCATCAGCCAGGTCTCTTCTTCACACGATAGGGAGAGATGGGTGAATCCACAGGGCTGCAGTCACCCCCTGCACAAGTCCCACTTACTTCTGGATGTGCAGACTTGATGTTTCTGAACCTGCTGATGCTAAACACCACCAGAAGATCAGATCTGGCCTGTGGCAGAAACCTGGCAGAGATAGTGTGGCTGGGACACATCTCGGGTTCCTCAGATCACTGTGTGATCCTGTTCATACCCAAAGCATTAAGTTCTTACTGCTGTCACAGGTGGGCCTGCCACACCCTGGTGTCTCTTTTGATCAGGAAAAAGATTTCCTGCATTAGGATGGAAAACTCAATTTCTTAAGCTATTTGAGGGGTCTTTTAGAAATTCCAAACTTTACCCTTGCTGCTTCAAGCAGAGGGTTGGCAGGGTTGTAGAAGCATGAAAACTTGGGACAACTTGGCAGCTAAGAGATAACAAATATTATTTCACTGTTTTCCCAAGTTACTCACTGAATGTCTGCAGACAGTATCCCTTAAGCTCTTATGTCTTGTTAGCTTAATCAAATCTGCCCAGCTTCATGGAATCACACAGTGGTTTGGGTTGGAAGGGACTTCAAAGGTCCAACTCACCTGCCATGGGCAGGAACACCTTCCAGCTGACCAGGCTGTTCTGGGTTGTGCCCAGTCTATCCTCCCTGGCCTCCTGTGACCCAGCAGCTGATGACCACACAGGGCCTGCCCCAAGATGTGGCTCTACCAGGTGACCTAGCACATGGCACTTTGTGTACTCAGCCTGAGATGCATTGAAAACAGGGAAGAGCAGATGTTTTCAAGCTTGACATGTCCAGAGTAGAGATCCTGTCTCCCCCTTTGAGCAGTGCTAGCTGGTTTGTTTTGGGTCACCACTGGAATTCTCAGCTCAGGAGTGAAGCTCAGCCACATGGTTCTGAGGAGAGGTTTGAGTAACAGCCGCCTCCCCTGACCCTTGCAAGTGTGGTCTCCTCTTACCCACAGGGCTTCAGCAGAAACAAAATTTGCAACCATCTTACTTTTCTAGAGAAAGCAAGTGGAGATGTCTGATTGACTTCCTCTGCCTGCTTTGTTTCTTTACATGTTCTGTTGCTGCTGTCAGATCCAACTCTTGCCTGAGAAAGGCAGCCCCAAATCTCTTCCTCCTTCCACATAGGAACGCATTCAGCTTTCTGTTTTTGTTTGCTTTTTAGAGGATTTGTTTCCCCTCCAATTTAATCAATCACTTTCTGAATATAACATTTATGTTTTGGTGTCAAACATCCCACAGTAGAGTCAGCATTAGAACTATGCATAGAGGGGAGAAAAAAATAGCCACTGTTGCTGATTTGCAGGGTGATACTGGACTATTTCATTTGGTGCCACCTAGCTGAGATACAGTAGATGGCAACTGTGTATTCACAGTCTTCATCTTTTCCCAGGAGATGCAATACTTTGCTATAAGAGTTGAAAATGCTCTGTAGGACTCATCTCTGAGAATCCCTCCTGCCCCTTGCACATTTTCCTGTTCTACCATCTCCTGTCTGGAAAAGATAAGAACTGCACTGGTGTTCAGTGAGCAAACCAAGCAGAAGGATCTTAGCTCCAGCCCCCCAACAGAAACTTCTGGATGGGTTCAACCTACAGATCTACTGTGAGACAGGAAGAATAAGGGCATGGTCATTTTGCCTACCTAGTTTCTATATTTGCCAGACACCAAGTTCTTTCAAGGTAGATGGAAACTGGAACAAGGGTCAAACTCTCCTCACAGATTTTCAAGACAGATTTAGAGCAAAATGGTGCTTTAAGGACACACAGTTTATTTCTGTGGAGTTCAGGAAATGAATACACACTCCATTGCAGTAAATGCTGTTTTCTTAATTTTAACAATACCAACTGATAAGCATGGTGGGCTCACTTTGACACAGCCCTGGGCTAGGGTTTTGATGCACCAGTGACTGAAAGCCAGTCCCACTCCCTTTCAAGAGTAGTAGTGAAAGCCGCTCTTGTGTTAAAGGCTGAAAATATGGGGTCATTCTCCCTTGTTAGGAAAACAGGGAATTTAAGGGCCATCAGATTTTCTTTCCCTTTTGGAAAAACCAGCCATATCACACCGTCAAGTATAAACATAAGCATGTCTGAAGCTGTTGGAGCCAATCAGACCATAAATATCGATCTAAAACCACAGGAGTCCTGTCTGTAGGCCAGTGTTAAAGTTAGGGTGAGCAGTACCCTCCCAGCATTACCCCCTGGGAAAGTGGCATGTTCTATCTTTATAAGACTGTGGTTCTAGAAAGTTCCCCAGTTCTTTCCTCTGATTGGTTTTTGAGTGTCACATTGTTCTGCATATTCCTAATCATTGTTTTTTATTGGACCCTTAGCCTCGGATTCCACCCCAAACCTACCCCTTATGTACTTTTATATATATATATATATATATATATATATGTATTTGTGCTTACCTTGGCCCTGGCCTTTGGAGCTCACCCTACACTTGCTGGTCAGATTACCTCATTTGTTGTTCTACCCTCATTAAAGTATTTCTGTTACTCCATCATGCCCGTCCTTTTGTTTCATCGTCACCATTACTCTTGACGGGCATGGTCCCGAGGTGGGAGCCAACCAGACCTCGGCCAGGTTCCTACACCAAGCAGCAGGAAATCTTACAAACTGGGTGTCTTCTAACACTCTTTCTGTTTTGGCATCAAGCTCAGGAGGTTCATGGCTGAACCATCCAGTCCTCAGGGATCTCCTGTCCCTTATCAGTGCAATCCTATGGATGTGCTGAGTTTTACAGTGTTGCTGCCTGCCCACAGTAAACAGAGAAATTGAACACAGCCCCTGTGGGCTCACTCTCAATTTCATATTTCAGTCAGGTCTTTTACTGGGAATTATACAGCATTTTACTGACAGGACTGTGTAAACAGTTTAACCCCCTGCAGAACATAATCAGGCTTTCCCTTGTATTTTTTATGGAATTAATAAACAGATTTGAGCTTTGCCTGGGCTTTCATTTCTCAGCTTTTTTTAAAATTTTTTTATTTTTATTAATATCTGTAGGAGCATCTTAGCTGGATCTGTCCTGGCAGCTAGAGGGCTGTCACAGTTGGAAGAAACTTGAAGTGGTATGTGGGAAATACCCAGGTCATTTTGTTGGAGATCTGCAAGTTTATGAAGTAGAAAAGGGTTTAATTATGAGAGTTAAAGAGCTATAAATGTTACAGAAAAAAAAAAAAAAAAAGAGAAAAAATGTTCCTGCTCCCAAACAATTTCTTGCTTTAGTTTTAAAAAATTTTGTAAGTAGGCTTTTCCTGGTAAAAATTTATTTAGGAGAATTTTGGATACATTGGGATCATTCACCATAAAAACCATAAAATCTGCCAGATCATGTGTGGGACACTGTAAGGTGCATATTAGGCACCAGGAAAAGCCAAGTAGCTGCAAAGAGAAAGATACTACTCCAGTATGCGATGAATGCATGACAGGAGTCAGAAAAGAATGCCATATTTTGATTCAAAATATAAATGCCAGGTTAGTTATTTCTTTTGCTGTTTCAATCAATCATCTACTGCAACTGTTATCAGCCATAGCAACCATAGGCTTATGAAAGACTTACTGTGCCTCAGAGAGATTATTGATAAAGATAACACACCTCAAAATAGTGTTTTCCACTGACTCTCATCCAGCTCAAATATTTGCTGCCAAGTCAGCTGAGGAAAGAGCAGTTGAACAGTTGCTCTGATTTCCCGCCAGCACCTCGGTGTCCTCAGCTCGGTGCTTGCTTTGGTGTCACTTCAAGGAGAAAGCCAGATGCATGCAAGAAGGCCCAGCCCAGTGGCTGTGACTCAGCAGGGAAAGACTGGAAAAACAATCCTTGTCTGGGGTATAATACTTACCTTTCCTTAAGTTACCTGCCCAAATCCTGAAGAGCTGTTCTACTGATTAACTGTCTAGGGTTCGGTATCTGCTGTCGCCTGGCCTGGCTGCAGCCCATTATGAGAGTAATCTGAACATCTGGCACTGACCTTCCTCTCTGTTGGCACCGACCTTCCTCTCTGTTGGCACCAAACTGTTTCCTGGAAGAGCTGTAGCTCTGCTGATGCCTGGACGAGTCCTCCACAGAGTCCGGCCTACCCATCCTTTATTTCAGCATTGCCTAATTCAGCTTTGGCCTGACTATCACAGATGGAAAGCTAAGTGCAGCCAAGCTTCGTCCTGTCGTGGCTGTGGACGCTACCTTGTGTTTCCTGTAGACTTCTCCCACACCTTCACCGGAGGACAGGCTTACCCTACACACTGTCCCTTCTAGATCAGCCTTGTTGCTCCCTAGACCTGCTCCACCTGAGCTCAGCTCATTCCCTGAAGGTTGTTTCCTGGCATAGCCCCACTGCAGCAAAGCCACCCTCCAGGGACACCATGAACTCACCATGAACAGTCTGTCCTGTGCTCTGCAACCCGCAGTATCCAAACAGGAGCTCTCCTCCCATTTCTGCACAGCACAGCCAAGCTCACCTGTGACCTGCCAGCAGGTTTAAAGGGACCAGTCTCCATCTAACTCAAGGCATCCACTGAATTGCAGACCATGCTGTGAAACAGTTAAGTGCTGATTTTATTCCCAGTAAGAGCAATATGCTCAAATGCATCTCTCCAAAACTGGAGTAAAGAACAAATACCTTGTTGGTATCCATGAAAATTACAAACAATAACATATGACACAGAATACAAGAGAAAATGTACATTCAAAGGAGCACTGCTGACTTGAACCCAACATGAGACTTGGGCTAGGCCTAGGGTTACAACTGAAATCTGCAAACTGTTGTCCAGTGCTCTGGACTGGACAGTTAGCACTCTGTAGCCTGAGATGTTAGAACAGCCTGAAATGAGAGAAAAAGCAGAATGATTTTACGCCTCTCTTTCAATAATACTGATGGTAGGTCTGAAGCAGCATCAGGGAAGCCACTGATGATTCTCCACAAGGAGAAGAAAATACCTGGATTTATCCAACCTGCAACAGCACGTTTACTTTGGGTGGTGCAACCTGGCACATTTAAACACACTTTTGTTTTTTCACACTAAGAACAGCCATTTAAGTAATGTTTAGAGAGTAATGCTGAATTCAAACCTGTCTTGAAAGACTTGAATTTACTTAAATGACAGTAGTCTTTCAAAAAGCTTGCATGGGATTTTCCACTGTCATTAGTGGGTCATTAACTGAGGGCCATTATGAGATGGAGAACAGGAAGAGAAGGGCACCTCAGTAATAAATCATTGAGCAGCTAGAAAGCAGTAAATGCTTCCAGCCTTATACAAGATATTCAGGCTGAAAAATCGAGAAGTTAGCTCAGCATGGTTCATGCCAAACCCACAACAGTGCCTTATTTCACAGCTGGTCAGACCAGTTTTTAAAATGCAAATTTAAGTCATGCTTTACACCAAACTTCAGGAGAGGTCCCACATTCACTACTACACAGTCACATTTCACTGGGAGGATGTGAGGACTACCCTTTGGAAACTGCAATGGAAATCTTAATTTCCCTTAAATCAGAGTCTCTCCCAGAACAGTTAATGTTTTTGTTGGTTTTGGGTTTTTTTTGTTTGTTTGGGGTTTTTTTTATGAAATAAAACTGGAACTTTGTCAAAGATCAGCAGTATGTAGGTGTCATCTAAAAATGTGCTTGCAAGTGCAGCAGGCTATTTGTTTCATGATAGCTTTCGGAGCAAAACAAAAAAAAAAAGAGCAGTTTTTCTAGAAATCAGTTTCTTCTTTCTTCCCCACAAATACTTAGGTTTTGTTTGGACATAAGAAAACCGGAAGAGATTTTGAAAAAAATATAAAACATTTTCATGAGGAATGCGGTTCACATTTTCATGTGAGCAGAACACATCATTAACAGAAATGGCTGAACAGTCCCCACCACATCACAGGCCTTCTTAACATGACTGCAGCTCCACTCTCTTGTCAAGCACTGGAGCACAAACAGACCCAAATGCTCACACCCAGTGCTTCCAGCAGTGTTTCCAGTTTCAGGAATAAGTTATACATGAACACATGTAACATGAGTATTAATTCATCAAACACTACTTAAGCCACTACTCAGCTGACAGACAGACACTTCAGTCTCTAAATTTCTCCACATTTCTGAAAGCTAAAGCTCAAGGTCATGAAGTAGAAGTAGAAAATCAGTTCATAACTGCACTCTAAACTTCCTGGGACTGGCAGAAGTGGTATGTGAGTACAAGAAAATGAATGCCCAGCTCCTCAGGAAGACACTGGCTCTTGAGAAGGGAGCAGCCCCCAGGCACTGTCACTCTGGGTACACAGAGGGGTCCCATACAAACCCCATTTTTCTCTGCTAGGTGCTACATCATAGCTATTGCAGAGTCCTCAGTGCTGCTCTCCTGCTCCAGGCCCACCCGGCGGATGGACTCACTGTATTTCTTCCGCCCCAGTTCAATGATGGCTTCAATCTCATCAGCAATGTCCTGGCGGCCACTCTCCTTCATGGCTGTAATCAGCTTGCTCACACAGTCAGGATCCTCTGAGTTCTGCTGAGCCCACGAGAAAAGCATGTCCAGGATCTGCTTATTGAGGTCCTCTCTGAAGAAAGGAGGAAGGACAGAAGTAACCAACATGCTCTCCTGAGTAGCAAACCAAAGAGACCTTACCTAAGTCCCAGCCCCGGCTAGAGCCTTAAAGAAGCCATCCAGACACACAAAGCACTCAATGGGCCTGCCTCTTCCCCACCCAGCATAGGGGAGTTGCAGTTCGTGCATGAACATTTCTCTATAAAATGTTTTCCTAAAGGAAGTATCAAATTAAGGTATTTTGCTTTTGAATATAATTTCCTCACAGGAACATTAGTTTGATCGTAACAAGTCTAATTCTCTCCTACTGCTTTGGCTTTTTGGTCAGGGTGCATGTCCCATGATGTAGCACAAGCTCTTTTTGAATAACGATGACATTCACAATTAAAGCCATAGATCATTTCTCTTTGTAAGAGATGGAGTCTGGCCAGGAATCCAATCATAGAACAAAAGAGGAATGCAACTCAGCTGAACTACAAAGCTCATCAGGTTTGTTATTTCCCAATTTTGTTTTTCAAACAAAAAAGCTTTATTTTAAAATGGCAAGAGAAAATAATCAGTTTCCCATTATAAAAGGTATTACTTTCAGAAGACCCATTAGTCAACCCATCTTTAATCCAGTGAAACAATTACAGTGTAAGAACTTTCAACCAGCCAAGCACTGATTTATGCTATTACACTGCAGATAGATGGACAGATAGATGTAATGCACCACTGTTGATTACTGTGTCCCATCGCACCTGTTATTGTATCCTATGCGCTCAATCTGCTGGTAGGTCAGGCCCAGGTTGAGGCCGATGCTCTGCCAGTCAGCTCCCACGCGCCTGGCAATGTTCAGCAGGTTTGCCTGTGTCAGGTACCCAGTCTCAGCATTGCCCAGGTTCAAGGGAGGGAAGGAGAAGCCACGCAGGGGACAGGGGTTCTCATCCCAGCGGGGTTTCAGTTGCTGTGTCAGAAAGAAGAGAGAGAAAGAACATTCTTTACCATCTGTTTTTGTAGAGGACAGTGTCCAGCCACTCAGTCTCCACAGTGAAATCTCCTTCCTTCCGCTGGGGAGAAAGGAAGTTCTTGGGGCTGAAGGGTCAGGCTGTAAGAAGCAAGCAGGACTCACACTGGCAGTGACCAGCAATGCTCACTGCCTCAGGAAAATATTGAATCGTAGTGCTCACAGTCATAGCTTGCATCGGAAATTTCCTTTCCTGCATTTACAGAGCAGTTTAAAATAAGCCACATCCCTGAAGCATATTTGCCTCAGCAGTAAGACAGCGCTTAGTCTCGGTTTGTAGCTGAGGTTGTGTGTGTCAGAAAGGGATGTGAGATCACCACACGTGATCGGAAGGAAAGTATTCAGCCTACCAAGGTGTTTATTGTTTCACGCTTCTCAAATGTCACTTAAATTCCCTAAGCAAAAATTGCATTTCTCACTGTAACATACAGCCTAGCCTTTAAAGCTCACACCAGAATACCTACATTCAATGTTCAAATCCAGCATAACTACCTCATCCAATTGCCTTCTTTTTTCCTGCTGCATGAGCTGTGTGACTAAGAAATTTATAAACAAACCAGATGCTTTCCTTAATTACAGCGAGCTTCCTTGCATACTACATTCTCATTTTTTCAAAGGATCCACCCTCTCTGACTCTCTGACCACCCATTCAACAAGTCTGTGCTTGACAGGCAAGATGAGCAGGAGAGGTGGAGATCACTCCCAGCTCTTCACATTCTGGTTTCAGAAGAGCTCGCACACAGGGAGTGTAAAATCTCCACCATGACACAGCTGGGCAGCTATTTCTTGTGCTCATTCACTGCATGCCTTCTCATGGAGGAAAACAAAATTAGCTGAGCAGGAATGCCATGCTCTTACGCCATCTAGATTAATTTTTCTGTAGGAGACAACTCACAGGCAGTTTGATAGGCAGAGTAGCAAGCCAGAGGGAGTCTGGACCTTTTCTCCTCCTGCTGGCATCTTCAGGGATGCTGTCAGGAACTGCCCCTCGGTAGAAAGAGACCTTTGTAAAGAGAAAGCATACAGTGAGGCTCTGATTCAAGCACAGTGGCCTAGCCTATTGGCACCATGTCTTTTCCATTTGGAAAAGAATGAATTCAGCATTCTCATCTATTCTCAGCCCACAAATATGGTCTCTCAATTATGTGTAACTGGGGGGAGCACTGAGGTTCTGTCATAAAGGCTGGACTGTCTGCCAGCACCCCAAAAATTAGTGGCAGGAATGTAAGTCAGACAGTTAAGTGATGAGTGATCCTTCAAGATTACACTTCTTGATTATTCAGAGTTTAGTCAGTGAAATGCAAAGCCAGAGAAAGAGGGTAGGAAAAGAATCATGCCCAGCACTCAGAGATTATTATGATGAGTACTGTAAAAGCCATGATGAAGAAGGAAACGAGAAGTCAGTGCAACTGGTTGTTCACCTGGCCTTTTACAGCTTGGCCTTTTCTGTCCACAGGGGAGGTCACATAGATTTCCTTCATGTTCTTCAAGTGGGAGTAAAAAATAAATGAGAGACGTCCATCCACGCAGTCAGGGCGATCTGTGCAGAGAAGCAGGAAGGATTCAACTTGTGGAGAAAAGTGTGCAGAAGCAGATCAGTCATAAAAATAAACCCACCTGGCTCTTGCGCTCTGCAGGTTTACAAGAGCATGAGAAGAAATTAAAGTCTGCAAACAGCACTTTCATAAAGAAAAGGAAACAGAAAAGTTGTGTGACCAGAGACGTGATAAATTCAATGTCCAGGGGCTGGCTGCTGTGCGTAGTGGGTGGGCTGGAGACAGAGAGGAACGCCATGGAGGAGTATCACCCACAGCAGAAACATGTCTAGGGCCAGAGCAGGACAAGAGGTAGGTAGGTAGGAGCAGAACGAGCCCAGTACTGCCATACCCATATCAATGCTGATGCCTCGCTCAAAAGCTGCAAAAAACTGCTCTCCCTCAAACATTTCCACCATGTCGGATGGCTCAGGTCCTCGATAGCGGTTCTGCAGCTTCTTCAGCACTGGATCAACCTGACAAAGACGACAGTGTTTGGTCTGAAGCACATCTGTCCCCTGAACCATGTTTCTATACCCATGATGTTCCTCTCACCTTCAACAGGGAAGACTACTTCATGTGAAAAGGATGTAAACAAATGAACAAACACGCACTAAAAAAGCATTTTCAGTACTGTCTCTATCTTTTTAACAGGTCTTTATAACTTCAAAGACAAGGAGGGATTTACTTACAACCATATCCCACTCACTATTCAAATACATTTTCTCTGCAAAAAGACATATGCTACAATAGCACACAGCTGAGGACACAGGAATGCTCATTTTGACTTTGTAGCATGTGATCACAGCGGCAGTGCAAGAGTTAGGTTAGATTCTTCTTTCTATTTGTAACAGTAAACCTCTCTCACTCCATGACCACTCCTAGCAGGATTACAGACACACCCGAACTGCAGTCTCACTCTGAGTGTCACTACTGCTTCATCTGGAGACAGTTTTAGCCCAGAACCCAATATAAAAAATCCTTGCAGATGTTTGTGTCCACAGGTCACAGGAGCACAGGTAAGGAAAAGGAGCAACCAGAGCAGAGAATTATGCAGGGTATGCAGCTCAGTAGTGGCAGTCTGATTAAAAAACCCTCGCCTCACCAAGCTGCACTTCCTGCCAAGGGACACATTCTCCACAGCTGCACACTCATACTCACACTAATCTGAAAAAACACTGCTGAGGGCTGATACCCCTAGGAAGAGGCAGCAGAAGAGGATGCATGAGCACTTCCTATCTCCTTCTTGACAAAATCAGCCAGATTAGATCACACTCAGCATAAACTAACCTGATGTTGCATTGAAGCAGATTAAGGAGTGCTCATACGTTATGTTCCAGTGTTTGAACGGAGAACAGCAAGGAATATAAATTAAAGTACCATTTCTAACCACTCCAGCTGAAAACAAGCAGTGCTGCTACTATGTTTTCACACCTATCCTATGTCAGAGAAGTGACATGTAAACTTTGACTTAAATTTAAGCCCACATGTTTTGCCTCATGTTTGCTGGATGATAATAGCAGATACATGGCCAGTAACTGTGTTCAGATTATTTCAGCAGCCCAGTTTTCAGGGTTTGCAGGGGAGGAAATCAGTGCATGGTATTTACCACTGCATAGAATGAGTTTTTTTCTTCCCCCAGCTCCCTGTGAGTCAGTATCACACCACCAACAGTGTGGTGACAGCATACCCCAGCCATGACTCTGGGCTGGTGAACAGGACCGTTCGGTGCACTGCTGCCTTTACATCCTACAAAGGGAAGTCCGAGAAGCTCAGGAACAAGGCAGTGCAACCCAGATCAGACCTTGTGCTTGGGGACACACTGTAGCAGGACTTGCTCAGGATCCTTCTTCCTCTGCAGTGCAATGAAGTTCACCTGGTACAGACGCAGCCGCTCATAGACTTTCTTGGCAATGCCTCCAATGTAGGTCTTGGTGGTGTACCACAGCCAGTACCTAAAGACAAGGAATTTTATAAAAAGGAGGGAACGTGCTGAGAGAAAGGTGCCAGTGTCACACCCACATGATTGGAAAGAATGACAGGTAGAAACAAAGTGCTGTGCCAGGCCAGACTTGCAAAAGGAGAAGGGAAGAGATAGAGTTAATGTCATGGCCTCTGGTCAGAGTGTGGGAAAAGCAAGGCAGAAGAATATCCCATCTTTTCCTCAGGACTAATCCTGCACTTACCAGGAGAAGTGAGTGACTTCAAACACGGCATAAAGATGGGTGAATTCCAGCACCACATCACTGGTAATATCATTCCAGGTTTGGCCCTCCAGGTCACCATGGAGAATATGCAGTCTTGACCGATCCAAATTTAGCCCTAAATACACCAATGATCAAGAGATACTATATGCAGCAGAAGCCTTTACTCATGGCTTTACAAAGACAACTACAGGTTTGGGTGATTTATTTTGTAAAGCCACCAAATAAGAGTTCATGGCCTTCTCTTCAGCATCCAGGACTGAACTTAGGTCAAAGAGCAGCAATAAGAGGACCAGGCTATCCCATTGCTTTTGGGATATTCTGGCAAAATACATTTTTATGAAGAGTTAAAATAATAGTGTGCTCATTCCCACCAACAGATTCATTCTACAATTCTCATCACTAAAATCTAGGGTTATTAATTAAGTTCTGTCTCTTTCTAATGTACATCCCACATACTTTTCAATCCTGATGCACTTCAGGCATACAAATACCAGGTAGTGTTATAATGAAGGCCATGTATTTCTTCACAAGAAAACCAGGTGAGGTCAAAGAAAATACAAGTAAGGAGACTCAGGGTACTCAGCAAACAGAGGAATCCCTGGCATGACTGAGGCTCGTTTTAGCAGTTTTCAGAGTGAGATAGCATGCAATCATACATTGTTAAATGCAATGGCTCAGCAACTGATTCATATGCAAGGAAAAAAGAAGACGGAGCCCAGGAGGCAGCATGTTCATTTCCTGCTTCAAGCTATTCCCAATCAAAAGCCCTTTTACAATGCATCTCCTCAGTGGGCAGGAATGCCTCTCCAATCCACCACAGTAAAACCAGCAGTTTAAATACACATGTGTTTTGGCAGAGAAATCCTTTTGACAAGACAATTCTCCCAGCTTTTCTGGTCTGTGAACCCCAGCCCTGATCTGATGGACCTGAACTACCTTCAGCTCCCACTGCTCTGCACCACCACACAGTCAGGGGACACACCTTGCTGTTCCTGCAGGAAAAGCAGCAAGCTTTATTAACAACAGGAAATGCAAAAAAAATTCTCTCTTGCCATTTGTCATTTTCCAAATATAGCATTTCCTTTCATCCATTTTGGGAATAAGCTGACCTGTGACCCCAGGTGGAAGAGGCAGCTGAATTCTCACTGGCTTGAGAAAATCCACTGTGGAGTCCTGGGAGAGGTAGAGCAGGGGACTGGCTTTGCACCCTGCATTGGCTGTGATTTCCTGTATCTCTTCTGCAGAGACTGGCAGCACCTGGATGTGGCAGACAGCACAGTGAGCAGTCAGGCACCAAATTCCCACACTGCTCACTCAGTTCCTCCAGCACCCAGCAGGCAAATGCTGCTCTTGCTGCAGGGTCCATTGTGAAATAAAGCACAGTGAACTTTCGCTGAAGTCTGGCAATCTGTTGGGCTGATTTTAGAATTAGATCCGCATTAGATTCCCCCACCAGCCACAGTTCTCACTGAGCTTCTTTTGCTAGGGTCAGTTTTGCAAGGGAAAAAGAGGAAAAATCTCTTGTGTTCCCTTCATAGCTGCTACCCACTGATCTGCTGGAGGTGCCTTTCCCACACAGGGCAGCATGGAGCACGGTCCATGCTGCAGGCAGGGAAGTTAAGAGAGAAGGTGATCTGAGATGGGTCAGCCCATGAAGCAACCATGTCTAGACATGAATTACCCTAGGGCAGACATCTCTGTTCAGTTCTGTACTGAACATGAGAAAACCGCTGCACCAGAGCTTACCAAAAAGCATGCATACCTGCAGCTTGACACTACGAGGCTCTTTGGTGACTCCAGGAGGAAAGATCACTTTGATGTTTGGATCCACACTGGAAAAGAGCAATGTCCCCTCGGATGGCACTTTGCATTCATTTTGCACAAGTCGAGACACGACAAGGAACCAAGAGAAGTGAAGGACACAACAGTGAGCCACACACTTCTGTAACAGAGGACAAAGGAGAAAACATATAGGCATATAACTTAATACAGTAAAGGCAGGAAAATGAGTACCAGCCAAACAGAAGAAAGTACTAGATCAGGGATGAAGCATGGCAGGCTGTCACTCATCAACTTCAGGAGACACATCTCCATGAGAGGAAACCTGGAGCTGAAATCCACTACACTTTATAGCAGCTGGTCAAAACACAGTTAATGAGATATTCCAAATATGTTCACTCTTGGCTGGGCACAGCCAAAGAGGGAAACAGGAACAAAGTGTGTCACTGGTAATTTCAATCTGCTCACCTTTGATTTTCTCTTCCGCTTCACTCTTGTTTTCAGATCACTCCAGCTCTGCCCACTGAAGGTCCGAACTACCACCTCATGCTGGTGAGGTGTTTGAGGTGAGATACATGGCATAGAGATCTGTACCTCCTGCCAAAAAAGCATTCCTGTGAGACACCAGCTGAAAGGATAAAACCAAGCCCAGCTCTGCTCTGTGGCTTCCTATGCAGACAAGAAGAGGGAGAGCAGAGCAGGGCCTGTATGCAGGGAATCAAAGAACCTGCTCTGCCATGCAGTCTCTGGGGAGGTGACAGGAAATGTCAGGTCTGCTATGGACTGTGATGGCAGGAAAAGTTCAGTAGCTTCTGAGCAGAAAGGGCAAAGCAACTTTTGTAGTGAGCTGCTGTCAGCCATGATGGGGCTGGTAGGTGGTGTGACTACTCCCCAGCTTGAACACAAACCACACAAACAGACTTTCAGAGAAGGATGCAAACCATCCTCCTTTCAGGCTAAGGCCAGACACTGGATTTATCCTCTGGTAGAGCAGGGGGGTTGTGAGTGAGAAAGGTTATAGCTCAGCTCAATCAGGAGCAGTGGGGAAGGCAAAGGTGCCAGACCAGCACAGCATCAGAGAAGCTGGCTGTGTCCTTTCTGATTCTCTGCAGCAGGACTTCTTTGAGAGGTGGTCCTGTAGCTACTTAAAAGCACCAGGGATAACTGCAGATTTCAAATAAGCAGATGGGGTAACTGTCTCAAAGGTCCAAAAAGTGCTCTCAGAAGACTCCACTGAGCTACTGCAGAGGTAGATTCATCAGGAGGTGACCTGGGTGTATCCTCACCTGCTGGAATTGGACCCCATGAGGCTGCAGCTCCAGGACTCGACTCAGCAGGACATCGTGGTGTCTAAGCTTTACCCACTGAGGATCCGGCATGAGGGATCGGAAGCAGATCCGCAGAGGATCAGAGGTGGCCCCCGGCGGAAAGTAGAAATGGATGCCACAGGCCAGGACCACTCTGCGGCCTTCAGAGGTGACAGTAAAGCTTCCAGAAAAAATGCATGCATTTATGACATTGTGTAGTGACTTCAGCCCTCCAAAAATCAACAGAAGAATCTCATACTTGTGCTTGACTGGCCTACTGAGGCTATAAGCTCTTATACATTCCTGCAATACCCACCATGCACCTTGTCTGGGACCTTTTTACATCACAGTAATACAAGTTCTTAGTAACAGAGGCTTACCTGCCCTCTCCTGATGCAAGGATGAGTTTTTTTAGCCTTCTGGTACTGGATTTATCTGTGGCAGAAAATTTGGATAGAAGGAGATAGAGGTACTTAAACCAAGGTAGACAAGAAAGGCTGAAGAGTTTTGGCTTAATCTTAATCTGACAGAAACTAATGGAATCCTGGTCACACTGCAGTGGGCTCCAGAACACAACACAGCAAGAGGATGGCATGAGGCCTCAAAGTCCCAAGACATACAGAAAATGCTGGCTCTCCCCCAGGGAGACTCAGAAGCAGAGGGAATTAGAAAATTTTTCAGTTTACCCCTGCAGCTCTCAGGGCCATGTTTGATTGCCTGGGCCACCCCCGGGAATCAGTGCGTGCTCTTGTGAACATGAGCACCATTGGGAAACCCTGATCAGATTCCTGCTCATTTAACCACGTTCCTCTTGGACAAAGAGCTGCTCCTCTTCAGCCTGTGGACCTCAGGAAAGCAGGAGGTAACTGCACAGCAGAATGACTCCTTGCTGCTCTCTGAGGTTCTAGCACGAGCCACCACAGCCTTAGCAACTCCAGGAACTGATGCTCACCTCTGCTAAAAAGGCAGGACCCCTTTAGGGACCTCTCCTGATCTGTTTCCTGTGAGCCCCATTTTCACTTCCACTGTAAAACCCTACCAAGAAAGTCCAATTCCTGGGACCACTGAGCCCTTCAGACTGGGATAGGCCTCATAAAAACATAACTAGTACTGTCTGTATCCTTATAACTTAATAATTATTCCAGGGAAATAAATGCTGATCTGATTCCCCCCTGCTTGTCTTCTCTAATCCAAATCCATCTATGCCATGCTGGGCTGAGTGAGGGAACAGCTGGGCAGAACACACAGCAGCAGAAGCCTTGCAATTACCAGCCTGCGGGGATGGTTCAGTTTCTCCCAAGGGATTGCCTCGGACGTGCACAAATGGCAAGGTCTGGATCTCAGCAGGGATGGCACGGAGGCAGTTGTTCTGCAGATCAAGTCTGGACAAGTTGGGCAGGCTGGCAAGCGAGGCAGGGACCGTCACCAGGAGATTGCTGTGGAGATGCAGCCGACGCAGAGACTTCAAATTGGCTGCAGGTTGGAACAAGAAGTGACCCCCCATCTGTGCTGTTAATTGCACTGCACATCAGCTCGAACCCTCCCTCTCTCCTCAGCCCATGTAAACACACACATAATGAAGGAAAAGCACAAAAGCTTAACATCCCTTTAGCTCACAAAATAAAGGAGTGCAAAGAATTAGCTGAGAAGCAACTCAACCTTTTCTGTCCTCTGCTTTTCAGCTACAGGTAAGTCACTTCTTATTTGTAAGTCTGAAGACTTGCAGTCTAAAGACTTCACAACAGCATCAAAAACAACTTCGATCACAAAGTAATACACGACCCAGGAAGCTGGGCAGCAGAAGTCAAGAGTCCAGTTCTGTGGACTGGTCCACAGGGGACAGTGTGCTTTTAAGCCCAGATTTGCATCCCATCAAACCTCAGCTCTTCTTTTACTAGTCCCAGCTGCTACCCAAAACCAGCCAGGCCAGATCCTCAGTCATTGTAAATTGTATTGAAATCTAAGCAGTGTCGCTGATTCACAGAAACGGTGTGGTTCAGAGAGTTGCTAATGCTCAAAGGCACTGACTGAACCAACCATGATCCTCCTGGATACCCCTTCCATTTGGCTCCAGTATGACATGGTTTATGCCAACAACTCTGGGGACAGAGACTAAGGGTCTCAGAGGTTGTACCAAAAGCTTGGCAAGCCCATGTTCCTCTCCTCCCCAGTAAAATACATACCTAGGGAGTCTGGGATGCTCAGTAAGCGATTCCCAGAGAGATCCAGTTCTGTGCAGTTGTGCAGATTCCCAACTTCTTCAGGGAGCAATTCCAAAGCATTTTCTGAGAGATCCAGATCCTGCAGCATTGACAGCTCCCCAATGCTCTGAGGTAAGTCTTTTAGCTGATTTTTCATTGCTGAGAAGAAAGTCAGTTTGCTCAGACAGCCAAAGTCCTCAGGAAGTGTCACCAGACTGTTGTGGCTCACCAGGAGCACACGGAGGCTGGGAAGGTGGAGAATGCAGCTTGGCAAGGTGGAGAGTCTGTTGAAGCTGAGATCCAAGTGGGTGAGACACCTGAAGTTCCCAAAGTCTGGTGGCAAGTTTGTCAAGGAGCCACGCTGATAAGAACCAAACTCATCCCTAGCATGGCCACCTGGGTGGAGGGAAGTGGAGGAAGAGGTCAGTGTGTTACCAGGAGAGCTCACCAGCCTCATGTGAGACTCAGCACAGAGATCCACAAGACTGGGAGCTACTGATCACAATGAGCAGCACTAATCACAAAGTACTCAGAGAAGTGAATTTTCTGCTCCATTACTCAGTTTCCTGATCAGTGAAAGGGGTATAATAGTGAAGAGCTGTTATGAAATCAGGAGATGCCACAGTGAACCAGTACAGCTCTGCTAAATACATCTGGAGTCAAAGCTCAGAATGAGCCAGGCTACCCCCATTTACCACACTTCAGCAGGGTGGCCCATATACCTCCAGCCTCCCACCCTCCATCCCCACTTCTTCCTCACTACCAGTGGTCAACACACAATGCTCTATGCATCAAGGAGATAGTCCTTGACCTCAAGGCTTTTATCCATGCTGTTGAGAAGCATGCAGCCCTGAGGACTGAAATCTGCCCTTGCAAGACTGGGGGGCACACATGAGGAAAAACAGTGAAAATGTGGGAGGAAAAAGCAGGTAATTCAGTATTTTGCAGGCAGACATGAGGAAAGCAGTGAAGATGTGGGGAGAAAATTAGGTAATTCAGTATTTTGTAGGGCAGACAGCACAGACAGAGAAGAATGAGAGTTTCGTATCCCAGCTTGTGACACTCAAATTGGAGAAGGGTAGCACCCCTGGAAAATAACTTGAGCAAACAAAAGGAGACTTCCAAACATTTCCACTTGTTCATTGTTTCATACTTGTCCACGGTTTTCTATTTATATCCATATACAGCAGAGGGCACCAAACATTTCTTTATGCTGCATAATGGTACAAAATGAGAGCAACCAAACTAACAGGCACCTTGCACTTTGTACATAAGATCTTAGTGAACTACTTTATTGTACGTCAGGATGCTCAGGGTATGTGTACATCTCTCAAAACAAGACTGATAAAAGGTACTGCTGTTATTGCCACTTTACTAAAGAGGCAAAACACAAATCAAATTATTCATATGAGAAATTTGTGACAGATATAGAAACAAATCTCAGACTTATCAGTTTTCAGCTAGAACCCTGAATTCTGCCCCCAAACTCCCCCTTTCTTTTCTCGTTTATTTTTAAAATTCTGCCTCCCAAAGAGCAAATGATTCAGTCTGATACAGAAATTATACAAACTATATTGAGATCCTCCCACAATAAACAGATGAGACAGTCAAAGAATGATCTAATATTTATAGCTCTAACAGTTATTATGCTTTGCCAAATTACATGCACACCCTTTGTCCTACTTTAGATAAAATGTTGATCTGAATGAGCCTCCTCTGGTTTGTCTTGAACTCTGCTAAATCTACAGTCACTGACAGCAAGCAAGGATTAAGCATGGATTCATACAGACAGAAACACAGCAAAGACAACTTATTATACTCCCAAAAATTAAAGAGGGGCTGAACATTTACCAAACACCTTTCGATCCCCCTCTTGTGCAACTGCAAAAAATTCTCTTCTTCTAGAAAATGACTATAGAAAATACTGTAGCATCAACCCAACCAGACTCCAGAAAATCCCGTCCCTAGGCAGGCGTAGAAACAAAGGGTGGAAATAAGAGTCTAGAAGCTGTATCTTGTTGAAATCTGCATTCAGCTCTGAGCAAGTCTGAGCCAAAACTATGGTAAGGGGCACTGCATCAAAACACTTCCAAGAGCAGTTTGTCCTGCGGATGTGGAGAGGATTAACAAAAAATCTGAGCCTAGAAAAGTTGGATGGTGATGGGTCCAGGAATTTACCTTTAAGCACCAGGGATTTCAGGTGCTTCAGATGAGGAAGGCTGCCCAGTGTGGTGTCAAGGAGGCAATCGTTGCTGCTGAGCCGGAGGAACTCAACCTGGACCACCTCTCCCTGTTGCTTCTTGAACAGCTGGAGGAAACGGTGACAGCCGTCAGGATAAACATCCAGGTTCAGTCTGTTGTCTGCAAGGCAGGAGCCAACGAGGGCAGTCCCTGAAGTCCCCTCCCTGCACTCATCCCTGAGCCCCAGCAGCTCTGCCATCTTCTGCATCTCATCCACAGGGTCCAGACATGCTCTGACTTGCCAGGCAGGCAGGCACTGGCAGCACCACAAGGCAGCTGGGACAAGGAGAGGAGGAAAGATGGGTCTGAAAAAGAACACAGGTGCATGATGAAAGCTCCTGACACAGTCCAGAGTGGCTGGAAAGAGGTCATAATCACAGCAAGATGGTAGGAAAGATTACATGTATGTTGCTGAAAGCTTTGGAGGCAGAGAGCACAGAAATGCAGCATGACAGATGTCACAGAGGCTTCTCCTCCTAGGGAAATTTTTCCAGCCAACATCTCCGCAGGGAAGGGAGCAATTACGCACCATCAGAATAAAGACCAATACTAACTTTAAAAGATATAAATGTAAATGCCTATGCCTAATGCAGATTTCAAGGTGCCTTAGTGGGAAGCTTTACAAGTGAAGAAGAAAACTGGGGCAGGGAGAGCTGAGCCTGAAGCAGAGCCCAGAGATAGCTCACAAACTGTGACAGGCTCTCATCGAACCTGGTTGTGAAACCAAGTGTCAATGGGATAAAAGCAAGTGGACAAAGGGCAGCAGAGAAAACGTGTCAGGGCCAGGGCCAGGGATAAAAAAGGCATGTCACCTCTTGAGCCTGGCAATTAAACTAGCTTGTGCTGTGACTATCAGGAGCTCTTTGTAAACCCTGCCACGGACTGAATTGGTAAACGGTAAATAGAAGTTTATTTTGATTGATGCAGAATTAGAACAAACTTGGCTGCTGTCCAAGGCCAGAAGAAACAAGCTAATGCCCTAGCAACACCCTGAGGAGCAGCGCTTTCCCTGTTAGCCTGTGGGACATGGCAGCACTGATGTTCCCTAGGCACAGTCCGGGGGAGGCATCACCCTCGGAAAGAGCAGCAATGCCTCATCCTGAAAGAACAGAAATGTAAGGACAAGAAGAACAGGTAGCAGAGCCCAGAGGCAGCTCGCAAACTGTGCTGGGTCCTCATTGAACCTGGCTTGTGAAAATGAGTGCCAAGGGGATAAAACTGAAACAACTGCTTCAGCATAAAGGTGATAATTTCTTGCAATGACATTGTACACAACATGTACACAACCCTCTTACAGATATGTGTAAGAAAAAATTTCATCTGCCATAGTTTTGTAAAACTGTCAGTGGTGAAGGAACCACAGGGCAGCTCTGGAAGCCACAGAGGCAGCCTCGGGGCCAACAAACACAGACTGATGTGGTGCCACAGACATTCCAAAACACACACCTGCACATGGACACACACACCCCTTCACATGGACACACACACAGCCTGTACATGGACACACACACAGCCTGTACATGGACACACACACCCCTTCACATGGACAAACACACACACCCTGTGCATGGACACAGACAGCCCGTACATGGACACACCCACAGCCCTTCACATGGACACACACACACACAGCCCGTGCATGGACACACACACAGCCCGTACATGGACACACACACCCCATGCATGGACACACAGAGCCCTTCACATGGACACAGACAGCCCGTACATGGACACACACACAGCCTGTACATGGACACACACACCCCTTCACATGGACAAACACACACACCCTGTGCATGGACACAGACAGCCCGTGCATGGACACACCCACAGCCTGTACATGGACACACACACCCCGTGCATGGACACACACACAGCCCTTCACATGGACACACCCACAGCCTGTACATGGACACACACACAGCCCTTCACATGGACACACCCACAGCCCTTCACATGGACACACACACACCCCGTGCATGGACACACACACAGCCCTTCACATGGACACACACACGCCCTGTGCATGGACACACACACAGCCCTTCACATGGACACACACACAGCCCTTCACATGGACACACACACAGCCCGTACATGGACACACATACACCCCGTGCATGGACACACACACAGCCCGTACATGGACACACATACACCCCGTGCATGGACACACACACCCCGTGCATGGACACACACACAGCCCTTCACATGGACACACACACAGCCCGTACATGGACACACATACACCCCGTGCATGGACACACACACCCTGTGCATGGACACACACACCCCGTGCATGGACACACACACACCCCGTGCATGGACACACACACAGCCCTTCACATGGACACACACACAGCCCGTACATGGACACACATACAGCCCGTGCATGGACACACACACCCTGTGCATGGACACACACACCCCGTGCATGGACACACACAGCCAGCCCGGGCTGTCCGCACTACCCTGTGTCCCTGTGTCCCTGGCCCCGTCACCCCACGCCCACTGTCCGGGCCCCGGCAGCAGCTGCAGCCGCGGCCCGTGCCCGGCCGAGCACGGCCCCGCTTGTCTCACCCCTCCGCACCGGCCCCGGGCACTGAGAGGCCGGGGCTGGGCTGGGCAGAGCAGAGCTCTGACGGCCACTTCCTGAAAAGTTCTCGGGAGCTGCGCCGCGATCCGGGGCGGGACGGGACGGGGGAGGTGCCAGAGGCAGTGGGACGTGGGCTGGATGCTATGGGGAGCCGTGTTCCGGCGTCCTGCTGCTGCAGCAAGGGCACGAAAGTAGAATTTCCCGACGCGGCCACTGCCCCGGCACCGCAGCCGGTCGCGGTGCGGCTCCCCAGGGCTCTAAGGGAGCGGGAGGCACGGGCAGCTGCGGGTGTTGTGCTCATTCCACACAAATCCGGGGAGAGAAATGGAGCCGGGGCTGCGAGCCCAAGAGGGCGCAGGACAGGGGCTGCCCTGAAAGGAGGTTGTAGCCAGGTGGGGGTCAGCCTCTTCTCCCAGGCAACAAGTGATGGGACAACAGGACATGCTCTCCAATTGATGTCCAGATTCAGGATGAAAGAATTTCTTCACAGAAAGGGTGGTCAGGCATTGGAATGGCCTGCACAAGGAAATGGTGGAGTCACCGTCTCTGGAAGTGCTTAAGGAAAGACTGGATGTGGCACTTAGTGCCATGGTCTAGTTGACAGGGTGGTGTTTGGTCATAGGTTGGACTTGATGATCTCAGAAGTCTTTCCCAACCTAATTGATTCTGGGAGTCTGGGAGATGTAAGCTGCACATGGTCCTACGGGAAATTTCTTCAAATAAAGAAATAGTCATTCTCTAGAAGAAGAGCATTTTTGCAGTTGCACAACAAGAGGGGGATTGAAAGGTGTTTGGTAAACACCTACAGGTAGTAGACAGTAACCCCTGACTACTGCTCCAAGCTCTGGCTCAGTTATAACACTGTGAGCATGGTTGTTTTCTGACCTGAGCTACCACAGAAGTCCCATCACACTGGGGATCTCTGGGGCACCGCCAGGGTGGCAAGGCAGGAATAGCGACAGCCCGCACACAACCCTGCTGCTGAACCAACACTCCTGGTTTGTTTGGGTCCAGTGGGTTTCAGCACAGTGTTAACTTTTTACTTCTATTAATTTCCCTAATGCAGGAATTCAAGTGAATAAGCACAGGTAGTGACTTCCATAATCCCATGGTGAGACTTTGCCATAGGATTGCCACCTCCCAGCCTTCCAGCACAGGAGAGCAGCCCTGTCCCTCTTGCAGAGAGCCTTGCTTCAGTGTGCTGTCCCACAAGTGGGTTCTGTCACCCAGTGTGCAAGAAGCCAATCCACATATGGAGTTGAAGTATTTCACAGAACCACAAATTCATTCAGATGGGAAAAGACCTCCAAGGTCATTCAGTCCAACCCGTGACCAAACACCACCATCTCAACTAGACTATGGCACTAAGTACCACGTCCTTTCCATAAACACCTCTGGGGAGACTCCACCATTGCCCTGGGCAGTCCATTCCAATGTCTAATCACACCTTTTGTGAAAAAATTCTTCTGAATGTATAAGTTGCACCTTCCCTGACACAGCTTGAGGCTATGTCCTCCTTGTCCTGTTGCTAATTGCCTGAGAGAAGAGGCCAGCCCCTGCCTTTCTACAACCTCCTTTCAGGTGGTTGTAGAAAGCGATAAAGTCACATCTGAGCCTCCTTTTTTCCAGGCTAAACAACCCCAGCTCCTTCAGCTACTCATCACAAGACCTGTGCTCCAAACCCTTCAGCAGCTCAATTGTCCTTCTCTGGACACATTCCAGCACCTCAATATCTGTATTGAAGTGAGGGGCTCAGAACTGGACACAGGGCTTGAGGTGTGGCCTCACTAGTGCCAAGTACAGAGGGACGAACACTTCCCTAATCCTGATGGCCGCTCCAAGATCACTGAGTTCCACCACTGACCAAACACTACTGTGATAACTAGACCAAAGCTAACTGATATGTCCAGTTCTTCCCAGAACACCTCCAGGGACAGTGATTCCACCACCTCTCTGGGGAGCTTGTTCCAATGCCTCACCACCCTTTCCATGAAGAAAAGCACAGAGACAGGTGCTGGCTTTCTGGATTAATCACTCACTGCCCATCTCTGCGCTGATACAAAATAAACAAATATGAGGACTTTGGTGTGTGGATCTGCCTCATGTGCACCTGGTGGCAGAACCCAACTCATGGGACAAATGGAGGGGATTGTGCTGACCCGGCCAGGCCAGGCCAGGGAAGGATTCCAGAGTTGGAGGACAGTATTAAGCTTTGTCAGGGGAGATCTAGGTTGAACATCAGGAGTAATTTCTCCACAGAAAGAGTGCTCAGGCATTGGAAGAGACTGCCTGGGCTGGTGGTGCAGCCACCATTCCTGGGGGTGTCTAAGGAAAGACTGAATGTAGTACTCAGTGCCATGTTCTAGTCGACAGAGCGGTATTCGGTCACAGGCTGGACTCGATGATCTCAGAGGTGTTTTCGGATCTCATTCACTCTGTGACTGTGATTTTGGGGAATCACGACCATCCTAACACAAACGACAACGCCACACATCACGGCCAGGACGGGCAATCCACGTTCTGCGCATGCTCCACCGACAGCGCCGCACCCGCGGCCCCCCATTGGCCTGCGCGCTGCCCGCCGCTCCGGCCCAATGGCAGCGCTCGTTGTTGAGTGGTGGCGGGAAGAAGGCTTTGCCGAGGCCCCGCCCCTTCCTTTCGCCGCCGCGCTGCTCTCACGAACGCACGTCCCAGCGCCCGCCGCCGCCGCCGCCCAAGTACGCGCGCGGTGCGCCCCCGCTCCGCGGCAGTGGTGGCGCCCGGCCCACCCGCGCCAGTCCGCGGCCGCCCGCGGGGCTCGGGCGAGATCACTCGGGGCGGGGGGGTAGAAGGGGAGGATGGCGGCCATGTGCTCTCCCGGCCTGCGCTTGGGCCGGGACTGGCGGAGCACGGGACGGGACGGGACGGGATGAGGCAAACACCAGGGCGGCAATGCCGCGTTGTCGCCTGGTTTCGGGAGAGGTGTACGGTGCCGGCGCGGGTCGCGGCTTCTCGTTTAGAAGCGGAGCCAGAGGATTGTGGCTCGGAGGGAGGAGGGATGAGCTCCCTCCGAACATACGTAAGTGGGCCCTGCTGAAACTCTACTCTCGTGTCTTGCAGGATGCGTTACGTCGCAGCTTATCTGCTCGCGGTGCTCGGGGGCAACGAGTCCCCCACGTCCAAGGACTTGAAAAAGATCCTCGACAGCGTCGGCATCGAGACGGACGATGAACGCATGAACAAGGTGGCGTTGCCTCTTAATTCCAGGTGTCCCAGCCAGCGCCAGACATTGGAGCCGTTTCCGTGGCTTCGCCGTTCCCTTTGCCTCCTTATTGATCTGCTTTTGTTCAGCCATTAGTTGATCCTTACCAGTGTGATTTCTAAACACTGTTGAGCCAATCATAAGATTTTACAACTTTTGTTAAAAGTCCGGCTTTCTTATTCAATACCTGTCTTCTCCAAAGGTATTTGTAGTTCAGTCTAATCATCCTCATTGAGATGGTGGCTGCATATAAGGTTGCATTGAAAATGTTGTGTTATGACATCCTGTATAGTCTGCACTGAAGGTTCACTTCTTATTTTCAGTCAGTATCAATTCAGAGCTAACACTTGAAGGCCTGATACTCACTAATAAGTTCTTCCTTAGTGTGCTGCAAAGGAGCATTTCTTTCCTCACCAAGAAACATAGGCAAATTCTAACAGGGAGATTAAAGGTATTTGAGGATAATATATAGGAAGATTTTGGAAATTAACACCAAAGTGATTGTGTTGAGAAACAGACTTTTAAAGAGTATCTTAATTAGAATGTTGCTTGTGATATAATGGGTCTTCAGCATTGTGGACCTAAAAATAATCTGCTATGGGGAAAAAAATCCAAGCACATATCCCATACTGGTATGTGAAGTGTTTCCAGAGAGATAAAGGTAAAAAGAAAATACTTTCCCAGTGTTTTACCATAGGCCCAACCAGACAGTCAGTTGGCTGAGCTGACAGCATCCTTACAGTGGTTTGGGATTGATTTGGTTTGAACTTGTGGTGCTCCTGTTTAAGTTCCAAGTCTTTTGTCTTTGGCTTCTTTAGGTTTAATACCTTAATGAATTAATTACTTTCTCTGATCCTCCAGTATTTAGAAAGCTGTTTCAGAATATGTTTTGGTCATAATTAATTTTTGCATTGTCTGTATCTTAAGCCTGTGTAAATGTAGTGAAGTCTTAAAAGCGCCTTTCTCCTGATGGAACAGTCATGCAGGCACATAGTTTCACACATCCCATGCTGTGTGTAAGCAGAAGGTCCCTGTTAACAAGCTCTTGGCTAAAGTCCTTTGGCTTTGGCCACTGACTCCTGATAGCTAGGACTCACCAGTAAGTTCTGGAGCATTATTTTTAAGTGCTTGCTATAGCAATTTTGAGGTTTGTGTTTTGCTTTTGTCATCCCTGGTTATTCAACAATGGTAGTAAAATTAAAGTTGGAACTCTGTGTTCCAGGGCAAGGATACAGTGGTTTGGCTTTTAACATTTGTTAGGGCTAGGAATAGGATCTTGTAGTTTTGGGTCCAGAACCCATGCCTCAGAGCCTCCCAGGGGGTATTAGGCAAGAAATGTAAACAGTCCCTCAGTGACTTACACTGTGGTGGGGCTTCCTGATTGGTTCCACAACATCTCTGTATCCTCTTTTTTTCAAGGTCGTCGGATTAATTATGAATTCTGTAACAGATTTCATTAAAATGCTTAAAGTGTTCAAGACTTAGATAAGGTTTTCATGTCAGTGTTCCGTTTCTGGCATTGAGAAGTGGAAATTTTGGGGCTAGATAAGCAGCAGGATGGAGGCGCTGCATATGATGATTCATCAGTACTCATTTAAATATAGTTTATTCTCATGCTGTTTGGAAATTCAACATTCTGTATTTTACTTACAGGTTATTAGTGAGCTGAATGGAAAAAACATTGAAGATGTAATTGCCCAGGGTAAGTAGAGTCTCCAGGTGACCCAGATAATTACCTCTGTTACTTTGATTGCCTAGACCTGAGAGTATAGAATTGGTATCAAGTCACTGACTCCTTGTTCAGCATCATGCATCACAGCTGAATTGAGTTAAATCAGGTCCATTCTAATTCCCTGCAGGTCAGTGCCAGTACCTGCTGGGTTTCGCTTGTGGACCACATTAAACTGGAGAACTCAGGCATGTGTGAGCTTACTGGTAGTCTGCTCATGATGTAGTTTTCTGGACATGTTGATAAGAGACTGAGCTGTCCTTTGGGTTCTCTAGGAGCTGTTTTGTGTTTTACCCACTTGTGAGCACCAGTGATATAAAGCATGAAGAGCAGGCAGTTGGCATTGGGGTGCAGCTCCACCCTCTGCGGTGAGCACAAGCCTCTCCGGTGCACATGTCTTGTAGAGCTCTCAAGAGTCCAGCATTCCCTTTCCCTGAGACAGAGCTCTGAGGGCTGATTTCCATAAAAAACGTGTGCTCTTACTGAAGCTGGAACTTTCCACGTGAATTGACTGGGTCATAGGGCTGAAGTAAAGCAGAGCTGAGGTAGTGCAAAGGTTTCTGAATAATTTTTATTTTTTTGCAAGTGTATAGGCACAAGGGAATTTGCAGGCATATTTTTGCTTAAAGGTTGCCAGGACTTTGCTTGGCCTTGCTGTCAGAAGCAGGCACTTGACATTTCTATCCATGTGGTTTGAAAGACCTAAGAGAGTTTTTATACATGTGGTTACAACACACAGTCTCTTTCTGTAATACTTTAAATAAATTGTTCCTTAGAACATACATCCATATGAAACATGTTTGTTTACTTTGCTAGTTTAATTAGATCTTGAAGTAACGGAACTATTTAGAAACTGATTCCCAGAAACTGAAATACAGGCAAACAGTGTTTGTATGTGACCTTTGAATGCCAAGGGAACCTTGGTATGTTAAAGACAAGAGGCCAGAGAACTAGCTGGCTTTCCAAATACAAGCAGAAATCAGAAGTCTCAAAGGAGATGCAATAGGGTTCATAGGGTGCTGAGGAATTTGTTTAAAATACTGTACTCTTTGCCATAAATAAATCAATCTTTCCCTTTCTCTCCTGTAAGTGTGATCCAGTTATGCCCTCAGAATTCTCTTTACCCTTAGAGGGGGGAAAAAAAAGAGTGGAGAAAGCCAGTGCTGCCAGTATGTTACTTTTGAGGTACACTATCACTTTCTAGGCTACTGTGCTGTATTCAGAAAAGAGTGTGGGTGTGCAAAATTGGATGTGTTTGCTGCTATTTTTATGACAGCTTTTGGAAAAAAGACGGACTTTGTGTACAGAAGAAAACTTCCTAATATAATGTAATAAAAATAAAATTTTATAATAAAAATAATATACTGTCAGTGTTCTTGGGACGAGCCTTTGGGAATCTTAAAACTCCTGAGTGTTTTTCACAGAACAGTTTATATTTATCATGGATGCAGCCTCTTGTTCCTTTCAGCAGATAGTGACAGGTTCAATCCATGAGACAGGATCTGTTTTTTCTGCACTCTTCCATTTCCTCTGACTTCTGTGCTTGGGATGAGCATGTAAATAAATACCTTTTCTTGTGTCCCATTCAGGTAATGGAAAACTTGCCAGCATGCCAGCTGGGGGAGCGGTGGCAGTCTCTGCTGGAGGGGGCTCTGCTGCTCCTGCTGCAACTGCTGCCCCTGCAGCCGGTGAGTGTGAGTGGAGTGGCTACAGGGCAACTCCTGTTATCTGGTAACAGCTTGACAACTGAGTCAGTTGTCAAGTGAGTCAGTGAGTCAGTTCAGGGCTTCTCCACTTTGGCAGTCAGCATGTGATGGAAATGTCAACTGAACAGTTACCTTTCCTTTTGACAGTCAAGCATTTGCTTTTTATCTGCCTTAGGATTGGTCTTGCTTAGAAGCAAGAATCAGAGGGACTTGGTGGTGTAAAGCACATCTCTCCAACAGTAGTGTCTGTACCCATTCAGTGTATTTGGTTGCTCTGGAGTCTCTAATACAAGTAGGCAGGGGAGCTGAGAACACCAAAACTTGTATCTTGTGATACAAGATATAATAATGATATAATATATATTTTATATATTATATATATATAATGATAATAATATCATTACAATTATCTTACTACTTGTTACACCACTTAACTTTGGTGCAGTGTTAATACTGACCATTCACTTGGTCTTTTTTTCCTTCAGCTGAGGAGAAGAAAGAAGAGAAGAAGGAGGAATCAGAAGAATCTGATGATGACATGGGATTCGGCCTCTTTGATTAATTATTTGTTATAGAGAAGTTATTAAAAGTCTTTGTTTTAAATGTTTTTGTGTTTATTATTATCATACACGTGCTCTTGGATTCAGCTGTTCTTAAAATAGCTCTGACACAGCTTTGATTTTTATCGCTGTCTCCAATAGGTGAGTTTTCTGACTGTAGGACTCTGAGAGTACTGAGGAAATGGCAAAGTTTATGTGAACCTGGATGCTTGTTTTGACTCTACTGTTTCTTAAAACAGTGTGTAGAAATGGAATCTTCCTGAGTCTAGCCTTCTCCATATTATTTTGCTCTTGGCTACTCAGTGAAGTGTCTCATCTATTGAGCAATAAAAGGACTTTGTTTTCCAGGATCTGTTTATTCAATTCCAGAATGTGAAATTGAATGAACCTGAATTAGTCCAGAAACATAATTTCAAAGTTAATTATACTAATTTGGTTTTAAAATACTTAAAAACACCAATTTTAATTACTGTCAGATTTCCAAGATCTAGACATAGCACCAATGAAATGGATGGCTAGGATTTCCTGTTACATCCATATGCTTAACCAAAACAAAACAACCTAACCATCCTGCTGTCATGGGACACAGATCAATGCAGAGGTGTCCTTCATGCTGAATGGCTATTCTGGGCTATCAGGACATAAATCCTACCTTGATCTGAGCAAAGAAATATGAAAATGGTATCTCTGGAGAACTGAAACATCTGGCATGCCAAGAAGATCGTATCAGCTTGAGAGGAAAGGAAATTTTGCTTTATGTATGAAGTGTGTACTGATAGAATGATTTGGCAGGCAACTTACCCTGGCTTCTTGTGGAAGCATTTGTCATTGTAGGTAGGCAGAGTACAAATTGCATGTGTGATGATCTTCCCGTGATAAGTCTGCACAGGTAGAATCAAAAAGATCCCTACAGTCTGTATACTGAGGAACTTTCCTAGTGTAGTTGTTTTTGGAGAAAAACAATTGCTGATACAGCTGTGGTCATAGGAGTATTTGGACAAAGCATGGCAAATACTTCTGAGAGTAGAGATGGGTGAAATCCAAGTAGGAAAAACTATTCTATCTCTCTCTGGCATACTGAGAGAAAACCCAGTACTTCACAGCCAAGCAAGAGAGCAGTTGGAAGTTAGAGCCTCAGAATGGCCATGATCCAAGCAACTAACCCTTGCCCTTCTTTCCCTGCTGTAAAAAAAATGTACAGGAGGTAACAGTGCAAATACCTTTCATCTACTTTCCTCTTAGGTGCCAGCCTGGTGATCTGGTAGTAATGAAACCACTCATGTTCATGGTAGTTCTTTGTCAGACATGGGAGTGGTTCAGCACTGGGATCGGAGAGGGGGCTGTGTTCCTTATTTCTCCATTTCAGGTCACTGAAAAAAAAAAAAAGGGTTCTTGGATATGGTTTTATGGAGAGATGCCTCCCCCCCTCCCCAGTAGCGCCTTGCTTTGCTGCTTTGAGAGCGCTGTTGGTGTTTACACAGGAAGGGATGGCCCTGGCACACCATTCAGGGTTTTTCCACGTGCAAAGGAATTTGAATGGCACTGAGTTATTTGATGAGTTTGCTGTGCCCAGGCTCATGGGATGAAACAAACCTGTGGTGCCAGCTGCTTGCTACTGTGATGAGGGGAGGAATACAACTAAACCTAGACTAACTCTTTTTTTCGCTGTGTTTTTATTTATCTTCTCCATTTGACCTTTTAACCTTGAATTATGGACCCGATCTGTGGTGAGTGTCCTCTTACAACCTTTAAATTCCTTTGTGAAAGCACATAATTTTCATGAAAACTGTCAACCTCGTCTTAGAAGAAAGCAATCTAATTTGGTAAAGTGTTCTGAGAAGAAACTTCTGGGACAGCTCTCAGGGAAAGCACTGAAAATAGAGCTCTCATCACAGTGTGACAAGGAGCCAATGTAAGATAACCACCTCATAGGTTTTTCTTGAGAAGGTCAGGGCATTGCTTGGCTCTGCTCCAAGATCTCACACGTATTTTGCAGAATTTTCTAAAACCTCTGCATAGTGAACATTTCTTCTGAGTACAAAATCAAACCTATTAAGCTTACTTCCCCCTTCCTTACCTGTTTTATTAAACTGTTGCCACCTGATGGCTTTGTACATGGGAAGTGATGTGCCTGAAAGTCTGTTGTGCCCTTGTTTGGTGCTCTGCATGGAGTTCACCACTCTGGTTTTCTGATTTCAATGAGCTTCAGCTGTGAAGGAGATGGGATCCCTGCTTCTGCTCTCGAGTCACTGTTCGGAATTTTCAAGTCTCAGTGATGCCCCTTCAGACTAAACAATGTTTTCCAAAGGCAAGGGTACTGGTGAAGTGGGTGTATTGTATTCCATGATTCTCTCAGAGAAGATTAGCGCCTGCTAATTCTTGGATTTGTGGCCTAGTCCGTCCCCTTTACAGAATCAATTTTAGCTAGAGAAGATTTTTCCTGAATTCCTTGTAAAAGATAGGCTCAAGGGTATTGAAGAGAAAGGGAGGGATAGTCTTGTGCCTGGAGATTACACTGGTAACTGATCATTACCAAATTGACAGCAGGGGAGAGTGATTTAGTCATAGGCTTGACACTGAAATGTGCAGGCTTTCCTCACTGGTACACAAAGGCCATGCCATCTTAAATCAGCTCTCACTGAAAATCATTCCTTACAAACACCATGGGCCAGGGAGAGGGATGAGACATCTCCGCTACTTGGAAAGCAGGGATAATGTCCTGGACACTACTGTAAAGCAATAAGCAATGGCTCCCTGGGGTCACTCTCAACTGGTTCCACTCTTACTACCAAAGCAAGCTGCTACATGCAGGCAGGCCTGCTGAACTCAGTAGGTTTGACTTACATAGGGGCAGAGATGGTTGTCATACCTTTCCTAGAAGAAAAATTCAGTCCCACGAGAGCTGGACCGCTCTTCTGCCTCAGGAGATGCTCCTATGAAGCAACTGCCAAGAGTCTGCCATGGAATGACCTGACATACACAAACATCTCAGGTAAGAAAAAGACATTTAACTCTGGCTTTCCAGCGATGTTAAGAGCATGTGGCTTGAGCTTCATGACTGGTGCACCTTTCTGGGTGACTGCAGACAACAATACTAAGGTAACATTCTGGAATAATAGGCTGCCTTTTGTCGTCCCTTGTATTCCCAATGGCCAGCAAAACCACAAGGTCTTGCCTGAAAAAGCAGAGATTGCCTGAATGTTATTATCTTGTAGGTACTAATAGCTCACCATTCATTAGGCTAGAAAATAAACACAGCAGTGAGAGATTGCATATGAAGTTGTTTCCGTGGCATCTCAACTTGTAGGGGCACGAGTAGATTTGAAGAGTTTCAGTCGGAGTTTGACACACAGTAAAATCTGCCTTGTAAAGCTTGCAAATCTGGCTTACTGCTGCATTGTGAGCAATAGCAGAAGTATAGCACTTTCTTACTGGGGGGAAAGAGATTATTTTAGGAGTTAATGTATTTTTGAGAAAAGCAGAGTTGTTTGTCAGCTTGCTTGTGCCAGTACCCAGGCAGCACTCCACAAGAGATTAGTGTTCACATGGTTCTTTTCATCGACCTGTTTCAACAGGGCAGCATTAACCTCCTCAAATAAGTAACCTTGAGGGCCACGGCAGAGTGATGCAAACAACTCAGGATGAGATTGCTGTTGGGAAATCAAGTGAAACTAACTCCAGCATTGTCACAGCATTGTTTCTGTTTTCCAGACATGCTAGGAACATTAAGGCTTGTGAAACACTGGAAAAAGAGGGAGCAGCATTAGCTCCAGAATGAAGATGTTCTTGTGGTTACAAGTGTTTGGGAGGTATCTGCAAACAAGGTTCAGTGGTCGGTTTTGCCACAGACTTCTGCTAAAGTCACAGTCCAGTGACCAGTTCTTCTACAGAACAATCCCTGTTCTGGAAAAGGAGAGATGCAATGTTTCCTTTGGGGTTGACTACATGGAAATACCTTTCTGTGTCATCAGAAGCATGGGGTGGAAGCTCTGTGATTGCCTTGGTGTTAAGAGCCTGTAAGAGAGTCAAGGCTCAGGTGTGCCAGGACTGGCCTCTCCAGGTGGAGGAGATGAGGGCTGACAAGGGTTACATAACCACATCAAATGCAAGGGAAGAAGGAAATTACAAAAGGAACTAGAGGTATGAGAGGAAGGGAGAGTAGGGTGGATATAAAGAGAGGATTAAGGTAAGCAGGGTTAATTCTTTATGTGCCCCAGGATCAGTTAATATGTATAAAGGGTAGTTCCTGGCAGCTAGGTGAGGTGGTGGGCTTGGGGGCAGGATCTGAAAGAAAGATAAAGCTGTGCTCCTGCCTGTCTGATGAAAGCAAAGTGCAAACACTTAATGAAAAAGTGCTCTGTCTGTAGAGGCTGGAGTATAATGTCTAATTTGAACTCAAATATTGGACTTATGCAACAGTTACCTGCTGAATTTAGTTGCTTCAGTCACCTGACTGAGGCAGTAGACTGAGGCATTAATTAGCTGTTCTTGCAACCTGGATGGCCACTATGGACAGGGTATTATCTTCCCCTGTATCATTTGAAAGGATGTTTGGAATAGAAGGAAGAGGGGCTACTTGGATGATGTCCACTTGCATAAATGGTGAAAGAGCTGTTAAGTACAGGTATAACACTATCCCAAGTGAGAAACTTCTGACCAGTTATAAGAAAACTAATTCAAATTGCTTTATGCCAAGATTATTAAGTTTTTTTAACTTTGGTAGAGAGTGTTTTTGCCTTATGTTATTTCCATTAAAAATTTATGCTTTTTGTTTTGAATCCCCCACACCTCCCTTCTGCTGATCTTGCTTCCCAACTTTGAGTACAGCAGTTCTTTCTCTTGCTATGCTTATTTTTTTGATGTCTCTGTAAACTTTCATACTTACATAATGATTGGGATGACTGTAGTCTGCGTTGTTTATGGCAAGGCAATCTTTACAGCCTCTGTAATCTATTTTGATGGTCTACTAGTACTGGCCTCTCACCCAGTGCTGCCCTGTGACAACCTTGTGCAGAAACAGTGCTGAAAATCACAGTTGCCCTGACTAAATGTAAGCATTTTGGCGAGCTTAGAGGCATGTGGAGAAAAAAAAGTTGAGAAAAGGTTAGCAAAGGTAAGCAAATACGTGTTTTTTGGTGATTAGTATACAACAGTCTACAACTTCCTCTTGAAGGGAAGGGGCAGACACTGATCTTTCTGGTGACCACTGACAGGACTCGAGGGAATGGCCTGAAGATGTGTCAGGGCAGGTTTAAATTTGATAGTAGAAAAAGGTTCTTCCTGCAGAGAGTGGCTGAGGACTGGAACAGGTTCCCCAGGGAAGTGGTCACAATACAAGCCTTAACAAGAGTTCAAGAAGTGTTTGAACAGTACTCTTGGGCACATAGTGTGCTCCTGGGAACATCCTGTGCAGGTCCAGGAGCTGGACTCAGTGGTTCTTGTGGGTCCCTTCCAACGATCCTGTGAGTTAAGAGGCAGAGAAAGCTGTTGAGGGGGGACAAGGAGATTGCCTTTTTCCCAGTTCCCCTATTGCTGTGACAAGACTTGCCTCCTTCTGACTCCTCAGCTTTTTGTGAAAGGGGAAAGCTTTTCCCGTTCTCCCACGTTTCTAGCCCGATCCCTGAAAAACAAAGGAAACCCCAAGGACTCGGAGCAGATGCCAAGAATCAGGATGATCCGTGAGGGAAGGACAGCCTGCTGCCCCGGGACAGGGCGAGGTTTGGGGTGCTGCGAGCAGCCCCAACCCTCTCATCCGAGCAGCTGGCTTGGCCCTCGCCGCTTCGGGGCGGGCGCCCGCAGCGGCCCCGGGCCGGGCGAGAGGTTCACCGGAGGAAGGGTTGGCAGGGGGGGCCGGGCGATCCCGCCCGCGCCGGGTCTGCCGAGGGGCGGTGGCCATGCCGGGGCGGGCCCGAGGGCCGGGCCGCCGCATATAAAGTTGGCAGCCGGCACAGCTCTGCCAGCGGCAAACGCTGCCGTATTCCCTGTCCTTGTCTTCGGCAGCAGGGTTTCCCGGCTGTCCCGCCTGTCCCGAGGCGGTCCGAGGAGAGAGCCGCGGCTTCACCTCTCCGCTGCTGCTGCTTCCCCCCAGCACCCCGCGCCTCTAGCGGGGCGCGGAGGCCATGTTCCCGCTGGACTCCACCTGGAATATCTCCTTCGCTGGCTGCGGCTTCCTGGGGGTCTATCACATCGGCGTGGCCAGCTGCCTGCAGGAACATGCCCCGTTCCTGGTCGCCAACGCCAAGAAGGTGTACGGCGCCTCGGCCGGGGCGCTCACCGCCACCGCCCTCGTCACCGGCGCCTGCCTCGGTAAGTGGGGGCCGAGCCCGGCGCTCCTTCGCCTGTTCCCTTCGTTACTGCTAATTTGTTAATTAGAGCAACAGCGAGGGGCTGTGGGTTTATATACATATGTGCGTGTAAATAGCGCTGCTCCCCCCTCCTCCTGAAGTGCGAGCGGCGCTTTGTTTTTAAGGCCTTTCCCCCCGCCCCAGTCCCTGACGTGTGGCTGAGGTCAAGGAGGCCACTGATGGTAGGAAGGTAGCACAGGGGTCCTGGGTCTGACACCCACCAGCACAGACCTATCTAATGTGGACTTGTTGGACTCGGTTTGTGGGTTTGCCTTGCTTGGGTGTAGGTCTGGTGGGGCTCTGGGTGAGGAGAGGAGCCTCGCACCGTGCGGGCACCGGCCCTTGGTGGCTGTGAAGTGGCTGGAGATGGAGACATCGAGTGTGCAGGTGGGAGCTGGGCAGCATCTCTGAGTGGCACAGCCTTCAGTCTGCTTATTTATTTCTGGAGGAGGATTATTTCTTGCTGTCTTGGGCACTAAGGAATTCTCTTGCCCTCTGCAAGAGCTAGATCTCCAGTTTAGGAGATTTTATCTCTGTTTTCAAGTTAGAGAATAACCTTAAAAAGTTACCTATGAAGCATACATGTGAACATAGTGTAGTGTGTCCCTATGACTGGGGAACAGCTGAACAAAATGGTCTGTGGTGCCTCCTGGCTTTTTTGTCGTTTTGTATGTGGAAGGAAGTCAACAAACATGTGTGTTTGGGGTCTGTACTTGGAAACATTTATGTTGTGAATAACAACTGCAGAAAAGTTTCTTAAGCTTGAAAGGGGAATGTGGTGTGAGAGACTCAGGTACATCTATTTAGTCTCAGAGAATTATGAGCCTCTCTGAGAGGTAAGGGCAGCCAGAGCTGTTTACTGCTTGAGGTTCTCTCTCCTTGACAGGTGTTTTTCCACAGCACTCCTTTTTGAGATGTAGCCCTCATGCAGCAAAAATTGACATTTTCTGTGTTGTTAGGTTTGCAGTTTCCCTTCCTAAGCATTTGTTTACAGAAATGCCCAGTGAAGTGCAGCCATAACTTCTGGAGCTCTTAAAAGCTGTTCAGACCCCAGTCTGAGATCTCAAAGGCTGTAGTGATGCCCTGGTGCCAACTTTTACTGTGGACAAGGGCTAAAAATCCCTAATCCCTTCTTGTGTAGGGATCCCTTTGTAGGTAACTGCCAGGGATTTAGTTGTTTAACTGCTGTTGCTTCTGTTGAAGAGTGACTTCCCAATTAGTTCCCTAACTGGGTGATCCCTCTGCCACTCGAAGGCGTGGCACAGGCTGACGGTAGTGCCCAAATCCTTTGCCTTACTCACATGCCACTCTGAGTGCTGAGCAATCCTGTTATCATGTCTGCTTTGTCCTTGCTATTTATATGTTCAGAGCATCCATGGTGTGCCAGGCACTGCCCTGGGGAGGCATCCAGCGTGGTGAATCCATTCTGTGAATCAGAATGGTTTTCCTGCTCCCTGTGAGGTACAGTGGGAGGCATTATCAAGAGGACTGGGTTAGGGGCCACCTTCTGAGAAGCATTCACCTACCTCCTGAAGGAGGGCAAACCATGCTCCTTAAAGCTAACCAGGGCTTGGGTCTTGGGTGTTCCAGTTCTGTCTTCTGTTCGACTTCTCTGGAATTGTTTTCTTCTGACTCACCTGTGTGACTGACATGTATCTTGGACAGAGAGCAGCTCCAAGGCAACAGAGTTGATTTCTGAAAGTAAAAGCACATGGTGTGCGTGGCGGGGCCGTGGTATCACCGTACCTTGTCCGTGTCAAAAACCTCCTGACAGTGCAGCTTCCAAGCAGAGGTCCAGAGGTTAGAATGAAATCATAGGGGTAAAAGAGGACAGGGCAGAAGGTACAGCTAAGCCTGAACTAGGAGAGCAGTTCATTTTCATATAGGCTCTTGTAGGGTCCTGAGTACCTGTGTTTGCTATGCTGCTGAGAGCAGGTGGTAGCCCATGGGCTTTGAATCCTGTGGCAACTGCTGCTCTGCACTGTCTGTTGCCCTGTCCATGAAACTGGAATGCTAAATAGTGTCTCTTGATGAATGACAAGCGGGGGAATTTTGCAGAAGCTTTGCTTATTTGACTGTGTTTAGATTGTGTGTAGTGTCCTCATGCCTGTGAACTCAAGAATACTCTACTGTGCAGAGACAAATATTTGCAAGGGAGGAGTGGAAAATCCTCTTCCTTGAGGGTTTTTCTTTGAATCCAGTCTTTTGAGACCTTGATCAGAGAGAGCAGAAATCTTCCTTGACTTCAGAAAATAAGATCCCATTTAGTGGTTTCTTTTCCAGCTTTTTCCCTCTGGCCTTTGTATCTGTTCAGCTTGCCTGTGTACTCATTCTGCCTTCTCTGTTAGTTAAGACCTCGCTGTCATCATTTGTGTAGGACAGGAAGGCTTTGCTATGAGCTCATACTGAACTGAAAGCCCTGACCAAGTGATCTGCAGCCTTTAGAGCATGTTGTGGGCTTCAAAGGCGTGTTTGAGAATAGCAAAGAAAACAACATTGGGTGAACATATTAGGCAGGGCACCTTATATTTATATAAGAGATCAGGAGGTATTTGCAGTCTGATATGACCTTGCCTAGCTCTGGTTAAGCACTTTACCATTAAGTTGGAGGGATCTTGGATTTATTGTTTAAGGTTACAACAGTGATGTTGCCCTGCATCTGAAGTGCTCACTCTCCAGCTTTGAGGTTCTTCTGTTTGCTGGCATAAAAAAGCAGTGCAGTTTTTCCACTAGAATAATCTGTATGGCTATCAAGGTGCATTGGGCAGTCTCCTGTGCTTACAAGTTACTTGAGTGTGCCCAGTGTTGTGGCATGAATAGCTTCTTGCTCTAAGGGTATTCTGGAAAATAGCCTCTGTCATACCTGTACTGTCTCTTGGGGCTTTCAGAGTCCAGCATGACAGGAAATGCACATTTATATGCCAAGCAAGTGAAAAGTTTTCACCAAAAAGTTTCACCAAGTTTTCACTTCACAAAGTGCTGGCATTGCAGTCTTCTCTTTGTGCATACCTCAAATCCTGCAGTTTTTCACAAATTCTAGGTGTGGAGCTTTGAGGATGGTCACCTGTCTATATAAATCTGAAAGTCACTGACCTGGATGAGAAAAACTGGCTTATGAAACATGGTGAGACCGTCCTTTTTCAGTCACAAGGAATGCTCAAGTGCAGCTACTGTAGGATTCTTTTATCCCGAATACTGAGTAGGGAAATGTATTTTTGGGAAGGTCTGGAATCATCTCACTTTGGTGAGCAGTATGGGATTTGTTGTGCCTGCTTTGGGAGCATAGCAGCCTGAATAAATTACGGGATGTGAAGCTGAAAAGCTGTCTTTGAGCTGGTACTGGGGTTCCTCTGACTCATAGCTAACCAACAGCATCTCAACTGTCTGTGTGGCATGTGAATGTTGTCCTAGACAGCCCTATCTGAGGGTGGGTTGGAACTGCTGAATTGCTTCTATTCTGGGGGAAGGGGTGGGTTCTGCTGTGAAATGCAAAGCTGGCTGTCAAACGCCATCTGTGGAAGTTAGCTGTTCTCCTAAAGCATGACAAGGTTGACAGAAAATGAAAAAGCAAGCTGAGAAGATGCTTTTAGTACTAAGAATACAGAAAAGAGGCTGTGTGTCTGCTAGATTGAGTAGCATTGTTTGGGATGCTCTTTGGAGAGCACTTCCTGGGTTGTTTACAGCATTTTTTTATTTAATTATTTTAAATTGCTATCTTAATCAGGACTCTTCCTCGAGCTTGACATGAGATGAAATAAGCTATTTGACATTTGGGTTTGCTTGTCAGCTGTCACCACGTGACTACCAACAATTGGGATGCTGAACTGTAGAGACATTTTCCATTGGGTAGCAGGAGAAAAAAAAAATGAAAAAAAGCCCAATGAACAAAACCTTTTGAAATTGAGATAATTAGCAATATCAGCATCTTAAATGTGTTCCTGCAATTTGATTATGTGCATACAAAGGCTTAAGAACTGGTCATGGAGATTTATTTTCTCTGTGTTTGTGTCATCTTAATACCAAATCCCAGATTGACAGAGGGAAATAAACCAGCTTAGAGTCTATAGAATCCTCAGAGCAATACCAGTTTATGCTGGCCAAAGCATGAATCAGGATGCTTATTCTAGGGGAAGTATATACGATGAAGTTTTGTAGCACCTGTGATGTCTCAGTAGTCATGTCCCTCTTTGCACAGGAGATGGTCACTTGTACCTCCTGCAGAGGCCCTCCCTGGAGAAAAAGTTGAGGTTAATAGCCCCAGCTCAGGAGGGAGAGACACCTTTATGTACATAAATGGATATAATTCATGGGGAACCTTCTGGTGCTTCTTGGAAATGGTAAAGCTTTTTTTTTTGTGGTGGAAATAGTGGTGCAGGGGATATGTTCTGTGCTGACATAGTTGGAAATATTCACTGGCTTGGTGGAGAAGCTGCTGAGTCTGGATCAGTGCCCTCAGCAGTCACAGGGCTCTAGGATCAGGTGTCCAGGGGAGTAAGCTGGCAGCCAGAGCACCCTGCAGTACCTTTTGACGGGAGGGAAGGAGCTTGTTCCTGCTGTCTGCCTGGCTCTAATAAGAAAACTTCTGTAAGGAAAGGTGCTCTTGCAGGAATCTTGTTGGATGAGTGCAAGGGAAGGAAAGGAGCCACTTCTAGCAAAAAACAGCCTAGCAAGGCATGTGTTTATCCTTTTGGCACCCCACATAGACAGCAGGTGTGCAGAGCAGCTCGGTGCCCAGCCTTGCTGTCAGCCATGGCAGCAGCTGTGCAGTGTCTCTGGCAACAGCACAAGAGGTCTTTGGTCAGTCTTCTGGCACGTAGGTTCAGCACATCTCTTGAACTTGCAGCATGTCTGAGCTGTTCCACTTCTTTCTGCCTCTTACCTCCCCAAACTCGTCAAGGCAACTGCAAGTCCTCCATGTAAAATAGGAGAAGCTGTTGTATGTTCTTCAGGGTTCTATGCCCACTTACTGATTATGTTGGGAAGTTTAGTCCTGATAAATCAAAAGACCTTCCTCAACTTTCTTGCTGTGTCATTCGGTTCCAAACTCCTGCTGCTGCAATGGTTGCAGCAGCTCTGCCTGCATGTTCAGTAGCTGGTGGTGCTTGTTTCCTTTCTGTTGGGGGGCTGTGTTACCTTCCAGTGCAGAGAGCTTGGGATTGTACTCAGGTGTTGGGCCCCTGCTCGCTCTGGGTTTCTCTGTGTTCCTCTCTGTGTCCTCCATGAAGCACAGATGAAATGCTCTCTGGCTTGGCTGGAGAGGATTTCCACCTCTTCTGTGCATGATTTCCACTGTACTTGAAGAGGACCATGCAAAGGGTGGAAATGGTAATTAGTCAGCATTCCTTCTTTCTGGAGATGGGAATGGGCAGGCCTTCTAATTACAGGACCTTTGCAAAACCTTAGAAGTTTTACTCCAAGGGGCGGTGTGAGTGCGTGACTCCTGTTTACCTTGCTCTTTGCAATACAAACTCTACTTGTGGCTGAATTCCAAAGTGGCCACCCCTTTTCCAATGAATTCTTTGCTCTTCTACATTTTTGCTGCCCAGCTCTAATACTTGTCCTCTTCCTTTCTGCTAAGTGTTCTTGGGACTTGAGGTGAAAGTCAGGATGTATCTTCAATTAAGTGGGAGTTGGCAGAGCCTGTGTATATGTATTTGCCTTGGGCTGTGTGCCTTGTCAAGCAAGTAGAGTAAGAGCTAGTGAACAGGAGGGGTAGAGAAAATAATGATTCCATGTGGAAGGCCCTAAATAAGTCCATGTCCCTGGAAAAAGGCAGAATGTGTCCTACAAGTGGTAAAGTCTGAGGCAGTAGAAAATCCCTTCCAAGGAGCTAATAGGAGAGAGGTAATTAGTGAGCCTGGGAGCATAGAAAAGTTGCTGGAGATCATTGTAGCCCAGCCATTTGTAGCAACAAGGGCCAGAAGAATGGAGGAGAGAGTTTTTGTCATTTGTGATACAACAGATGCTTGTGGCAGGCCTGAATCCCGTCCCTGGGGTTGTGCTGGTCTGCAGTGCAGTGTGTTACATCAGGTGTGGGAGCTGATAGCTTTATTAGAACCCAGGGCTTTGTGCTGCCCTCTGGCACTCTCCCAGAACAGAACTGGATGTGCTTTCTGGTACAGATAAAGGCCAAGTCCGCAGTAATGACTTCTGCCTGACAAGACCTTTGGAATCTGCAAGCTTTGTGAAGTGTCTTCTGCCACTGTTTCCCAGGCTTTTAGCTGTGCTGTGCCTGGAGGATTTCCTCTGAGAATGAACCATTCTTTTTCTCTTCATACACTGAAGTTTGTTTGGATGGATATTGGTTTTGGAGGCCTTTTTTAGGTTTAGGATTTAAAGGATTGAATAGCATTGTAGTGTTGGAGGTTCTGGCAATCTCTGAGTTTGCCACTCCTGTGGATTATCTAGTTTAGCATCCTGAAGTAGAGGAGGTGACATCTGAGGGTGTAAATGAATCAAGAATCCCTAAACATATGTTAATTACAAGGGCCAGTCTTGCTGGCTGCATTGAATGCTGCTGATTCAGTGCTAGGCCTGGCCAAAAAAAAAAATAAAAAATTCCAGTGTATTATGGAGGCAGAGTGTGGATTCAGGATGCCATAGTTATGCCATGCGTGGAAAAACTTGGAGTCCTGTTTCAGAGTTGTCTATCAGCACGGAGACTTACATTGATTTATCTATCCTAGTGTTCTTATATAGGGGTTGGTAAATGATCTTTAAGGGAAACATTTAACTAATAGCCATATTTTTGCACACAGAAGAGTTCATGTGTCAAATGTTCATCTGAACATCTGTCTTGCTGTTGTTGTGTGCTCAGCCCTGCAGGAAGGGTTGAGCAGAGGCTTGTCCCCTGCAGGGATCTGTGCGACCCTCTGTGAGCAGCTGCTGTCCTGCTTATGCAGTTGTTTTCAGAAGCCCAGTTATGTTTTGTCTGGGGGTCTACTGCTGATGTCTCTGGAAGAGAGGTAGCATCAGTTTCTAGATTTTTTTGCCATGGTTCCCAAGCTATGCAGCTTAACCTTGTGATGTGCCTGATGCTGCTCCAAAAAAAGGAGAATCATTCTAGACCAAAATGCCAACACCTCTTGCCAGAGGATTGCTTTGGAAACTAAGCTTTTGATTCTCACTTCCTTGCTGGAGTCTGTCCTGCTTACGCCAGGGCCATTGGGGAAGAGTTTGGGGTGTAAGGTGACACTTGACCTGCCTGAGAAGGGAGGGCAAAGCGGGCCCAGCAGGCAGTGTGCTCACAGGTGCACAGGGAGGGGCTTGGCATCGATTGGAGCAGTTGGCGAGCCTTGTGAGCATGAGAGCTGGGCATGATGCAGGCTGAGAGCCAGTGGAGGGTGTCAGGGCTGTTCCTCTCATCTGTGTCAGGGTTTTAGCAGCTACACAAGTGTACAGTGGAAAGGACAAGGAGAAAGGCTGCTGAGCATCAGAACCAGCCATGTTTCTGGTATCATCTCTGAACATGAAACAATTGTCACTTGGAAGCACACAGGAAAGCCTTCTGCAGGGCTTGGGCTGACAGCCACCAAAAGCTGTGTGTGGGTTTTGTTTAGGTGTAGGTGAGACAGCTGAGGGTAATGGCTGGTATGTGACAAAGCTGAAAGGCTGCTGGAATGGCACCTGTTATTTCATACTGGAAGTAGAAATGATCACTGCTAACTCCAGTTTCTAGCTTCGTGGATCAGTGGTGCCTGTCAAAGGTATTTTCTCTCCTGCCCTGATTTATTCTAAAACGTTTTTCTTTTAGTAATGCCTCCCCTGTGAAGTGGAAACAGTTCAGTTTTCTCTAGTGGTGTGTGTGTGATGCTATCCTGGAAAATGACCAAGAAGTGAACATGAACTGTGTGTGCAACATTGTGCATGTGCGTGAAGCTTAATCTTTCCACACTAGCTCCCTCTCAGAATGACAGTGAATGGAGGCTTTGTGTTAGTAATTCTCACTCAGGTGAGTAAAGTGAGATTTGGATATGGTTCCACTTCTGCCTCTGTGCAGACCAGAGAAGGTAATTTCTCATTGCAACATGGGTTTTGGTCTGTTTCTCCCCTCCAGTAGCTTTCTCTGGATGAATACTTGTTTTGAAAAAAATTTCTTCAAACTTAGTATTTCCTGGTCCAACGTGAGCAGCAAGGATCTGAGCTGCACCTTGTCTACTCTTTTCTATCCCCTTTTCTTGTCATCCCGTGCTGTCTGAATTGATAGCATTGACAGGGATTGATGCATGGATGAAGATGGAACATAGCTTTCAGTTCAGCTTGCCTGGGGTCCTGAGCAGCTTTTCCTTTTCATGCACTGTTCTGTCATTTAATTTCTCTAATTATAAGAACAGAAATTAAGCCTTTAACAGAGCATTAAGCCTTGTATTAGGGTGTTACAGTAGAGAAAGATTAGACTAGTGGGTGTTGCTGTTGTGGTTGTGACAGCGATCCTGGCTGGCTGCCTGCACTGAGCTGCCTCCTGCCCTTCCTACTGATTGTTTCACAGCAGCAGCTGCGCTGTTTTTGAATTTGTGTTGCAAAAATAAGCGCTCCCGTCCTGACCGCAGAAATAAAGCAAGTCTCAGCTTGCAGAACAGCAGTTCTAGAGAGGCTTTGGTGTGCCAACACTTCCTTAAGTCCAGTGCAAAAATTTAGCTAGAGACATCATCAAGCCTGTGAGTTCTTATGCCTGCTCTCCTTGTTTGCTTCTGTACAAAGCAGAACAATGGACCTTAAGGTGGGGTATGAGTGATACATCTGGACTTGGGCTTGCATGAGGGTCCCTGATGGATGGGCATGTGGCAGTCACTTGTGGGCTGCCTCGTGAGCTGCTCTGTGCAAGAGGTAAAAACCCTGGCAACTTAAAAGCAGATCTTCCTCTTACATTCCTCGTACCTAGCATGTGGCAATAGTTCTGGTTCATCTATTAACTGGTATCTAGAGCACACTAACCATATCTTTTGGCTCAAATGGGAAAAATGTCTCCTTTTGGTTTGTGTTTATTTAAACAGGTAACCTAACTTGACAGCTTGCTTGTTTGTCTTTTTCCCCAGTTGAAACTGAAAAGCAAACGTCTTGGGACAAACAAGTTAAAGAGGGAGGCTTCTGGTTCTGAAGCAGTTGCAAATAATCTGAATTTACGTAGCCTTTTTGCTGCCCAGTATGTTTTGGTCTAAACTGTTTGTGTCTAGCCTAAGCAATGCTGAGTGTGAGGAATCTGAACCGGAAAGTATTGTGGGCTGAACACTTCTTTTAGCATCTGCCTCTGGCTGCAACAGCTGACCTTACTTGAAAAGCTGTCTCTTTCTCTTGGTGTTTGCACTTGCCCCGCCTGTAAGATCAGAATAGGTGTTGCTGACTGTAGTCTAACAGGGATCCATCCCTAGGAGTTGTTCCTGTGAGGTGTTAGTGCCTCTCATTCCTGAGCAAAGGGCGAGAAACACTGTTACGTACAGCTGGTGGCCAGGCTTTCTAAGAACTCTCCTTTACAAAATTGTTTGTTTATCTCTGAGGTTAAATCTCTGCACAGAGCCTCTGATCTTGCCACAGGGAACAGCTGGTCGAGCAGTGGGACTGTCTGCAAAATGAGTGGGTGTGGTTGTGAGGGGAGTTGTGTTTACTTCCTAGGTATCACCAAAATAAAAAGAAAAGTTTCTTTCCTATATCTCTTATCTGGAGCAAAGTGAGCTGAACTGTTTCTTTCCTGATGGCAAAATAGTTGGAGAGGAGGACTGAGTGAAGACCTTAAATAAAATAAAAAATTACATTAGAACAACAAAAATTAGGGAAGTCCCAAAAGAGCAGCTTGTTCCGGTACATGATGTTTCTCAGTTGAACTGGCTTACAGGAAGATGTGCACAGATGTCAAGAGTTGGTGCTTTTGAAGACTTCAGTGCTAGCTGCTATCCCCCAGCCTGTTTAAAAGTGGGTGTTTTTTATTTACATCAAATAGTGGCAGTTTTACAACTTGAGGCCAGTGAGGGGTTTTCTTTCCACGGCCAGTGCTTTTAGGTGTCTGTCCAGGATTTCAGATTGAAATTAAAGAGCTGTCACCAACTGTGGGATACACCTATCACCTGAACATGTCTTATAAGGACAGGTTGTAAAACATGGCTCTTTATGTCATGCTGGCATGGATTTGTCTTTGGGACCCACTTTGACAACTCTTCAGCCTCTCTAATGGACCATCAGAGAACATCTTTGGTCAGGTTCCCATTCAGGACAAGTTGGCCTTTGTTCAACTTGGCTGAAATGTTGGCTGGTTCTTGCTCTCTTGGGACAATAAGTGGAAATCAGGTTGCTTCAGCATGAGTGTGGAAAGTGGAACAGAAGCCTACCCAAGCAGTGGGATCTTCCACAAACTGAGGTCATTGCCCACAAGAATTGGGGTTGTCCTTGGGTCACTGGCATGTTGCTGTGCACTGCTCCTTGGGATGAACAGACAGGCACTTTCTGGTGATCTGAGCTACCCATGAGGAAACATCCAATAAAGTTCTCTGTTAATTATTTTCTAGATGTCAGTTTGAAAACTTGTTTTGGTGCCTCTTGTTTATAGCTTTGTGGGTTCCTTTTGGGGTGGTGACAGGACTGTGTTGTAATTAGGACTATATCATCTCCTGGGAGAGGCCAGGCAGGAAAGCATGTGTATTGCTTACTCTCAGTACTTAGAAAAGAGGCAAGTGAAGGAGCTGTGCATGCTGAGCTGGAGCAGCTTGAGGATTTGTGCCCTAGGAGAACACTAAACAGCTCTCCTGAAACCTCTGCTCATTGTCAGAGACTGACTTTTAGCTCTTCCATGTATGTGGCACAGAACAGCTGAAATAGCAAGAGATGGGCAACCGAGATAAATTAATGTTGGGGAAGATCATGCTAGTAAATTCCTTCTGACTCATCCTATTCCTAAATTCACATCCAGACTGGGATCTACCAGTGAGATAATGACAATTCCAGCAGTGTTCAGCAACCAGCTGCATTGAAAGCAAAGCAAAGATTTAGCTGGGGACTCTTAAAAGGGACATCTGTGTTGAGTATCACACAAACCTCCCTGGAGCAGAGAGCTGAGCAGAACTTAAGCAGTTCTGGAATGAGGTCCCTGGTTATAATACACAGGGCTGGCAGGACTCCTGTCCTGAAAAATCTTAGTCGAAATAGCTTGGTCATGTGGTCCCAAGCAATCAAGGCATAAGGCTGTTAAGGGCCTGTGGGAATACCAAAAGTACTTGTGCTTCCTTCTGCAAGTTGGTTTCCTTTGAATGCTGTTGGTGTGTTGGGCCAGTCTGGAACCTTAGCTGGGTAAGGAATGAGGAGGAAGGAATGTTGCTGATGTGTAGGAAGGAGTCCATTTGTTGGTGTTGAATGAGAAGCAGGTTTAGTGAGGATCTGCAGTTTCCTGCCTGCCCCACTAGTCCAGGCAAGTTATGGCATCTGCAGTCTGGGGCGTGACCTCCTGCCAACCGGGACAGAGAGTGTTGTCCCTACATCCACCAGTTCTCTGTGTCTCCTCTTTCCCTGTTGGAAAACTTTTCCTTTTAAGTTTGTATGCTGTTTACTGTTGCACTAGGCAGGGAGTGGGAATGTCCCTGGCGCAGGTGATCTTTGTGCTGACACAGAGCTCTCCCAGAGGGGGAGAGCTGCAGTGTTGTGGGTGAGCTGCTGGGTTGAGTATTCAGAATGCCTTCCCCCTATTCAGCTTGTTCTGTTCCTATTTTTGTCTGTGTCTTAGATGCTTTTTTCCATTTGAAATACTTCATGGGTCATCTGTCATATCACTGGCTGGCAAATAGATACCAATATGGTCTAACATGTGGTTTAACAGGATACCATCCTGGTGCCCTTGGTGCCAAAGCCCTGCTGCTGCAGATGTAGGTCTGAAGAGGCCCTCCTTCCCCACTTGTCACCCCTCCTGTCGTGCAGTATTGAAGCTTTGCAGTAGTCTTCATCCTCATGGACTGCACAGGTTTGGAGTAGCCTTTGTTTTATCCCAGAGCCCTTGGCAGCAGTTAAGGCTCTTCCAACTGCCCAGCTAACATTACTTTTAGGTGATCCATCTTCAGCTCCACTGTTCCAGAGGCAGAGTAACAGCAAGCTACTCTGCTGGGGTGTTTGTTTACAGTTATAAATAGCACATGCTGTTTGAATGCTTTTCAGGTTAGAGTTTAGGGGATGACAGGCAGTACAGACTTCGTTATTGGGTTACTTGGAGTTGAGCTTGACTGATAGAGCTGAAAGTCATTTGTTAAAGGGAACAGTCAAACTCTCTATCAGTAAGCTAATGTGAAGCTGGATTGATGTAGTTTAAAAATGAAATGTGAGTTAGCAGCTGCCTTCAGGCTTTTCCTATGGGTGCCACAATCTTGCCCCTTGTAGCCACTGCAGATGACAAATCAGCAGAGGGGGAGCAGCTAGCCTCCCTTTTCTGGCAAGGGACATGTTAGGGTGTTTCAGGACACAACTGTATGATGCTCCTTTGCGTCATCACAGCTGAAATTCAGATAAGGACAATAGCCCTGCAGTACTTGGGTTTATGTATAACAACACCCAGCAGGGCAATGATGGGGATAGGAGTAAAGGGGAATGTGTGTTTTCTAATGAAAAATTCTAATATTCTAATCTATATTAATTCAATATTTTTGAGGAATATTGGCTTAGTGAATCTGTATAGGGAAAGGTGTTGAATTAATTGGTTGGTGTGAGAAGAATGAAATGTTTTCTCAGCAAACACAGCTAACTATTAGGGATTGCCTCTGCCCTGTGGTATGTACTGCAATAAGGAAATATAATTTTAATTAATCTTTTTCCTATGACTCTGTGTCCTGAATCACTAGATCCATAAAAAACAATTAGAAGCTTTCCTAAGGGTTGCATTTGGCACTGGGCTAGTCCTAGAAATAATCAAGAGCTGTTGGCTGACCCCTGTAGGAGTTGTCTCTCTTGACTGCTTCTAATTCAGCTGCTCCCTCAGACAGATTGCAAACAGAATTTGAGCCGGTTTTCCTGGAATAGCACTTCTGGTAGTAACAGGATTAAAACACTGTTACTTCTTTTCTCTCCTCCCAAATATATTTCCAAGAGGACTTGTCATCTATCATGGATCTTGCTACATAAACCTATCTTCTTTGGCTGACCCCTCAGCTGGCCTTATCTCCTGGAAAGCTGGTGGTACTGCAGGTCACCCTGTGCTCATGCCTTCCCACAGTGCAATTCCACATCCACCTTTGGTGCAAGTGATTCAGCAAGTCCAGCAGAATCACAGATGTCTTTAAACAGAAGTGGCTCAAAGCTCCTCTGGGTATGTATGTATGCACACATGTATAAAAGGAACCCAAAACAAAAAACACCCAGAAAGTATTCAAAGAATGAACTTGCTAATTAGCAATAATCTCACTTTGCCCTCTTGATTATGAAACACTGATAGAGTAACTCGGGGCAGCTGTAACTCGGGGCTTCCCTCAAATGCTGTTTTCTGGCATAGTCAGGACCTTGCTCTCCTGTTTTTCTTAAAAAAAACCCCTTCCAGCTCACATTCTTGTTCAAACAGTCATAAGCTCCATTTAGTTGCAGTTGTTTTCAGTATTGCTGTCACATCTTTCTGCACACTGAGATGTCAAGCCTGAAAGCATTGTTCTCTAAGCACCACCTCTTGGATAACGCACACTCTCCCCAGCATGGCTTTTGCACACGGGGGTCTCCCTTCAGCTGCACACTCAGCACCCACCCTCCCACTGGGGGTTTCAACCAAGCCAACAATTCCCTGCAAGGCACTCAGTGCAGAGGATTTTACCTTATGGGGTCGTGTGACTGAGGTGCTGGGCTGAGATTTCTTTAGTTTTTTCCTCAATTTCAGTTCTTTTGTGTCTTTCTTCCCCTTGACAGACATGAAGGTGTCTTAGGGAGCGTTTTGAATGCTAATGTCTCAGTAATTAGAAAGTGTATTTCTGTGGGGCTGACTTCTTTCATATTGGGAAGGATGTTGAACCATGTGGCTACTATCTGGAACAGGCTTGGCTCAATGGCTTACTGCTAATTGAGTAAGTAAGATCAGAATTAGACTGCTAAACATTGCTTTAGGACAGAAGACTGGGATTACAGGGCTAAAAATTGCTTCAGAGGGGGAACTTTGGCTTTTCTACTAAGTTGCTACCTCACAGTGCCTAAAATCCTGACCTCAGAGTCTCTGGTCATGTTCAAGGGTCCAGTTCTCTGCGTGCTTGAGCTACTGGTGTTGGTGGGTTTCCTAAGCCCAGAATCACGTTCCCAGGCTGCATTGATGGAAAACATGTTGCTGGCACACGTGTATTGCAAAAGGTTGGGATGTGTCAACATAGCATTGAGGGTTGTTGCTCTTATCTCCATTGTATTTATTAACCTGGGTCTAACTTGAGTTCTTTCATTCTGCTGCCTTGTTTTTGCAATTCAAAAAATTGAGTGAGAGAGCAAAATGAGGGGACTTCCAGTTGGCTTGAACTGGTAGTCTCTTGTCCTTTTCTAGGAAATGACCTTCGGTCTGGTTGGAGACAAGTCTTCATTTGTAAAAGCATGTTTCTTTTTTCCTGGTTTCTCTAATTCTTGCCCTCACATGCTTCTCACATAAATGTTCCTGAAGCTCCTTGGAATGCAGTGATAAGCTGGTACTTAGAAGGAACTGTTGTCTCACCATGGCTGGATGGAGAGGCAGCAGTCAGTGAATGCAAAGGGCAACATGTTGGATGCTGTGGTTTTGTATTTTTGTTTCCTCCCATCCCTTTTTTCCTACTGGAGAGCTCTGATGTGCTTGCCAGATGGAGCTCCCAGTGATAGATAATTGGTTTAGCAGATACCTTCCCTTTTATGCAGCTGGGATGTCTCCTCTTCTCAAAACCAGCTGGGTCATTGTGTGAAAGGGTAAAGCAAGCATTCCTTCGTAAGCCCTGCTTGCCATCAGGGCCTAGTTTAGTGCTGTGGAATTGGATATGGAAGGGATGGGACACCAGAGACTCTGCAGGAGGAACTAAGTCTATGATTCCCTAATGGAGTGTTAGTCCCTCTTGTGGACTTGAGATGTGGCTGACGTTGACAGAAGAGTTGGGATCACTTAGCTGGAAAGTGCCAGCTTTCCTGTTCTGACACTTTTGCTTACTAGCTGATGATCCTTTTTCCTGTCTGGAAAAAGATGCTTACTAGAAAAGTTTTAGTGGAATATGTTTTGAAGTAGATTTATCCATAAACTCAAAGCTGTTGAAGTATCAGACTTGTTTTCTTTCTTAGTCTGTTTTCACCAGCCCTTTACTGACCAGTGCAATAGGATCTAAAGAAAGTGTGAGGCCTTAGTCAGATGCACAGAATCTTCTTTGACTTCACAAAACATAAGGGGAGTGTGACTCTTTGTTATGGGGGAGTGTGAGGGCCAAGACAGCAAACTTCCATGAGTTCTGTAAACACCCCCTGTAAATAATCTCTTGGTTTGAGTTCTGTATTAGCCAGTGGGGAGAAACCTCTGGGGAAAGCTGGGAATGAGACTTTTCTGTGGCTAGTTTTGTAAAAGGAGAAGACTGGTTTTGGTAGCATTTCATGGTGCATTTGTCTTTCTCTTGTTGCAGGTGAGGCTGGTGCCAGCATTATTCGGGCGTCAAAAGAAGCCCGGAAGAGGTTCTTGGGCCCACTCCATCCCTCTTTCAACTTGGTGAAGACCATTCGGATGTGCCTGTACAAGATGGTGCCAGAGAATGGGCATGAGGTTGCTGCAGGACGTTTGGGTATTTCCCTGACACGGGTCTCTGATGGAGAAAATGTGATATTGTCAGACTTCAATTCCAGGGAGGAACTGGTCCAGGTGAGTGGATTCTTACTGCAGAGGGCTGGGCAGGAACTGCGTGCTGTTTTGTTTTGCCTTGGTCTCCAAATGTCCTTAGTACTGGAGTATAATTGTCAGCACGTGCTAGCATGGTGTTCTGAGAACAGTAATCGTTTCAGTAGGCTTTGATCTGATTCTTAGATTCTGGATCTCTTTCTCCCTCAGGCCTGTGTCTGCAGCGCCTTTATCCCTGTCTATTGTGGGCTGATACCTCCAACCTTGCGTGGAGTGGTAAGTGAGATTCTAAGATGTTCCTTCATTAAATTGCATACTAATGAGTAGGTTTTGATAATGTTACTGTGTGCCAGCTGGCAGCGCTTATCTGAAGAGACACAAGAAATTCCCAAGTAAACAACTTCCAGCAGTGGATAGGCCTTCTTTCCAGTGCTGCCCACAATTGACTATAAATGTCCTGAAGACCAGTGGATTTAACATCTAGTAATACATAGCAGTCTGGGGAAGGGCTGGCTGGCTTAGTAGAGTGTTTTCATGGCTGCATGGTACAACACTTTCCATCACTGAGGCTCCAGCTGTCTGTGGAAAGGAGTTGGCTCAGGATAGAAGTCATGAGTGTAGTCCCTCTCCCATGTGCCTGACACTTTCTGCAGGGCTTTAACTACTAGTGTTGTGGATACTGGCCCTCTTTTCCATGGAGTTCTTCCTGTCCTTTCTCTGAGAATAACGTTCTGCTGCATGCCAGAGCTTTCTTTGAATTGTGTCCAAGGCTGTCCAAGAGCAATTTATCCCTCTGTGTTTGCATGTTAGAAATGAAAACATGTGAAAGCTGTGTAGAGCTTCAGCATTTCTTGATATTGCAGTCATGCTTTAAGGGCCTCCTGGTTGAGCTTGGCCTCTTTTATGCTACACAATTTAATGAACATGTTAAAAGGCAGGGGTGTTGCCGCTGAAGATGAATAGATCACACGCACACAGGTCGAGGTGTGGTGAAAGAGAGAGTTTATTTTTCCTCCCAGGATTTATAGGCTTCTGACCACGGCCAGGGATTGGATGGTCAGGATAACACTTTCTCACTGCACTGGCCATGAGAGATGCCCATCACAGGACATATAACAGAAGGAATGTACACATATCTATGTTTACAGTTACTGTCTTGGGAAAGTCCTTAGAAAACGATGTCAGCAAGCTCAGAAGCGGAGTTTTCAGGGCGACACAGGGGTTTTGCAAACCACACTGTCAAAAGTGAGAGGGAGAACTGCTATAAAATATGTACCCTGATTTACCATAAGTGATCTGACCAAAGTGTCTCAGTCTGTCAGAGCACAGCATCACATCTGTTCTGATTGCTACCTGTGTCCTAAAAGTGAGGTCAGTTTTGCTCCTGCATAATACACAGCTTGGCTGCTTTTGTCTTGTGCAAGCATGTTGGTCAGGGAAATGACCTGGAGGAGATGTCCAGTGTTATCCAGCCCTTCAGAGAAGTGACAGAATCAGTAATGGCTTGGTATTTGCTCAGCAACTGCAGGCAGGGCTTTTTCCCTTCAGCTGGTGGGACCATAGCAGTGGCTCTTGTCTTACATCTCTTTGGGGCTAATTGAGGTCAGTGTGCATCAGGCAAAAATCTTCCAAAACTCTGTACAACATCAGGGTTTCTGGAATGTACAGCTGCCATGGCACACTGAGGGATGACTTCTCATGGGAAAAGGTGGGGAGGAAATATGAGATGAGGAAATTTAATTCCTACCTCTTCCCCAGAAAAGCATTGCTCTGAAGGGGGATTGCTGATGAGGTGAGAGGTTAAATTGGGTTGGGTATGCACTTGGGAAATGGTTTTGAAACAGGAATGCATGTTTCCTAGCATGCCTGTGGTGACTGTATTTACCACAGGATAAACTGACAGGCCTGGCACAAGGACTAGTTTTCAAGGCAATGTTACTGTGTGCAAAGTGCAAAATCTGTATTTTGCCTTCCTCCTAAATTTTTTCCAGTGCTCACTTCTCTGAGATCTGGTATCCTTATGGAGTGGATGATGGAGATGGGGAGTTAAAAAAAACCCAGCAACTTAAATATTGAGAAATGGAAAAATCAGTAACTGACCTGTCAACACACACTATAGCTATGAATTGTCTGCAGCATGTGGATGAGATGAATCCCTGGCAAGGGCCACAAAGTTGATTGTCAATTCATATGAGTGAGGGACCCTGTGCATGGGAGGACATGATAAGGGAATGGAAGTGGGCACCCCAGTCTATGAACCATCCCCTAAAGCTGCTGTTGCTCCTGCCTGCAGGCAGCTGGTGGCTCCAGCCTGTGGCTTTGGGCTGTTCTGGGCTTTGCAGGAGGCTGGAGAGTGGTTACAGTTGGGTTACTGGAGGTTCAGGCAAATCCAAAGAAGTGGCAGCTGAGGTTTGCTGAGGAATGTTAATCAGCATTGCTGGGAATCAGTGGACCAGAGAGTGGGGGCTGTGCAAGTGTACTCCTGTATTTCTATGGAGTCTGAAGGCTTTGCCTGTCAGCTCTGTTGTAGTTGAGCCTTTTTTCTGATGGCATCTCTGCAGTCATGCTGCCACCCTCAGGGAAACGAGTCTTCTGCATCTTTACTGTAAAACTAATGTTGTCCAGCACTGAATCTTACCTCCCTTTTCTTTTAACAAAGTGCATGCCTGCTTTGGTCTGTTCTCATTCCACTCAGCATGTTGGAATCTCATCCTTGCAAAGGGAGTCAGGTGGATGTCTCCAGCTCTAGCTGTGCCTAGTCTGGCTGTCAGTGGAGCAGCTTTGGAAAAGAGGATGAAAATGGCAGCTTGCTGTGGTTGCTTTAGGCTTAGGGAACACTGATGCCCGCTTTAGAAGCAGGAGAGGGTTCAGCTGACTGTTGGTAGCTCTGTTATTGGACAACATCTTGTGAGCAAGCTGTGTTACTGTTTCTGAGAGGATGTACTTATCCTTGAGTTTAATCTATCCTATCCTTCCACTTTCTTCACTATCCAAATTCAGGTGGTGTTGGAATCTCTAAGTGCCTGTCTTGACACAGTGTTTGGTGAGCAAGGGCTGCCATGAAGATAAAATGTCCTGTGCTCTGAGTTTGGGCTGCTGTAGCCTACAACTGTAATCACAAGCCATCTCGCATGAAGCTGTAGGCTGTATGCAAAGGTAGCCCTGAGGTTTAGCTTGCCTCCCAAGAAGGCAACCTGCCGTGCAGTCCACTGTTGAGATGAAGAAGGAGGGATGGGACCACCGTCCTTTGAGATGATTTATTGCTCAAGTAACCAGATAAGGTATCAGTCTCAAGGCGTGAGATTTAGAGGAGCAACAAGTCAGCCATAGCTCAAGGAAGGCATGAGTTTCTTCTTCACACAGCAATATATAACATTTTAGCCAAATAGGCAGTTGACACAAAGCTTGTTTTCATTTATTTAACCTATCACCTTTATTTAATGTTGCTGCACTGTGTCTTTCTCTTAGCCTATAAGCTGACAGGTCACATGCACACCTCTGTTATAGTTTTTGGATCTCTAGCCTATTCTATAAGTCACTATTACAGCTTAAACCTCAAACTATTTTATGTAATATAATTTCTTACCTACTTAAGACATATTCTTACTTACAACTATAGGAACATAAATTTATAATTTCTCTACCCGGTGTCTGTGTACCTTCATCATTACATTAATCCAAGCTCTTTCAAGGCTGCAGATTGAACCCTTCAGCATCTGTAGAAGTTTCTATTTTTTGGTTTCCAACAGTCCACCCTAACCCTGTTGTCTCAATGGCAGCTGGCTTGCAATAGCTGAATTTAATTCCTTTCAGCCCACAAGCCTGTGAACTGTTCCCCAGGCTCAGAGAAGCTGCTTGAGGTCTCTGTCTTGTCTGCCTTCCAGAGCAAGAGAGAACAAAGTGCAAAGCATCCTCCAGACAACATCTTTGGTGTTTTCCTAAGCAATGTGCAGCAAAAGAGCAATGTTGGTGGTCAGTCTGCCTGTGAGACAACAGAAAGCAGGATGCAGAATGGAGCATTTCCTCCTTCAATCATCATTCATCAGCTTCTCACCCAGCAGAGCTGAAAGAGGTTTACAATTGCTACTTGAGGGGCTGCATTGCCCCTCTATGATTTGTGTTTGCGTATGAAGGAAATGGATCCAGGCAGCAAACTGCAGCATCAAGCCTGATAAAAAAACAGCAGAACTCTTCTGTAACTGAGGTTCACACGAGCTGGAATTGTTGCTCTGCAAAAACCCCCAGCTTCATTCTCTTTTGGCTTGATTGACATCCTTTTCCTTTTATCTTTTGCATGTTGCTTACTCTGCCAAAACCTGTGATAATGATCATCTTGCTTAGCTTCTTGTGCAATTACAGTATCCAATGAATGTTTTGAGAAGGACTGGGGTTGCCCTTTCTGCAAGGGTAATGCAAATGTGTTTATGGTACAGAAGTACAGAACATTCTCTGATAAAAGGGTGCCTGTTAGGAGCAAAACCCAAGTCCCTTGTGCTCTGTTATCAGACCACAGCAAGTTGATTCCCAATGTGTATGCATGTGTTGGGATTCCTGCTGGATAAGCCCGCTAGCAACAAATCAGCTGGTTTTATTCATAGGTAACAAACCTGCCAGTGGGGACTTGTATCTGAGCTTATTCGTTTTAAACACAAGTGAAAAATGGCACAATGTCACAGTGTGACAGCTTAGATCAGTGCTAATTTGCACTGCAGGTGGTTGTTGGTGCGTATTATTATTTAATTGGACAGCAGTCAGACCGCATAGGAGATGTAAGTCAGCAGTCACACAAGTGAATGTGCCTTTCTTACTCAACTCTTGTGAGCAGCACACTCAATGAAGAAAAAGCACACAGCAAAAGGGGTTGTTATAAACAACACAGCTCTGTGTTATCACAGCTGTGCTATCACGGGTTTTTACTCCTTCAATGCTGGTGGATGTGTTCCATTCTCTTCGCAAGTTGTTGGCACAAACAGGAAGGAAAAGGGACACAGAGTAAAAAAGCCACTCGATCAGTTGTGAGAATGATGATTGCTGCATTTGTCTTGCTTTCAGAGATATGTTGATGGAGGGATTTCTGACAATTTGCCCCAATATGAGCTGAAGAACACAATCACGGTGTCTCCTTTCTCGGGAGAGAGCGATATCTGCCCACGGGACAGTTCCACAAACATGCATGAGCTGAGAGTCACCAATACCAGCATCCAATTCAACCTTCGCAACCTCTACCGCCTCTCAAAGGCCCTGTTTCCTCCAGAGCCACAGGTGAGTTTCCTGGCCACACCAGAACTTGGGGACTGCAGATCTTGGGCACTGGCTATACTGTGTGCACTTTAGCAGGAGAAGATTCAGGACACTTAGTTTTGTATCTCGTGCTTTGTCTTTAATCTTGACATCATCAACCCAGTGAATCGCTAAACCTTGAGCACCTGCACAAGGGTTTGTCTTCTTTTTCTACTCGAACATCTGAAATTTAGGTAGTAGCAGTTGCTTAGAAAGTATTCCCGTGTTGCCCTCTCTAGAGTAGTCTTTGCTTGGAAATCAGGCTCACTGTAAATAAAGATACATTGACCATCAGAACCAATGTGCACTTCAGTGTTTTAAGGTAAGGATGGAGCTGGCAGCCTTTCTACTGTGTCAGTGTAGCAAGTGGCACTGCAAACTTTGTGTACTTCTGAGAAGATGCAAGTGCCAGATAGCCCTGACATTTGGATGTAATAAGCATGTATTCATGCACTGAATTACTTGGGCAAGTTCTTTCCAACCCCCTCTCTAGTCTTAGCTGGCTTTATCTGCAAACACAATGGCCCTTCCTGGCATCTGCAGAGAAGTATTCTAGGCTGCTTGTCAAGAGTGACTGCCTGGAGGCAGCACACAGCAGCATCAGCTATAGATGGGGCAATGAAGTAGCTGCGACTCTATGCCCACACTTAGATAGGATTCTAGGTGTCCCTTCCAATCTAAGTTGTCTTGTGATTCCCATAGCCAATGTATTGATGCTATACCTCCCATTCCTGCTCAAAGCCTGATAAGGCTGGCAGGAATGACACTTGTTCTTGGGATAGCTCTGGAGTCAGGAAAGTTCCTCTGAAGCCAGCATTGTGGTAGGTGTTTGCTCAGCCAGATTCCACATGAAACTTTCCTTCCTCTGCCCACAGGTGCTGCGGGATATGTGCAAGCAGGGCTATCGAGATGCACTGCATTTCCTGAAGAAGAATGGTAAGGCACTGGCTATTTGCAGGGTGCACTGACTTGCCTGTTCTGTGCCACGCTTGGTGCCTTGGCTTTGAGAGTAGTTGATGGTGCATATGAAAGGAGGAAGGGAAGAGCTGAACTGTGCCTAAGATACTAGGGTATGGAATTCTCATTAATGAGTCTACTTCAGCCCTTCAGGGAGGAGAGGTGGAGGGGTGACCTTTGCAGTTCCCGACACAGTTGCTGGGCAGCAGTGCCATTTGGATGTCCTGCAGACGCCCTGCTGCTCCCCGTGTGCAGCTGGGTCTGTGTGGTGCTGTCCTCAGAGCCCCGGTGCCAGACACTTGGGCGCTGCTCTCCTGCAGCGCTGGGTGTGCTCTTGCTGCCACCTCGTGCCCATGGACAGTGATGCGGACCGGGATAAGTGGGATTGCACTGCAGGAGGGAAATCTTGCCTGCAAGATGGGTGACTGGCAGATCATAGCAACAAAACTCTACAAAACAGCACCCTGCAGAACGTAAAGGGGAGATGGGAGAGTTTGTGATGAGGAAGGAGAGAATGAACTTAAGCCCGCAAGTTTTATCTGCTTGTGGTGAGCATTACAAGAGATGTAAGCTAAAGAGGCTGGGTATGACCTCAGCCTGAGGGGAGTTAGGGTGAAGCAAGGACTAACGCTCTGAAGGCCAGGCAGGGCAGCTGGTTTCTGTCATCCTTACAGTATAACTTCTCTTCTCAGGTCTCCTGAATCGTCCAAGTCCTGCCCGTCCTCTCCTTGCCATAGAAGCACCTCCAGGAGAGAAGAAAGAGGAAGAAACAGAAGCTGAGGACCAACTAGAGGACAACACTGCCCTTGCTGTTGTTGAAGAGCACATCTTCGAACACTTGCCTCCCAGACTGAACCAAGGTATGATTCGAAGGGAGAGATCACAGGTAATCTTCCCATGCTGCCTGGTCTGCCTCCGAAGATTACCGGGATGTGTGGTTATTGTGTATGGCTGGGATTGAAATGACACCTCCTGCAGGTTAGATGTGTTGGGGGTCTCAGATACAGTTGTAGCTCATACTGTGGAGGCTGGACTGGGAGAGCTTGATTCATTTGACAGTGCTCTGCAGGGTAAGGAGGGGAGGGGGTCTTCTTGATGCTCACTCCTTTAGAGTCTGATAAAGGTGAAAGCTGCTGTTTTTGGCTGTGTGCAGGAATTACTAACCTGAGCAAGACTTCCTAAGAAGTGGGAGGTAGCTGCCTCAGGCTGAGTAACTTCTGAGGTATGATGAGAAAAGAGAGTTCCACTGGGGATATTCAACCATGTTTTCTTCTGCCTTCAGCTCTCCTGGAGGCCTGTGCTGAAAGAAGAAATTTCTTGACTGGCCTCAGCAACATGCTGCCTGTGCGTGTGGCCACAGCCATGATGGTCCCCTACATGCTGCCTCTGGAGTCTGCAGTTTCCTTCACTGTCAGGTAAGCCTTGGGCTGGTCCCTTGCTGGTGCTCTTCCCAGCGCAGACAAGTATTTGATGTAGCTGTAGTGTTTGAATGGACAGAAAGTGGGATTCTCTCTAATTCTGCACTGTGGGTTTTCCTGAAGAAGGAGCGCCTGACAATTACCAGACATGAATAAAAAAACCAAACAAACCAACCCCCACAAAACGAGAAAAACCAAGAACCCAAAACTTTTCCTATCTTCCTATGTCATTTAGTTACAGCCATTGCTTCCAGCTTGAAGGAAGACTACTGTGTGCTAGAACTTGCCCCAGTAAATGGTGATAAATTTTTGAGCCTTAAGAGAGACTTGAAGATGTCACTGGTACTCTTTTCATCATGTTCCCTTGCATGGCCCAGCTAATGGTTGTCTCCTGTGTCTGTACAGGTTGCTGGAATGGCTCCCAGATATCCCTGAGGATCTAAGATGGATGAGGGAGCAGATGACAGAAATCTGCAACTATCTTGTGAAGAAAGCCAAGAAGAAACTGGGCAGCCATCTTTCAGCCAGGTATGGCTGCTTTTCTTAACAGCAGTTTTCTGTAGGAGCCCTTCATTTCCCCTTACACCTTTGAATTCTGGAGACGCTAGTCCCCTGGAGCAGAGCAAATAAGGCACAAATCGACCAGAAGGATTTACCTCTTGCACTGAAATGCAAATCTGGTCTGTTGTTTCTTGGCTTCCTCAACTGTTGGATAGACTCAGCACATGGTTCCCTTCCTTTGTCCTGTTATAGGGCACACCCTGTAATGAAGCTGCCACTATAGCAGTAGGTTAGAAGTCTGATTAAAACAGTATGCCAGCTTATTTCCATGCTCCATATAGTAGACAGAAGTGCTTGTCTTTGTGGCATTTTCTGGCCCAGGATCCCCTGCAAATGCTTTCCAAGAAGTACTTGTGTTCAAATGACCTCCTCTACCTGAATATCTCAGCCTGGTTTTTGGGGAGGGAATATGGTGGCCAGGGAACACAAGAGAGTTTCCAAATGAGACTTGAGTTGTCTGGGCCTGTCTGTGTGCCTGTGCTTCTGACTGAACTCCTGCAATAGCCCCTGGCTTGAGGCTGTGGCAAGACTGCTGTGTGGATGAGAATAGGAAACTCACAGTAGTAGTCAGGGGGTCGCAGCTGTGATTTGATTCTAGTACAGAGGTGTGATTCTTACCCAAAAGAGTTCATGGTATGAATAACTGAGAGATGTGAGGGAGAAAAATGGGCATAGTGAGACTTCTCACTGAAGTCATATAGTCAATTTAGTACAAAACAAGACTGTGGTACTGGAGCTCTACTCTGGTGACTTGCTCAAGTCTTCCCATGTACTGAGTCTTTGCATATATTTCAGGCTTTACTACCACCTCGAACTCGGAGGGCCCCAGAAGCTGCCAATTTCTCCCCCGCCACCTTGTGGTGAAGCACTGCCCATGTGGATGAGAAGCAACCGCTCGGTTTCTGATGTCATGATGAAGTGGGAGGAGTACCAGCGCCAGCTCATGCTGGGCTTGCTCTGCATCAACGTGGACATGCAAGCCTCCCTCTTCCCTCGGGAAGGGTTTCAGTTAAAGCTTCCACCTCTAGGCTGTGCAAAAGAGTGCCTGCCACTCTTCTGAGGCTGCTGCTGGGGGGGGGGGATGAGGGTGGGTGGGAAGGGGAATGGACATAGGGTGGGACCAGTCTCATCCCTCAGCAGCAGGCTGCCCTGTGCTCCTGAATATGCTGCAAAGGGGATTTCCCCGGGATGGAGACTGGTGGAATTGACTGTAGCCATTTGTTGCCCACTGGGCCAAGCAAGGGACTTTTGTGTTCACACACACAGGCTGATTCCTTGCTCTAGACTTGTGGTGAGGCATGGCCATTGCCTGTGGCCAGGCTGATGCTGACCCAGCTGGGCTCTCCCAAGTAGTGCACTTTGAATTGCCACTGGCTTTTTACCGCCAAATAACCAGGATGTAGATGACGCTCTCAAGTTCATACAGCTTTTACCTCCCTTGGTTTTTCAGAGCATGTGTCTTGATTCCTCTCCTTAAATCATTTGTCAACCCTTAGATCTTTGTGCTGCTGAAAGATGAGGTAGCCTCTTGCCAAACCAATTTTTCTCACGGGTTTCAAGTCTCCTCTTGACTTTCTTCTTTGCTGAAACCAAGTCCTTTCCTCTCTCCCTTAATTGCATCCACACTGGAAGCTGGAGCTGGTCCTGCAGCAGACTACACTGGAATTGCAGAAGTGTAGAAAATTTATGTATTTCCCCTGATTCATGTTGTCTTGGTCTCTCCCTTCTTGATTGGGGTCCTCAGGAAACTGCTGTGACTTGAACTCTGAGTGTTAAGTGTTTGAGCTTATTTAAAGAAATAATGTTGACAGATTTTTTTTCCAGGGAAACATGCTGAATTTGAGGTCCTATTCCTGATTCCGTGAATGGAATTGGTGTGGGGTTGCCCTGAAAAAAGCTCAGCCAGGCTATCTCAGGATCGTCTTAGCAGCTGAAGCAATATGAAATGCATGTAGGAAGATGAGAATGGTGCGGGGAATGTTATTTTTCAGAGGTTTGTGGTGGAGTGTCACAGCAAGTGCTGGGGAAGTGGCTGTCTCTGACAGGGGTCAGTTGGGCTTTGCTCCTTAAGGGGCTGTAAAATTGAGGCAAATTCCAAGTGGGTGATACAGAATGGATCTCCTGCCAAACTGAGGCTTCTATCTCTCTTTTGGTCAGAAAGTTTGGTTGTTGAGCCTTTGGAGTGAGAAGGATTTAGGCTTGGAGCTACATAAGCATCACAGCTTGCCTGTCTCATGTTGTTGCTCACAGGTCCTGCTCTGCAGCTAGCGGGAGCATGAGAAGTGAAGATTGTTGATGCACATGCAGCCACTTGGAACTGGCTCCTTTTTGTCTTGCTCCTTAAAAGACCAGACCTAGTGGATCTGTAGCAGAGCAAGGAGGCACTGCCTTCTCAGCAGTGATCTGTCTGTGGCTTGTGTGAGAAGTATGAATTCCCTGTTCTTCACAGGGTGAAACATGGCCTCCTGTGGGGATTGCATGGATTTTAGCTTAGGTCTTCACACTCTGACAAACCCAGCTCCTGGTACCTTTTTCTGCTGCTTGTCTTGCTACTTGAGGCGTCTTCTACCTCTCCTAGCACAAACAGTGTGCAATGGCCAAAGCAAACATATGCTGTCTTTGCTGGGGAGCAGGACAGGGTATCTGAAGCTGATTATGTAGCCTATACATGGCATAGTGATTTTTAATAGACTCTGTTTTGCGCCTTAGATTTAGAAAGGGAAAATAAACCCAGAAGTTGTGCTAATAACTGGAAAAAGTAGTAAATCTTGTTGAGCAATGTGGGTGATGGGGTGGGTGCTGTTTCCTACGAGCACAGTTGTGCACTAGGCATGGGTTTGGTGTTTGAGTGGAGACTGATAAGCATCAGGACTTTCCTGCAGTGGCTGTGCCAAGCTGGGAGGCAATGGAGTGGGTCTCTGCCCAGGAGATGCCAGTGCAAGAATGAACTTGTGACTTAGATTGTCACCCCACTGCTCTTGCGGGATGTAACTTAGATCTATGTAACACAAGGGCCTGTGTATCTTACAAAGCAGGCCTGCACTTAGGCAGTCAGATTTAGTCTTAAGCTTTGCATAATTAAGTCAGTTAGGGAACAGGGAAGTCACTACAGGAAGAGAAAAATGGGAGGATTCTGAAATCAGAATAGAACATTCAGTTACAAAACAAGTCAATCTTGTGATTGTTTAAAGCCCACAGAAAAAATAAATGCTAGATGCTAGTGGAAGTGAACCAGCACCAAGCTATTGTCATTTAGTGGGGGCAAGATGAATTTGATGAAAATTGGAACTGAGAAAAGGTGTTCATTTTGTAGTTTGGTATGAGATTTCTTTTCTTCCACTGTTTTGGACTACCTTTCTGGGGTACTGGTACATGCACAGCTACTTAGATTCCTAAATGCATATCATCCTGTGCACACAGAGCAATTGGCAAGAACATAGAGATATTTAGTGGCAAGAAATTAAGGCATTTTATCCAGAAGCAAAACTGAGAGAGGCAAAACTGCATAAGGAAAATCCTGTGTTTAGAAGCTGCTGCCCTTTTGACGCTGCTTTTTCTTTTTTTTTTTTTTTTTTTTTTAAATATATATATGGGTGGAGAAAAATGATGCAAGTATTTTTTTATCCCTTTTTCCTGGACTGGTAAAACCACTGAGTGATTATGTAAACCACTAAACTATGAAACAAAATGCTCTTGGCAATAGAGTGTGCTAAGAAGTTGCAGCTTGGCACCCTTATCCCTTGCCTTTTGCATCAGAACTGACTGGTGTGTTGCCGACTGGACTGATGTCATTGTCTTCCAATGGATCCAGAAGGGCTGGGGATTCTGGTTCATGCATCTCAAGAGACCAACAGCTGTGCCTGGTAAAAGGCCCGAGTTTTGTTCTGTGTTTCACCTCATCTGTAGTTTAATTTATTATATTAACTTCTCAATGAGAAACTTTTTGTACACTTCAAACTATAACCACAAATCAAAGCCTGGCTTTAAAAATAAAGGTCTAACTCTTCACAAGGAAATTCCTGTTTTTCCTATGCTAATTTGCAGGGTGTGAACAGATACTGGGAAAGCACCACTCTGTGTTAACTCTTTGCCTTGTTTTTACTCCCCAAGTTTTACAATGGCTATTTTATGATAGCTTGTTGGCTTTATGGATTTGAGCTCTGATAAAGGAACTGCAGATCTGTCAAAAATACCTCAAAGTAGCCTCATTTTCCTTTTGAAAAGTTTAACCCATTTGCTTGAAATTCTTGCTGCTCATCACAGATTGCAAAGAATGAAGGAATTAAGGAAGTCACCTTTCCCATTGATGTAGGAAAAAGGGCTGTGTCAGCTTGTGAGTGGCTTTTTGTTATGCAGTGCTGCCTTGTCTAGTTGAGACCCCACTCTTTTTGAAATCTTTGGAAACCTTGTGATTGGCTCTGGATTGGATATGGAAGGGTTTATTGTGATAGTGCTCACTGGAACTGTTCAGCCCCTTGTTCTGTGTGTACATCATGGCATGCAAAGCTACCTTCTGGACAGCCACTGCTGTACACTGGGCCCTTGCTTTCCAAGTCCATAGAAGCAAGGTCACCTGTGGCAGTCAGTCCCTTCTCCAAAATGTGTGGCTGGGCAGCCCAGCAGGGGCCTGTCTGCTCTCCAGTGTATGGTGAGAGAGACAAAAAATTCTGTTCCTGGACAAAAATTCATCTTGTATCCATGTCCAACAGTCCTTACAGCATTTGCTGGATTCCTGCACTCCAGGAGTCCCAACCTTTGCCATTTCCACTGTTTCACATAAAGGGTCTGTGCATTCAGGAATCTACTTTTTTTTCCTCCTTCCTGTGTTATTATTTGCTGCTTGTAACAAGGCTAATGGTGACCTTATGCATCTAACCAGCCCCTAACCTGTACAACACTGTAGAGTTGTTTTGTGTACAACAGTCCGTGCCTATGGCATGCTCTGTAACCCACAATTAGTGTGTAGTGTAATTGGTTTGGTTTGCTGCCTGCCCTACTGCTAATTGTTGCAAGCTGATTTTCAAGGGCTAGGAGAAAATACTGACCACTGTGTACAGGACCTAGGAATTGTTTTCTCATGGCTTCTTGGATGCCTGTGTACCTGCAACACTCAGACCAGAGGATAAAAGAGAATCTGCTGTCTGCTGGCACTGGGGTGTTCCTAGTACTTTTATATTCCCCAGTGGTTTTATTAATTTATAAAAATTATCAAATAATTCACTACTTCCTTGGAGAAAAGAGCTCTCACTTTCACCAAAGTGGTTGTGGGACAAATACCTGAAACTCTGTGTGTGTTTATTCCTTTGGGGGGGTCCATTTCTACTAAACATATGCTGGTTGGGGTGGGTAGCAGGGCTGCCAAAGTCAGAGGCCCTTGCCAACAGTTTTTTCAAGCTTTGATCTTGTCTTCTCCTTAAATCAGTGAGAGAATGGACCAGCTTACCTGGCTGCCATGTCAGCCAGCTTGTTTGTGCCAAACACATGCTGTGCCTCCTGTCCTTCTGGTATCTGCCTTTCTGAGTGCAGCAGGACTCACTCCCCTCTCCTCTCCCTCCTTCCCTTTGCCTGCTGCTGGGACATTGCTCCTTTTCCAACCTGCAGGCAGCTCCACTAGGACAGCACCTAACTGCATCCATCTCACTCTGTGGATCCACATCAGCTCTCCTTCACAGGGAGGATGAAACTCTAGTTACAAACAGAAGACTTGGAAATGTAACTTTGAAATAAATACCTCTCACTTCTGGGGTTTTCTCTTGTTCTTGAAAACAGCATCTAAAGCAGCTCTTTGAGCTTTGTGTGTCCTGGGACTCCACTGCTGCCACAGAGTTTTAGAAGACCCTTAAGCACACAACACATGTGGAGGTCCTGTGGAAATTACTGGTGTCAGAGCAGAAACTAGACCAGCAATAGCATACACAAGTTGTGTATTTACGTGGCAATGTCACTAAGTAGTGTTCACAGTCACTTTAAAAGTTCAGTATTAAATTGTTGATGCTTTTTTTTCCCCTCCTGTTTCTATTTTCTAATGTTTTGCTGAAGAAAATGTAACTATTTATTTTGGCAGAAATATATCTTCTAATAAAAACTTTCTCAATATATTTACCTGGCTCTGGTAGGCTGCTTCTTTTGCTGTTTAAAGGTTTATTGAATATTTATTGGATGTGCTGTATGATGTGGGTTTGTTTTGCTAGGCCTAAGCCCATTCAAGTTCCTCTCAGGGTCAACATTTATCAGTACACAATTAAAGGGGCATTGATCTAGAGGTGGAAAATGGGTGCATTTTGGTCCAGGTCGGATTTACTCAAGCCTAAATACCCTAAGTGCTATTAGCCTCTGTTTATTGGAGCTTTGTGGCATACCCGGGTTTCCAGGAGGAATTAAGCACCCTCTTGTGGGAATAGCAGGTGTTTGTCACTTGTGGAAAGGTTAGAAAAAGTCATTCACAAATTTAAAACTTCTCCATTAAAAGACCACCTCTTGAGGAAACTGACCCCTCTTTCTAGAGAGTCCCTGCTGGTGAAATAGGTGGTACTGGCTCTTGTATGTCTGCCTGTTACGACAGATACCGAAGTCTGCCCCGGTTACTCTCCAGCCGGAGCGCACAGAAGCCACCGGGCCTCGGGCTGGGGGAATGCCGGGGCTTTCCTTGGTGCCAGCCCAGGGATGTGGGCAGGGCCGCCCTGGAGCCGCGGCCGGGCCGCGAGGCTGGGATGGCCCGGAGCAGGGCCAGGAGCCTCACACAGGCTGCGGCTTGGAGCTGCGCGGGTCTGGCGGACAGCACAGGGCTCGGGCTCCTCTTTGTCCAGGCTTTTGACAGCCGGAAACTTTAGGAAGAGACTTTGTTATGTGCTGTCACGTGACGGGGACAAGTGCTGTAATTAGCATTCTAGGATGCAGCTGGTAAAGCAAACAGCTTTCTTAACCTCTAATGACTGCAAAACAACAAAACCCCCAGCCCGGTGCCGTTAATCAGTGAAATGAATCCTTTTTCCATAAAGCCGCCCGGGCGCTGCCTGCGGCTCTGCTGGGGGAGTGGCTGCGAGCGGGGCTGGGTGCGCGCCTCTCCTGCCCCTCAGGGGTGCTGGGGCCGGGGCAGCGCTGCTTCTCCCGAGGGGCCCGGCGCCCGCTGCCGCCCGCCCGGCGGGCCCGGCCCGGCCCGGCCCTGCCGCCCGCGGCCCCGCTCATTTCCGGCCGGGGCCGCCCCGGCGCCAGCGGCGGCTCCGCTCCCGCCAGAGCGGCCGCAGGTGCCGCTCGCTCCCGCCCCGCCGGGCCAGGTAAGCGCCGTGGGGGGAGTCCGGGGCGGCAGCGCCGGCAGCGGGGTGAGGGTGCGGTGCTCCGGGGCCGATCCCCTCCCCGGGGCAGCTGCAGGCTCCCGCCGCCGAGGTGTCCGGGAGCGGCTGCCCCAGCGAAGGGCCCCGGCGGCTCCCTCGCCCCGCCGGCCGCCCCCGCGGCTGTGGGGAGAGGCCAGCGGAGGGCTGGGGGCCCTGCGTGCTGCGGGCTCCTCGCCGGGCCGCAGCCACACACCTGGCCCGTCCCCAGCTGTCGGAGATCCTTCGCTGGTGACAGACGGATGCGGAGTATCCGCGTTCCTGTGCGATGCTGTCTCCTCCCGCACACAGCGCTCCTGAGGCGTAGCTGCGGCCGCACCACGGGATGGGGAGCGCTGCCCTGGGGGGGTCCGGGACAGGGAGCTGCTGCCTCTTCGCCGTCTCTCCCCAGTCTCTGTGAAGTCTGCAGGCTCCTTTGATATGCGGTCATGGAACCTTGGTCTTTCTTGTTGAACCTGAGTAGAGACCTTGTTATTTTCTCTCTTCCTTTTTCCTTTGTTTAGGGAATATTCTTTCTTGTCGTGGTCTAGGTGCAGATGACACTACACCATATCAAGATGCTGCAGGTTCCTACAGCAGCTGTGTTGGTGCTGCTTCTCCTTCTCTAGAGGGAAAAAAATACCAGAGCTTTCCCACTCCCAAGACTGCGGCCTCTTTCTCTTTAATATCTCTCACTCATGGGATGCACTTCGGTGAACTTGTGTGTTGAACCTAAGTCCTTCCTGTAGGACTTCCTGAAAACAGCTGAGGGGAAAAGAGGTCAGCCTCAGACACAGGGAGATGGCTGTGCTCAGGAATATCCTGAGGAGGCAGGATAATCCAAACACAGCTTGATTGTTTAGTCGTGACCTGTTGAGTTCTTGCTTTTTCTGATGGTTGCTCTGCATCAAAGGGGGCTCAGAAAACCTTAATTTCTAGCTTTGCCTTTATGCAGGCTCAGGGGCCATTGTATCTTATTTTCCATGTTCTAGACTAACATTTATTTCTGAGGATCATCTAACTAGCTATATATAGATGAGTATATATATACACACATCTCCTGAGGACTATGGAAATTGCTTTTCTTGATCAAACAGATAATTGCTTCAGGTGGTCTAGAGGACGTTCTGAAAAGCTGCAGTGAGCTGGGGTGGAAGAATCCTCTCTTTTCCAGGACACCCTGCTCCACAGAGAGTGATGTGAAGCCTGAGATAAAGTTTTAGAATCCTTCATAAGAAGATATAAAATGTCTTTGAAGCTACCTTGCTGGGCAAAAAATATTCTCATTCCCTGGAGCATCATTCTTCTCTTGGCTTCCTGCGGCAAGCTATAGTGGGGAGTGTGAACTACCCATTTGGAAGCTCTGCTTGGTTGTTTTGTTACCATCAGACAGGAAAATTTCTCCCCCACACCCCAGTTTGATGTATCTGATGAATCGACAGCCTCCTGTCTACTGACCTGAAGATGGTGCTGCAAAGGAGGACTCCACGTGGGGCTGTCTTTAGCAGCACACAGACAGTGCTGGGGAACTGCTGTTCCTCGTGACTTTGCCAGGCAGCCTCAGAAAATGAACTATTGGGATAAGGACAATTGACAGCAACAGAAATCACATGGGCTCAGCTCCATGCACAATGCTCTTCATGGTCAGAGAGCTTTAAGGAAATCGATCCCTATGTGCAGCAAATGAGGTTTGGTTTCCATAACGTGGCTATTCACTCTCTAGATCTTTTTTGATTTCATAAGGCTGCTCTGAGGACTGAATTCTCCCTGCTCTCCTCCCTTGCTTGCAGGAGCTCATCTTGGATTTAAGGACAGTGACGAGCAACTTCAGCTGTAGCAAATGTATCATCTTCTACTGAGTGGAGCAGCATCTCCCTCCTTCCTGCCAGGTGCCTTGGCTTGCTTGTCGCTTTGCGTAAAGTCTGAGGTGGAAATACTTGGTTTACTCTGCAGGTCCGAATCTCTTGTGGTTCTGTTGTTCTCCTACCAGAACAGCAGAATTGCAGCAATGAGTAAGAGCTTCTGTTCCTTGTCACTGTGTATCCTTGCAGGTACCCATAGCCCAGCAGCTTGAAAGGGAGGTGCTGATTGACCCTCTTAATATTTTCCTAGAAATGTTCTCCTCATCCTACACCCTAGCCTTTAATTTCTTGCCTGAGGCTGAGGAGAATTTCCCTCCACATGGCCTTAATGCATATTTTGCTAAGTAAACCTGACCTCTGCAGCTGTGCACGGAGCACCAGGGTGGATCTACTTAGTATCTACTAAGTATTCCCATGGGCTTCTGCTGTGGCAAGGAGCACCGTGTGCTCCCCTCCAGCCATAGGATCAAAAGGTTTTCCAACCCTAAGCTTTTAAATAACCACCAGCCACACGTTAAAAAAATCCCAAACCACAAAATGATATAATTTCTTGTTTTTCTTTTAAATTATGTTCTTAATTTGCTTTTTCCTGCTGATTTCTGATTCTCTTGGAGATTTCTACATGTCTGTATAAGCTGCCAGGAATGCTTAAATCTCAGTATTTCACCTGACTGCAGGACCTAAGTGCCTCAAAAGGAATAACAAGTATTGTGAACTTTGGGAGAAAACAAATACCCAAAGCAGAGGTATGTTGTGGTACTGTGGACTTTCAGATGAAGGCTGGAGCCATGCTGGGCTTTCCTGTGCTCAGTTCAGGATTGGAGTAACATGGCTGGGAAACCCTGTGGACTTTTTAGCCAAATGTTTTTCTCTTAACCTTGTGTGACAGAGCACTAAAGCAGAAACAAATACAGTCTTGTGCTCTCAGAGACTATGGCTTTAATCTAATCATGGGTTTGTTTTGGAGGAAATGAGATATGGTGCAACACTTTGGAAGGGTACAGTGTTCTTCTATGCTTGGCATAACTGGAGGAAAATCTGTCAAGTAAAAAGAGTGAGAGCAAGGAGGCTTGTAACATCCCTGCTTTCTATCCAGTGAAGTGTGTGATTGTGGATAATTTAGCAGAGATGACATCTGAAGGAGGACCTCTTGCCTCTGCTTCTGTGCCTTCAATCTCTGCTGGTATGAGACTTTGTATCACTGTTCTGCTCCAGTTACTGCCCTGTCGATGTGGAAGGGAGTGCCTGGTTCAGAAGGATGTCTGAGCTTTACACATACCTGAAAGCCCTGCAGGAAAGGCTTGTGTTGTTCTGGGGATGGCAGGAGAGCTCTGAAGATGTGCCTGGGAGCTGTGAACCTCCTGAGATTTGCTGTGGTGATCCAGCACTGTGTGGGCTTGGGGCTGGCTTGAGCTTGTGCTGTTGGTATGATCCTGGCAGATGTAAAGGTGTCCCTGCTCACAGCAGGTGATATATTATGGGCTGAGCAACCTGTGTGCCTAGAGAGATGAGACCATGAAAGCTCTGAAGACCTACCCTACAGCTTTTTGAAAGAATAAGCTTTTAGCACGTGTGCTGGATGAAAGTAAAGCAGTGTAGTGAAGGCTTGAAAAAAGACTAATTATTGTAACTGTGCAATAAAAGTAACATATCTACATGTTTATTGCTTCCTACTTCAAGCTCTTCCAATGAATACCATGCAGGATATCTGCAGTCCTTTGGAGGAGTAGCTGTGTGCTGTTAAAAATAAAATTGTGGAATGTCTAAATATGTCATTTAGGCTATGGAAAGCAAACCTTTTGGGAAGAATTCAGCTATATTTCAGTATAACTAGGTGAGTCGAGCCTCTGGAAAAGGAGACAGCAAACTTGCAGGTTAGCTATAAACCCTTGGCTGAGCATGGTGGGAGCTGGGCAGAGGTTCAAATGCAGGGAGGCAGATTTAACACATCCTACAGGAACTTGGTGGCTCTCACTGTTACAGTAACTGAATTCCTCTCCATTTTGTTCAGCATAGCATCTGTGAGCAACAGTAATGCTTTTATCTGCCTCAGTTTCTTCTCCCCTCTAGAAAATGGAGATGAGGAAAGCAAGCTCATCTCCAGCTGGGAACTGAAGGTGTAGGTGACTGATAGGTTGACAGCATGACAGATGTTGAAGTCTTATCTCCAGACAAGACTTCTGCCTCCCTGTAAAGCACTGCTTTGTCTCCTGGCAAGGGCTAGTGGGGCTGTATTGTGTCTAGGGGAGATGAGCTGTGTGCCTGTGCCAGAACCTGAGCTGAAAGTGGGACGAGAAGTGTACATATTGCTGAGCCTTTTTTTCCCCACAGCCCTAGTTTGTGGGCCAAATGCCCATTTTTTGTGGGGTTGGACAGGCAGGCCAGCAGAGCCATCCTGCTCTGGAGTGAATTGCTGCAGCCTGAAGCTTCTGGCCCCTGCCCAGCTCCCCTCCTCGGCAGGTGCTGAGCTACTGAGCTTTGCCCAAGAAGAAAGACAAGCGTCATCATTGCTTAGATAAGATAAAGCATGACCAAAACCCTGTTACCCTTGGCAGGTGTGGCTAGATGCTGACTGGAATTTGTGCAGCTCAGAGGAATAGCCAGGCTCTTCAGCCGTGGGGAGGGTGGCAAAGCCTCTTTAAAACGCGGAGACTTGATGGTGGAGCCCAACAGGGAAGGTGAGTGCAAGGGCCTGAGGAGTGTGAGTGGAGGAACAGCCACCCAGTAACCCTGTAGGCAGACACGTCTGCTGTGTCCTTGTGTCCTGTGCAGGCTCTGGTGTGGATGTTGCTCCGTGGCAACTCCATCAGCTTGGTGCCCTCCGAGCAGGGCTGTGTGGATGACCTGGTGTCCAGCACGGCTGAGAACCTCTCCAGCAGCAGTGTCTCTCTCTTCTCCTTTGGTTTCTGGAGTTCTGAGATATCTGTTGTCCTGAACTGTGTCCTTCTGTCTGAGATCATGGGAACTAGGGAAAAAATTCAGGTGTCCTGAAGGGAGAAAGGACATGTGGGCACCCCCACAAGTGTCCATGTTTCTTCTGTTGCACACTTTGCTCCTGTGCTTGAGAGCTGCCTTCCTTCTTCCTTATCCTCTTTGCCTCTTCAAGGAGTTTGCAAGATGCTGGATCTACCTTTTCTTTCTCCCAGACGTGCCAGAGGGGTAAACCTGTGCTCCAGTAGAGGTGCTCAAACCCCTTTGATTTAATGGATTTCCTGTGGCACAAAGAGTCTTTCGCTTCCTATGCAAATCGGGTTGCTCAGTCGAAGCCGCTAAATGCAAATGGACCACTTGTAGCTGTTCCCTCTGAAGAGTGGTGTGGGCTTTATGCAAAGCATGGAGATGAGCCCTCAGGAGCTGGGAGAGCAGAGCAATGCATGGATTTGTGCCGGGGAAAGGTCAGTGTGGCTGTAGTTCACCTGTTCCCAGACCTGTGAGGTGGGATACCTGGCAGGATATTTCAAGCTGTCGGCATCAAATAAATGAGTGTTTATAGGAATGGATTAACATCTGCTGGTTATGGGTGTGGGGGGCTTTGTTGGTTATTGTCTCCCCTCTCTCCTTACCAAGTCCCTGCTGCATCCCAGTACAGAATCTGTGCGACTGCAATTTGGTGACTCAAGCCACTCTGATGCCTGGATCCCTTTCTTCCATTCAGGTTGGGCAAATACTGTTCAGTCTGTAATCACGCTTGAGAGCTCTTATGCTATTGCCCTAGATATGGGGAGCTGGAGTGATGCTGAGATTGGCTTAATCCAATTCGATCTGAAAATCCACTGCTCTGAACAATAAATGTTGCGTGTGGGGGGTGGTATTCAAGTGTCTTTACTAAATCAAAAACCTTTTAAGCATTGGTAGATGAAGCCTTTTTCTTTTCAGTGTGTACCACTAAATACACAGGATGTGCAGTGTGGCTGAATTAGCATTACTATGGGAACCCCAACTTTTTGTATTTCCTGACCTTTATCCGTGTAACACTAAGGAATCATTAATGTGCCTCCAAAGTGTGGAGTGTTGGGGCTTTTTTCGTGTGTTTTATAAGCTTTTTTGTTGTGGTCAGTACTAGGAGAACCTTTATAAAGAACCCCAGAGGGAGATTAGAGACAGTACAGGGTGCAAGGAAGCAGTTTGCTGCCTTTTTTGTGCTGTTCTAGCAGCATCCCAGCCAAGACCGTGGGTCAGTGTCAAGCAAGACTTCGGCAGCAATGGTGAACAAAATGGTGAGTAAAGCCTCCTGCTTGGAGGCAGATACCTCACTTGGTATGGGTTTGTTGGTTTTATTGTTTTATTTGCCACAGCTGCACTGTTAGAGCCTGTCTCGGGGGATTTGGGGTCCTGAAGCTGAGGCAAAGCTGAGCCTGTGAGGAATGAAAAGATGATTATGCCCTCTTCTAGCACGGAGACCTCCAAGATGGCTCAGGGGAGTTCTCTGGTCCAGTTAAACCTCTAGTAAAGACAATTGTGATTGTTTGTAGTAGGCTTCATGGCCATTTTTTTAGTCTGAGTTTTGAAATAACCATCTTAAAATAATAGGGAAGGACCTGCCTTTGCCTTCTGCAGGTCCCATCTGCTTGTTGCTTGGAGAATGGGGCTCTTTGGAGCTCCTCTCTTTGCAGATTGATGAGGTCTCTGCTGTTCAGACACTAGCTGGAGTCTTCTCAGTGGAAATTTGGTGGAAGAGGGGGGTTTCTCCTCTGTAGAGGGTAGCCTTGCCTGCTTGTGATTTGTATGGCAAAACTTGTTTCCTGGGCAAAACAGGCATTTGGGGTAGGGGTGAGAAAAGGGCACAAAACCTTACAAAGTGGTAAAGAGCCAGCCTGCCAGGGTCTCAACACTCTTTTTTCTTTCCTTTGTCACCTTTCCTGAGAAGACCTCAGGTTTAATGAGTAGGACCTGACACAGCTGAGAGCATCTTGGTGCTGCCTGGAGACTCTGGAGCTGCCACTGAGCGACAAATCCTCATCAGCATCTCCAGCTGGCAGGAGGCAGAGACGGCTTTGCCTCCTTTTGGGGATGCTGTGGGATAGGGTGGTGCTCTGGTCGGTGGCATTTTCTGGTTGCTTTAGTGAGACAGTCCTGGGATGTGCACCCACCCCTGGTGTGTGGTTTATGATGCTTTGGAAACATGCTTCTTGCCATGTCATTTTATGTTTTGCTTCTCTCTTTTCCTGAGTCCTCTGTGCTTCTCTTTATGAAACAGGTTGCCAGCCTTGTAAAACTGGAGTTAAACTTGAGGCAGGATTCACAGGGGTAGTTTCCAGCCTTTGCCTGGTGGAAGTTGGTTGGGGGCAAGGCAGCAAGCTAAGTACAAGCACAGCTCGAGTTTCTCAGGGAAGGGAAGTTCAATGTGAGGTGAGGGATCATCTGCTTTCTTACCCCTTTTTCCCCTCTTGCCTAAGGCAGCTCAGAAACAAGCCCTTCTCCCTCACAGCTGTGTGCAAGGCAGGATTACAAGGAATTTACCTTGGAAGCTCAAAGGTAGGGGTTTTTTTGTGCTGCCTTCTGAGCTGAGGGCTACTAGGCTGTGTTGGAAAAGGGCTGGGATGCGTAGGGAGCAGTGCAGACCACACCTCCTGGCTTGGACCGGCTCTGATCCTCTATTTACAGTGGCAGTGTTCCTTCCCCGCTAGCTTTCTGCTGTGGAATATACTGCTGGTTCCAGGGAAGGGGAGCAACACTGTCCTGCTGCTCCAGGTATTGGGGGATGCCTGCAGAGAGACAAAATGGGGTGGAGGGGAGGGAAGAATGTCTCTCATTTGGGCAAAGAATTATTTTAGCAGGAAGTCTGGACGAGTTTGTGAGTTGCTGTGTCTCAGCAGAGTTTCTCCCTAGGAATTTTCTGTTCTGACTTCCTGCTTTTGCTTTAAAGCAGCAGAGTGGAGCTCACTGAGTGCAGTGGCATTGTAGATCACTGCAAAAACCAGTTGTTATTCCCATGACAGAGGAAGGAAAATTTATTGATTGGTTTTCAAGAGCTGGGGGTGCTTAATTAATTAATGCTTCAGTTTGGATCACTCAAGGTCTTTGCAAATGTTGAATTGAAGGAACTTGCTCTCAGTTCTGATGTGGTTCTGCAAGATGCTTAACTGATTCTAGTGACTTACTGATTTGGGAAACTGCTGATTTGGAATAATAGATGAATATTAGAATGTGCAAGATAGTTTTTAATGAGACCGGCTCAAGACATCCATTTCTTTTTTTTAAAAAAAAAAAAAAAGCCACTAAGATTTGTCTGCTGCATGCTTTCTGAAGACAGCTAGAAATTTTTCTTTAGAAGCATTTGGCAGGAAATTTCCCGCTATCTCTCATAAACATAGCTATTCTCCTATTCCCCTCCACCCTTTTTGTAATCCCAGGTCATTGTTCCTGCTGTGGGCTTCTGACTCAGTGACAGTTTATGTCAAAGAGAGGAATATCGCCCCAAGCCTGCAGTGATTTTACTTTTCCTAGAACAGCTGTACATGCTGAACTAAAGCACCTCTCAAATGGCATCTGCTTCCAACTTTGCTTCAAATGCTGTTGCTTGCTTTGATTGTTCCTTGTGCTAAGCTGGGCCTGGTATGCCACGAACAGGTGCCCTTCATGTGTTATCCTGCTTTGTGGAGGAGAAGCTCAAGGCTTGTGTTCTCTAGTTTTTTGTCTTGTAGAAGCCTGAGGTTTTTTGTATTTTGTTGTGATTGTCCCTTCTGAGTGAGAAAAGGAGAGGATATTTCTGATACCTTGTACTCACAAGGATTCTTGTACATTCAGACTGATCCTTTCTTCTTTTGGGATGGGGGGTGGTGGTATTTGGGTTCAAGACTCTACCTGTGCTCCCCTCAATGGTCTGACAGCCAAGAGGTGTCTACTCAGGGCATGGACTTCACCCTTTTCCAGCACATAGGTTACACTGGTATTTCAAGAAAGGTGTTTTGCACAGCATAGCCAACAGCTCCTGAGCTCACAGGAAGGAGTGGATTTTTACCTTTATACTCACTCTTGGCAGGTAGATCAAGAGGTGAGAGGTAACCAAGTGTCACACACCTGTGCAAAGGGCAATTTTCCTCTCTGAGAGGCAGAGAATGGGTTAACCATCTTCCTGGAAATTGGCTTCTCCCACCTGCCTCAGCTCTGTTTGTTGTTTTAACAACATTTGCAGAAAGGTCAAACTGTCCATGCATCCCTCCTGGGCAAAACCAATACAGCATCAGCCAGAGAGATACTTGTACAGGGAGCTGTGGTGCCCAGAAATCCTGTCCATACTCATTCCTACTCATTAATGTTTACAAACCTTTTTTTGTTTTTTAAGTGCATCCTGCAGGTTCAGAACAGTGAGGTAAAGCTTTTCCTGCTGATCCCATCGCTAACATGTAGCCTAGAAAATATTATGGGGGTGAGACAGTGGTGTCCAGCTCTCAAAATATTGGAGGAGAACTTCTTGGGATGAGGAAAATATGCTTGAATTTCTTGCATCTCCCCAGCAGTTGTATCCAGCCCTCTGGGTAAGGAGGTTTTAGGTGCTGCAGAGAACTTGCTGTCTTATCTGGAGGAGAAATTGCTGGTTACCACATGTATTCAGTAAACAATGTGAATGTTTTACTAAAAAGAAGTTTTTCCTTTGAAAGGAGAAAAGGATTGGGCAATCTGATGTGGTTTGATATTTTATCTGTGCTTGTGCATGCTGGGGGAGCAATCTGAGGACAACGTAAGTCTTTGAATTTTTGTTTGTGCGAGGCTGATTTCTAGACAAAGGATCTTGATCAACAAAGGTGAGGCTCTTGCGCACTTCTCTGAGCTCACACCTTGGTACTCCAGGTGAGATGGCATTGTCACAGGATTTTTGGTCTTTGTACCAAGAGAGCAGTGAAGTGGCCGAGGAAAGCTTGCAGCTGACCAGGAGGGACTTTTGATCAAGTCAGTGGGTGGCTGTTGGGAAATATAATGAAGAAGTGGCAAAACAAGATTGGGAATCACCTGGAGGAAGCCATGAACACTTTTCTTGCTCAGCATCCTGAGGCTGGATGTCAGAAAGTTCATCCTCCATGAAGCAACACCAGATGCTTTTCCCTCTTACAACAGGGGTGAAAAGTACTCAAAAGAAGCCTAGGGAGGGTGACTGAAACAGTGACTCTGCTCAGGAGGGATCCTGCTGCAGTCAGACCAGGTGTGAGGCTGTCATGGAGAGATTCAGCTTCTTATGGGAAAGGAAAATCTTTGTTCTGGTATGATATAGGCAGCTAGAATCTGAGGACTCGAAGGAAGAACCGAGTGGATTTCAGTACCCATGATGGCCATGACAATTGTGGGGAGAAGCCTGGCCTCTGGCTGTTGGAATATGAAGTTCATTAGACTTTTTGCTGGTGAAAATGTAGCAAATGCTCTGCCTTTTGGTCGAAGATTCCATGCACTTTGAGAGGGGTTTCTGCAGATGAGAGAGCAGCCTCTGTTCATGCTGAGGAACAGCCAGGCTGAACCAGCCCTGTGTCTCCTGCAGCAGCTAATGGCAGATATCCTCATCTTCCCAGCATAAAAATGGGATGATCCACTCCTAGGACACTTTTTTTGCTATTTGTGGAAAAGAAAATTTGCACCAAAGCAGCTATTTTTTGTTATAGTCCTTTTGTAATAGACAGAGCAGAATAAAACGGCCACTTCTGCAGCTCATGAATGCCTGTGACATTTTCAGCATCTCATGTCAGTGAGATGACACACTTGAAGGATTTGTAGAGAAGTGCTTCCTCCTGTTTGATGTGCAAATGCTATCACCAGCTTAAGCTGAAGCTCCTGGATCCTTTTCTTAAAGGAGGCCAATTTTTCACCGTCTTTGGCATTCGGGAATTGGCTACACAGGCAACTCCACAACCCCTAAATTCTAGCATTTGAAGCTTTGTGTATCCTTTAGAATATTTTATCCATTTATCAAACAGAAGGCTGTTTCTGCATAATTTGCCTTTGACAAGAACACTGACAAAATGTGTCTGGCCCTCCACCAACAGAGGACTGAGGTGTGCCTTCTTTCAGCCTGAATTTTTTGTCTGCAGGACACCAAGTGTGGTTGCATTCCTGAGGGCTGGGGCATGTACCTGATCACTGCTTGCAGGGTGTAAAATAAGTCTCCTCAGCAACCTTTCTCCTGATGTGTCCCTGCTGAGCTGCAGTAGCTGAGGTCTTTTTTAGCTTGATGACACCTTAGATGTTCAGTAAAAGGTGGCATGAGCCCAGCAGAAGGGTGCTGAATCCTGGTTGTTGTCTGTGGTACAACCTGCTCTGCATGCAAGTGCTCCCTTCTCTAAAGGGGCAGGAGGGAGTTGCTGCTCATGTTCCATTAAACAAACTGAGGATCTGCCCTGGGTTTCCTGAAGAGCTTTAATTGGCAGATTAAATTTGGATCTTGTTTTCCTTATGGGGCATTCCTACCTGCCTCAACAACCCCTGGAAAAGAGGAGTAGAAGAGAGCAGGGATCTCCATAGCCTGGGCTCTCAGTGCTCAACTTTTACTTTGAATCAAAAATGACCCGGCGTATCCGATGTCAAGCAGTGAGTCCTCTGTCTTCTTTTTACCACATCTGGGCTGGCAAATAAAGTTTATTTGCCTCCTGCCTACCTGCCTGAGCACATATTCTGTTGTCAACATACTTGGTGTTAGGCATGATCTCTTTTCTGAACTCCAAGCAGCATCTACCTCCACCTTCACAGCACTGTTAGTGGTGTTCAGCTAATGCTGCAGTATATAAGATGAATCCTTATGTGGTGTAATGCTCTGTTCTGTCTCTTTAAAGAAAAGTTTCAGGAAACCTGTAAGCCTTTATAAAGTAAAGAAATTCACTAAAATGACTTGTTTTTAAACTAGCTGTTATTTGTCATGCCTTATTGCAGGCATGCTCTTTATTTTCTTGGAAATCAGCTGTGTGCTAGTTACACTGACAAATCCAAGACCATTAGCTGTTTATGGAAAAAATGTGGTTTGGATTTTGTTTTTAATTGCTGAGAATTAACTCTTGGCCCAAATATTATTAGAGGAAAATCTGATGCTTTCTCTCTCCAGTCCTGAAGCAAAACAACCCAACAAAGCCAAAAGCCCAATTAGTAGGAGAGGTTCCAGTGCAAACACTCTCCCTCACTGTTTGCTGTGCCAATGCTGTGCCAGCGTGAGAGAGCTGCAAAATGCCACTAGCTGGCAATGCCAAAGCTGGGGAGCAGCACGAGGGTGTGATGGAGGATTTGTGGCAATTTCTGGGGTGAAGGATGTTGTTTTGGGATGCTGTAGATACCTGTGTTGCAGACTTCTTACGTTGATAGTTGTTGGCACAGTCAGTGGTTTCTGTTGTGTTGTTGAGTCGGGAAGCATGAGTGAGTGCAGATTTAACAAGTTTATTTGTTCACCTCTTGAAATGGAAAAAGAAAACCATTACCACTCACATGTTGCTTGGTGATAAGAGCAATAGAGTCTGAATCAAACAACTTTCCCCATGGCAAGATTTTTTTAGCAAAGATCAAGAAGTTCATGATGGTAAATTCCTCTTTAATGAGCTTTGGTAAGGGAACTAGTGAATTGCAGCAGAGCACTTTTTTAAGTTGCTCTTCAGAATGATGAAGGCTCTTGAACCCATCAGTGTTTCTGAGATGTACCTTGGTGTCCTAACTGGCATATCCCATGGTGAAGTCATCAAAGATATGGCAGCACAGGTTAGCCCCGGGCTATCAGGCTGGGCTAATCCCCTGCTGAATAAACAACACAAAGGTTCCTGGATCTGTTCCTGTTTCCTTAAAGGGATACAGTCAAGTGCAGGCAATTAAAAGAGAGAGAGAGAGTAAAGTGTAGCTCTAGATATGAATACCTGATTCCAGGCTTTCTGCCCAGGGTGTGTATGGGTTTCTTAGGTTTTTTTAAAGAAAAAACTTTGATGAAACAATTGATGTTTTTCTCATTTTTCAGTGCATTTCTTTTCCTGCCATTCCCTTTGGGAAGGGAGAACCCAACAACCACCCAAACAAATTCCAAACAACAGAAATAAATTTCCTAGAGAAAGGAAAGAGAAAAATTAATTTTGAACAAAGTAGACTAGAGAAATAACTACTTTCTTTTTGCCCTTCTCCCAGCCTCTTTAGGCTGAGCCTTGGCAGAGCCTTTTAAAATAATTTTCATCAAGTGAGTACCCAGTTCCTTTGAGCAGCTTTTGGAAATTTAGCAACTGTGGAAGTTTGTCACAGGGTTCAGTGTCTTTCCCTGGCAGGATCTGCTCTGCCTTCACCTGGTCAGTTTTGTATGGCTGTGTTTTTTGTCACTGAATAGGTGCTTTTTGCCTGCAACTAGGACAGTAATTGTAAATACCTATATTTGATCACTAAATCTCACAGTGCTATAAAATCTGGAATGTGTAGGTGTGACTGTGACCTACAATGAGCACATTTTATAGCAATTGCTAGCTTTCAAAACCTTGGGACCAACAGGTAGGTAGAACAAACAGAGTAAGTGGCATATGTTTGATATAAGATGGTATAAGGACCTGTGAAGTTTTTATTGTCCTTTTCTTGTAAAACTTAGCTGTTGCTCACCTGCTCCTGAGTGTTGCTTCCATTCCATGACCAAGCAACAAATGCTTTGTACCTACTGCATCTTGGCCTGCTTTTGTTAGGCATTTGTAATGTGCTGGAGCAACAGCTTTCTGCAGCAGTGACCCCTTACCCAGCCCTTCATCTCCTCTTGGTGTAATAGCTTCTCACGTATGGGATCAAACCTGTCTCGTCCAGCGTATGCACCAGGAGTGTGATCCCTGTGTGCCTAAACACATGGTGAATTCCTTCCTTTGAAATTGTAAGACTTATTTTTCTGCATCAGGAGTAGAAAGGAAAGGGTGTGTATTCTTCTGATTTGTTTAAATAACTGGCTTAAATATTTAGCTTTAGTATGGGGGTGGTTTTGTTGTTTCTAATAATATTGTCTTAGGCGGAGATACAGGAGGATGTCTTCTGGGAAACCTCCCAGCAAGTATCTGAGCACTTCAGTTTGTAGTACCCCTAGAACGAGTCTTCTTTAATTTTCCCTTCTACTACTCTGTCACCAAAAATTCAGTGGTACAGGAAAGCCTTTCTCTTACAGGTTCCCTTTACAGGACCCAAACACTGGCCTTGTTCTGTAGTCCTGGGTAAGCCACTCAGCCAGTTGTGCTTAGTTTTTCCCTCCTTCATTAACTGTTGATCCATTGTCCTGCACTGGGGAGGACTGCTAGGAATGCAGCGTATTCAGTGCATGCACAATGCCCTGCAGTGACTAGGGTCATCTAAGGACCAGCTGTGGAAATTTGGCTGCACTCCTAATTTTCCTTTCCTCCTTGTCATAGGACTGCGGAAAAAAAAAGAAAAAAAAAACCACCAACACCCCAAAGTTGTCATGTGCACATGGTGGTCAGGGTCACCTAGATAAGGGCTTGGCTGTTGACAGCATTTTATCCATGACTTTCCTGTACCTCTTTAACACCGCTTACAGCTACAAGGGGAGAAGCTTTTTGAGGCAATAAATTGGAAATTATGACCCTGTAGTGGCTACCTTGAAAGTAGTATCCCCGCTTTTCCAGGGAAAGCAACTTGTGTCTGTTCTGTTTGTTGAAATTTGCAGTTTCTGTGTTCAGGTTTTTCATTCTTCAGCTTTGAGGCTTTGAAGGTATTTGGATGCTTGAGTTTCACATGTAATTATCATTCTCCAGATATTGATTCTAACAGTGCCAGCTGTCACAAACACCAGGAACCAAACTGGAGGAGCTGACAGTCTCTAGGCATAGGCAGGTGACATGACTTATCCACGGCCATATGGCCAGCTGAGTCAGGATTAAAATTCAAGTCTTATGATTTTCCTGAAGAATGCCAAGCCTGTGGGAGCCAGCTGACTTTCTGCCACAGCTTTGCAGAGGACAAACCTCAGTTTATGTCTTAGGTAGTTAAAATAGTCATGTAAGACTGGTCTCAGTTTCCTCAGTGTAGAAATACGAGTGCTGGTGCTAGCAACTTCCTGTTCTGTGCTGTGTCCGAGATGACCTGTGTTTGCTTTCCAGGCTCTGGGAAAGTTGTCTTGCAGGAGCAGGTGAATTTTTGCTTGCTAAGCCCCAGCATATAGTATGGCAGGAGTTACCTGGTAGCTCTGTATCAGGTTTTTCAGGTGCTGGACACTGCCCAAACCTGGACTGTGCAGTATCATAGCTGACCTTGAGCACAGGCAGCCAAACCCATGGGGGAAGACAGGGCTGAAGTCAAACATTACACACCAGGGTGATTTGTGCATGTTGTGTTGGAGCCCGCTAGATCCCTGGCACTTCCATCCTCCCATTAGATCTCCCAGGCCCTGGGAAAGGAATTTTTGGTCTCCAACACAGTTTCCAGAGGTGGAGATGGCTGAGAACTCGTTTGAATGGAAGCTGGGACTCTATCTCTTGTGGAATTGATGCTGGTCAAACCATGTACCCCAAAAATAGTCCCATGAAGCTTTGTCAGCACCCATTGGCTACAGCTGGCACCCCGTTTCTGTCAGCGTGTTCATGGGAACAATGAATGTTTTCATACAGTTTCAAAGGGAGGCTGGACAAGTGTCTTGGAAGATAAGGAAGGAATTGTGCCAGGCTGGCAGTGACTATTAGCTGGCAGATGTCTTCAGGGAAGTCTTCTCCTTGTTTGCCCTGCTATAACTCTTCGTTCACCAGCCATTCACAGCCACTGTTGAGGGCAGAATGCTGGGCTAGACAAACTCTGCTGTGACCCATTGTGCACCTTTTTATGATGGAAATCAACAGCTCAAGATGCAGTCCTGACTCCAGGTTAGGTGTGGAAATTGATCCTTACTGGTGTTGACCTTCTCCTGCCAGAAGGGACCTGGAAAAACTAATCCTGACAAGAAGTTTTGGTAACAATCACTGGCTTTGTCACTGGAGGTGGCTTGACTTCATCCCCCTAGCAGAGCCTGGCAGGTTTGTCTGACCAAAAGCATTAGCTGCCTGTACGTATCTTCTCGGCCTTTGCCCCTTGCATTAAGAAAGCATGGTTCTTCCCAAGCTGATCTTTCTGCACTTAAGCCAGTTCTGCTTGCCTCACTTTTGGGGACTGGTCCACAGTTCTGGTACTCCAAAGACCTTAGCCTCTTTCAGAGTGGTCCTTCTGTGATGTGCATTGTGCTGATGAAGCTGCTGCCCTGGTCCCTTGCAGTGATGATCTGTAACTAGGGAAGGTATGACAGCACTTGTTAGGCTGAGATTTGCTTTGTGCCCCACCTGCACCACGCAGTGCCCTTACAAACAGGGACAGAGAGGAAGAATTTCTCAGTCACAGGCTTCTGGGAGAGAAGTCCATCAGAGCTGCAATGTATTTTGCTTTCTGGGGCTCTCTCTTATTTGCTGCTTTGTTCCTGTACAAGTGATGTCTCACCATTGAAAAAGCCACATCTGGCTTGAAGCCACTTGAAGCAGCTTGGACAAGAGACTTCCTGCTCTGAACATTGAATTAATGGGCTTGGTCTTTTACACGAGTGAAATCCTTTCAGACTTTTGTCCATGTCAGGCTCCCAGCTCTACTAATTAAGAGGCTTTTAACTCAGACAGTGTTTGGGAGCCACAGTACAGCTGGGCTTTTGAAAAAATGAGGAAATGCTAGAGGTAGGGATGTAATGGGTTGGATTTCAACTTCAAAAAAATGTCTCTGAGAGAGAACAGAACATCCTCCTTGCATCACCTTTTGTTTGCTGCAGCAAAGCTGGGGAGATGTCAACTGCGTGGGCTGCTCTAGAACTGATGAAGCTGATAATAAGAAAGTAAGGTCATCTTTACTTCTGGGGTACTCAGTGTGTCTTAGACAGCTAGAGGGATGTTTTAGAAAACATTGCTTACTTGTGCCTTTGCTTATTCTGGCTATTTTCTGCAATCCTGTCATGGCTCTTGCTTTGAAATCCCGTTTGCTTTCCACCCATGCTGCTGTCTGGTACAGGGTGATGCTTGTGCTGAGGCTGTATCTTTGCAAAAGGAATGGGCCTGGAAAAAAGGTTCAGAAAGGTGGCATGTAGAAGCCAATAATTATCATTCATCAATATTATTCCTCACTATAATCACCTGTAAAATCTAGGAAGCATGGGATATTTGGATCTCTTGTTTTTCTTTCAAGGCCAGCTTTGCCACTTTTACTTGAATATGAAAAGTAAGCTGGTGTTCCTTCTGACTTCTTTACTACTTCCATACACAGACTTGCTATCAGAAGCAAACTGACTGTCCAGCTAATGCATGGAATCTAACTAGTCTCCAAATTTTCCTGTATTGTCTCCATAACACAAAATATGCTTGGTAGGAGGGTTTGTTTGAGAAACAGCAAGAGAGAAAAACATGGTCTGCCTTCTCATTTTTTATGCTTTCTTCCTCTCTTTCCTCTGCTGTATTCCCCAAAGCTTGGGTCCAACTCTGTGTCCATTGCTTGCAAGGGATGTTTACTTGACTAGAAGCATATAATAGTACCCATTTATAGGTAGCCTTCTGCAGAGTTTAGTGTCACTTGAACAGGTATTTATTTGAAACAGAGGTGCTCTAGAAAAACACTGATTTAAAAGGGGGAATGAAGCGTTCTACTTGTTCTGTGAAGCAGAACCACCCGCTGGCTCACAGACCAGCAGTAATAAACAGAGTCAAAGAGCGTGGGGCATAATTGCCTTCTCCTTTTGTGTCAGCTTCATATCGTTCTCGCATGTGACATTCTTCCTGGCCATCAAGCTCTTTATCCTCCCATTGTACCAAGAGTGCAAACAGAATTAGTTTGTTTGTTATCGTGGCATCTGTACATGGCTTTTAATTTCTTGGAGGTTAAAAAAACCCAAGCAACCCAACCCTCAAGCCCTCTTTGTCCAGCACTGTTTAAATCTGCTCTCAGCTTGCTTGCACAGCTCTTTTCTGCTCTGCAATGCAGAAAACAGGACTGCAGACAGAGAAATCTAAAGCAATCTGTGCAACAAGGCTTCAAGAATGTGGTGGCATTGCTGAAGAGGAGCTGTCTGGAGAAGGTGTCTGACTCCATGAGATCAGTAAGTCAGAAGGTGGCTTGCTGTAGGGATGCATTGTAGGCATTTTTACAGTCACAATGCTAAGCTTAAATGGGTGCTCCCAATCCTTTTTGCTTTAGGTACTTGTAAGTGATGGGAAATATTTTCTTTGGCCTCTGAAATGTCTCCATAGTTTTGTGGTTTCCTTCCTATAAAGGTGAGCGTTTCAGATTAAAATTCTGTTTGGCAGCTCATGAGTTCTCAAAACAGAGGCTTGAAGGCAAGTGGTCAGGAGTGCCCAGCTTATTAAATTTTTCCCACTGTAAGAATTGTCTGACCTTTCTTTGTACTGTAACAGCATAAAAAAAAAATAAAAAAAAATGGAGCTACTATTTGGAAAGTGTTAACAAGAAAATGTCAGAGGTAGAAGGCCAGACAGAGGACCTGCCTGGGAGAGGGCTGGGAGTGACATTTCTTCTCTTTCTTCTATCACTTGCACAGATCATCCTCCTATCTGCTCTCATCCTGCTGTGGGATTTTGCAGTTTTAATACAGGTTTGGCGCTCAAAGGCATGGTGCAGAAAAGCAACAAGAGAAGGAAAAGTACATATTATTGCCAGAGGAACCAAGACCAGAGAGGAGCAGCTCAGAGTGTTTGAGCCCCATTTTAGCTGATGTGGGACTATTGCTGTGCTCCCATGCAGATTTACCTGTGTGCTTTAAATGTTCCCTTCCCACCCTCTTGTCTCCACTGAAACTTTCCCTTGGCACCTGGCTTTCACCAGCAAAGAACTCGGACTGCACTGTGTGTCTGAGGCAGAGGAGGAGAGATGGCAGTAGAGCCTCCCTGCTGGGTGGAGGATTACAGATGTGTGGAAGGCTTAGCTACACCCATGTTGTGTTCAGGGTTTCCCTACATGAGGTGTGTACCTCAGTGTGGTGTGTCCCTGACTCAAGCTCCTTCCCCCGCTCTGCTCAGTTCATAGAACCGTGGAATACTTTGGGTTGGAGGGGACTTCAAAGGTTATTTTGTCCAGATCTGGTGCTGAATGTTGTTCTTTCAACCCTCGAGGCATTTAACTATATCACGTGTGGGTTGGAAGCGGAGGGTCATATTTGACTGAGTTTTCTCTGTTTCCTGCCCCACAGCTCTTCTGTTTGGCCCTGCCCTGGGGAAGAAGACTTTGAGAAGATGGAGAACCAGAGTGGAGTGCTCTTGGGATACATCCGCTGGGAAGGAAAAGAGGAAGGGGGTGAGGAGGATGGGGTGGCTCCTCGTGTTTCTCCTCCCAGCCAAATGAGCAGAATGGAAGATGTGCAGGTGGAGATGCTTGAGAAGGCAAGGGAGCTCTTCCAGCTGTGTGACAAGGATAAGAAGGGTTTTATCACCAAGGTGGACATGCAGGTGAGGGAAAAAAATTCTTCCTCTGTCCTGGGTGGATCTGTAAAGTCACGGGTGGGAAAATAGGGGACAGTGTGGCATGCCTTCACTCTTGGCAAGTGTGGGTGCGCATGTGGCCCCTGAATTATTCATATTTCTAAGAACCAAACTCTGACACAGCTACTAGGAACTAAAACTTCCAGGAGTGCCTTGCACCTCCAGGGAATGCCTGAGGCAAGTGGGATTGTAATTCAAAATTTTGAAGGAATGCATAAAATAAAACAAGTCATGACTTTTCTTACAAAAATCAAGCATGCAGTGGATAGGAAATCTGGAAGAAAAAAAAAAATTTGTTTTAATTAAAAAAAGCCCAACAAAACAAGTCCCCCAAAAAACCTACGTGATGAACAATACATCAATCTCTCTCAAAAAAGTTGAGACAAAAAAGTTATACAATCCCAGCTAAAGCCTAATCTAAAAGCTCACCTTAGACCTGAACTATATTTGCTGTATTTGCTCTACATTTTGCTGCTTTCTGTTAAAAAAAGAACTTGTTAACAAAATCCCTGTAGTTCTTAGTGAGTTTTAAAAAAGGTTCATCAGGAAGTTGACATGAGGATTGTTTTTCTCCTGCCCCATCTCTCCCCACATCTATAAATAACACTTGACATGTTCATGCCACTTTAAATATTGACTCATTTTGCTTCGGGTTGTGTGATGTCTAATTTTTGTAGTTACATTAACAAATTTTTATTAAGTTTTTATCTAAAGCTGCATGGTTAATGGACAGCTATGAGGTTTTAGTTTACACTCCTTGGTTATTTGTTTCTTTGGGTGCCCCTCCACACTAGGTGCTCTGCACGTGTGTTATGAAGGGGAATTGTTTTGCTTCTTGTCCATGTTGTGGGTATGGTCCCAGCAGGCAGAAGGTGACAGAGGAAACCTAACTTGCTGTTATGGACTGAACATTTCCTTCAGGTTCTGCAAGAGCTTGGAACTGAATCCAGATACCCTCAAGTCTGACCTCTCTCCCTGGCCAAAGACATGAGCTCTCCCGGGAGCAGCAGTGATCACAGGAGCTGGCAGTGCCACCTCTGAGCAGGAACGGAGGGAGGCAGTGAGCTAGAGACAGTGGTTTGGAAGTGGGTTGAGCTTTCTCCAAACAAAATAACCTGAAATTCCCTCTCTGAAGTCCTGGTAGAATGATCCATTAATGGAAAAAAATCAACATATCAATGACTCCAGGCTGGTGTTTGTGTCATCACTCAGCTCTAGTGGCAGACTGTTGCACCCTGGGCAGGATGCAGTGCTGAAGGGGCACATTGCTGTGGGGCAGAGCTGAGAAAGGCAGGGACAGTCACATGGAAGGCTTGAGCTATGCCTCAAGTTTGTTCATTCTTTTGTCTTTGCAGCGGCTCCAGAGTGAACTCCCCCTAACCCCTGAGCAGCTGGAGACTGTTTTTGATAGCTTGGAGCAGAATAATAAAGGATACTTGACACCTGTGGAGTTCAGCATGGGTCTAGGTAAGGACTGCACAGAGGCAGAGGAAGGGAAAAGCCCACCTGTGACAGGATATTTTTTGTTGGTAAGAAAGTGCAGTGGTTTTGCTGAAGCTGCACCAGCTACGCAGGACAATGCCCCGTGCTCATGTGGACATAATTGGAGAAGGTGGGTGTGTATCCTCCCCTCAAGGCTTTGTGCTGCTTTCTCCCACAGCTGTTCCCTGTCCCCTGCCTACCTGGCAGAGCCAGCCCCAGAACATCTCCTGCTGGAGAGGGTACATGGTGCAAACTCTGCCTGGCTATCTGATCAGTTGTTCATCTGCACAGAAATATGCCTCTTGGCAGCTGTCCCCAGCTGGTAGCAGTGCTGTTCAAGGGCATTAGTAGGAGTCCTGTTAGTAGGCTAGAAGAGTGGCAAATAAGCCTTTCTTACCTTCTTACTGTTGTCTTTTCCAAACACTAGGAGAATGCTAATTCTTTTGGAGAATTTGCAGACCAGAAAGCATCTGTCTTGTCAGCTCTCAGAGAATCTGCACCTGTCAGCACCTTCCTTGGACATACAGAAGTGTTAAGTGGATCAGGTCAAAGCAAGTGAACACTTGTGTGGTCTAGGGTTTTCAGAAGTGATGGAAGAGGCTCCTGAATTTTGCTGTCCTGATTTCTCACAATTGTGTTTGCTCCTGGCTTTCTCACAACTTGGGAGGGACAGCCTTTTAATGCTGCAGTATGAGTGGTCAGAAACAGCCACCATAAGAGAAGTTACAAAGAATTCCTGTAAATAAACCCAGTAAACTGTCTAGGGCCAGCCTGTTTAGGGACTGTTTTATCCCACTGAGTGCATGCTGACTACACCTGTTCCTGCTCTGTGCCTCTCTTGTTGGCTGGTTCCACTGCTTTTGTCAGAAGCAAGAGTCCTGTCAGGAGTGGGGGCTTTCCAGTCCAGCACCGTGTTGCAGATGAACGGGCACTATTTGGTCACCTTGGCACCCACAGTTCCCTCTGTGTTGTGACTTGATTATTCCCAAATCGCATTGTAAGAAGCATTTACCTCAGATGGACATCATGAGAGCATCTGACTCCATGCCATTGCTGGCAGAGTTAGGCAAGTTTTCTATTTGAGTCAGGTACCACCCCATGTTGATAGCCTGGGTCCATGGCACTTGCTCCAGTCTAGGCAAAACACTTAATTTCTGCATTTCTTTATGGTTATTCTTTGTGTCTGGCATCACTGAAATCCTTTTCAGACTTTGCCCCTAACTCAGGAGGTTGGCCTGGCTGTCTTTCTTATGGAGAGTGCAGGGGCAAATCGAAGGAAAGTAGTTCAAGCTGCAATAAAGTCTGCTTCTTGAGACGGCTCCTTGCTCCTTCCTAGGATATCAAAACAATCTTCAAATCATTTTCTACCTCAATTTCCCCATCTCCATCTCAATTTTCCCATCTGTAAAAGAGAGATAATGAGACATAATGACTCTTTCTCAAAAGCAGACATCAAAAGTGCCTAATCTAAACCATTCTCCTTAATTAACTGTCTGATCATCAGGTTTTAACTGATGATAAGTAGGGTCTTGATCTCCACATTGCAAGTTTTTTTACAGCACATTGTACGAGTGGGAGAGAAGCAGCTAAATTCTGGATTTATGGAGGTAAGAAGAGGTAAAGTTTGAAGTATAATAATGATAGATATTTTTCCCCTTAGAGTAGCTTCATGTTGTCATCTCATGTGAACATGCTTGATTCCTGGTCTTGTAGTTGGGATGTCATTTCTGCCTTTTGAACCAAGCAGATGTGTTTTGGAAAGGAAGAGTAACTGCTGCTGAAGGCATGACCTCTGTATACAGATGAGGGGCTGTGTTTTAGATAGGATTGCTTGTTTTGTTTCTTTGAGAAGGATTTGTTCCCAGCCACCAGTATTTGTTACATGCCTTGCGTAGCAGGAGGTTCTTGTGGCATTAGTGTCTCAGCATGAAACAGAATCCAGCTAGCTGGAAGCCATCCGAAGGTGGGACGGGGCAGGAGGAGGCGCTTAGGGAGGGAATTAATTCTGTCCTACACAATCCTAGCAAGAGGCAGTCCTTGTTGCGCAGCGCTTGGCTCAGAGCAGAGGGAGCACAGGAGGAGGGAGGGGTAATGAGCCCCTCCTCTCCATTTTTTAAGCTGAGGAACTGCAGCATGGAGCTATTCAGGGCCAGGCACACAGTCCCGGGCAGAGCGTGTGGGACCAGCGGCGGCTGAGCCCGGAGCGCCGCTCCGTGGGAGCGCGGTGACCTCCTGGCACAGCTTTCCGTGCTGGCAGCCCGAGGCCGTGGGTGGTGGCTCATCTGCGCGCAGATGTGAGCAGAGCCCTGGCAGCCTGTGGCTGGGCTGGGAGCCAGTTTCAGTCCCAGCACTGCGGAACGGACACTGACCTCACTCAGGACGTCAGAACGGAGGCTCTTCGCTGACCAGGAGCTGTATCCTACAGCAGCGGCATGCACGAGGCTTCCCGTGGAGCTCTGGCAGGCTGCCATGTAAATAGCAGCTTATTCAATGACATCCGATTTGATTTTGTTTATTCTTCTTCTCTTCACCTTCCACCAGGAAAGTTAATAGGGATTGAATTGTGTCAAGGGGCTGGGAGAACGGATTGCTCCAGACATGAGGAGACCTTTGAGTCAGGCTGGTCAGATGACTTGGACCCTGCAGATGATGATGAAGAAGAGAAACGATTCTGCTCCATGATGGAGCAGCTTGGAGCAGCCCAGTTGTTTGAAGAGTAAGTAGAGGAGTCACATGGCATTGCTTCTATCCCGTTTTGATCTCGCAGTACCAAAACTTCAAAGTGCCAGAAAAGACCAAAGAGATGAACTGAGCTGCTTGTTCTCTGAAGCACTGCTTGGGCTCTCTGTACTGCTGCCTTGGGTTTTCATATGCGTGGTAGCAAATGCTTTGCGGTCTGGGTTTTCTCGTCGGGTACCAGTTACTTTTAGCTCAGTGCTTTTCACAGTTTCCCAAATTTGTAACACAGCTGTAAAATGGAACAGCTGGTGGCAGACAAGTCCAGCACAGGCAGCAAATGAAAAGAAGCATGTGAGGGTTAGATGAGGTAAGGAGGACGAGTGTGCTCTCTGTTCCAAAATGGTATGTGACTGTTCACATATTTTCAGACAATCAGTTCTAAGAGTCGTTGTGCAGGATCTGTGTTCAAGAAGCTGCTTGGAGCTCTGCTGATCTTGAAGAGTGTGAAAGGCTAAACTGGGCAAAGGGGTGCTCCTCTGAGCCTTGAAACTTGGTATTAATGCCCTTGCATGTAGCTCCAGTAGAGTCTGCTGGCTCCAGTGTCATTATTTTAGGCTTTCCAACATGAGGCATTATGCATAACTGGTTCTTACTGATGCACACCTGCAGGACCTGGGGTGCCCAACTGCATCTGTGGCTGTACTTCTTTTCAGGCTTTGTACTCCAACTGCATTGCCATTTTGCCAGGAGCAGTCCAGTTTAGGGAAGGAGGTGGACAGAATTGGAGACAGAAGCTGAGAGTGGTGGAGTTTGCTGCTTTCAGAGGCACATCTGTCACAAACCAGACTTTTTTTCCCTTATTTTCATTGTGATGCAAAGCACCTGCATGTTTTAGTGATAAACAGCTTCCGTCTGGAAAAAATTCTGGAAAGCTGTTATGCTTCAAACAACAGGATGACACTGTGAAAGGCCATATTGCTGTTCTGGGAACACAGTCTCAACTGTTTATAACTCTGCTTTGGGAAACAGAAGTCTCAAAGTGAAATTATCTTGTGTTTTATTTTGACCACTTAGTGGCAGTTTTATGCAATGAGTTCAGTAGCTACTTCATGTCACATCTTTGTGCCAAACCAGCTGTTGTAAAGCAGTAATATCAAACAGAAGCTAATTGGGGTGAGAGCAGGAATCTGAAATATTTTCACTGCTTTCTCTAGAAAGAAATGGTTTCATTTCATAACAAGACTCAATATATTCTTTTATTTCAAATATGAAGATTTGATGAAATGCTATAACTTTTTAAACTTGAGACAGAAAAAGAAGGCTGTCATGAAATTCTGGCAGAGGAAATCAAAAGCTTTTTGGTTGGTTTTTTCTGGTTGTGTGTTTCCCCAAAGAATACTAAGGGGGACAAATATATAGGCAAAGAAAAATAGCTGTTTGGATACTGACGATAGGTGTAATTATTCTGTATCTTTCAAGGCAATTTTTAAAAAGTTTTTCATGATAAAAAAAATTTTAAAAGCGCTTCCCTGAAAAGAAACATGAAGTGATGTCTGCAGGCTTACAATACACTTTGGGAATGAAGTTCATAAGTGCTGTGTTCAAGTTGCAATGAATTAAATGTTAAAACAGTATAATCATTATTGCAGGTTCAGAGACTTCTTTGGTTCTCCAGGGCTTCCTCCATTGTTATCCTGATATGATGCTTGAGCAAATTTGCATCTTTTTTTTGTGCCTCGGTTTCCAAACCTTTAAAAAAAATGAGGAGTGTAGCAGCCACCAGTAGATTCTGAGTGTAAGAAAACCACCAGTGATGTTTGCTAAACTCTTCGTGCTATAACAGTTTGATTTTATAACACACAGCAAATTTGCTGAATATTAATTTCTCCAAGTCTTGATGTAGACACCAAACGTGTTATCGATGAATAACTGGAAAAGCAGTCATTCCATGTTTGCTTCCTAGATTATTTTTCTTGTCTTCCTTCGGATGACTTTTTTTATTTTGTCCTCACAATAGATCCCACTCTGCATGCATGTTCTGTCACTGTCCAGTTTCCCTCTCTGCTGTAATGGTGTAACAGAGATCATCACAGGAGAATGGCAGTTTGCCCTGATTGCATGTTGGAGTTGGAATAACAGTCCGCAAGATGACACAGTAACTCTTTTGCTTTCTTTCTCTCTTGTATGTTTGCTCCAGCCCACATGAGATTCGGGAGCTCTGGGCTCGCCTACGAAAGGAGCGTCCAGAGCTCTTATCCAATTTTGAAGAGTTTCTGTTGCGTGTTTCGTCATACATAAAGGAGGTGAATCATGAGCGAGAGTCTATGGAACAAGCATTGAAGAGGTAAGGAGAACATCGTGGCCATTTGCTGCCAGGAGCCAGCTGATGCTTGGATCCTGCTTCAGATGCAAGGAGAGACTGGGTTACAGGATGCGCCAGTAAAAAAGATATTGCTTGCTGTAATATAATGACTCTATCTTGGTCTGTTCCCATGGGTTTGCTTTGCAGCAGTGCTCACCCATAACATTCAGTCTGGTTAAAATCCCACTCAGTTCCACACAGCTGTTAGTAGGAATCTGTTTCCACCCTCCTCTTTCCTTTCTGTACTCTTTTTCTCTCCTGACCTGCTTGCAACTGTGTTTTGTAGGAAGGAGTCAGATCATGATCGAGAAGTCAGGTGCCTTTATGAAGAAATGGAACAACAGATCAAAGTAGAAAGGGAGAAGCTGGTCTGCCAGGTACCTTCTCTCTTTCTCTCTTGGCTCGAAGGCAACCTTCCTTTGTTCTGAAGTAGAGGTGGTGGCTTGTCTGGCCAAGGAACAGCTCTTACTGTGCTGGGTGTATCTTTACCTCTGCAGGAAGCACTGAGGCATGACAGGAGTAACTTGCTCCAGAAGGAGCTGCACAACAAAGAGCAGGAGCTGGAGAAAATCCTCTACCGCCAGAAGAAGGTAACGGGATCCAAATCCTTTCTAACAAAGCACGTCCCCCTCTGCTTTCTGCTCAGGGGTTTTCTGATGGAAAATGGTGTTCAGCTGCCGAGGGTTTAGCACTAGATAATTTGGCTCTAGTTAGTGAAGTCCTTCCATGTCTCTGAAGGTGCTGAGATGGTTTGTCAAATAATTGGTTTGTCTTTAGCTGTAATGCTCTTCTGTGAATGTTTTGTTCATGCATTTTCTTGTCTGCTTTGTGTTCTCTTGGCACAGTCTTCCTATCAATTGTATAATGCTGGCAAGGAAGATGGGGTAAAAATTTGAAAGTTGAGTTTGAAGGTTTTTGTGGTGTGTAAGGAAGATGTGTATGGACATAAAAGAGCCAGATTTCTCTAGTTTTTATATTCTGGGTGCTCCAAAATGACCTGGAGTGAACAGTTCTGTGACACTTAGGTACATATTGTATACTTGCATTTGGGCACTTGATGACATACTGATTAATCAGTCACATAAAAGATGAAAGCAGAAGCTTTCCTTTTGCCTGCCATCCTTGGCATGGACATTTGTATGGGATGGTCCATTCCAGATGTCTTTTTCCATCGTGTCTGAAGAACTGAGATGTGACCCCCACAGAAACAAGTTATGGCAGATACCTGCAAGATGCTGGAGACTGGGGGTATCCCAGTTGAATATATAGCTGTGATGTGGATGAAACAGCACTTCTCTGAAATCACCAGCTCATTGTCCAGCAGCTGGAAAAGCCAGCACAACTGAGGTGCCTTCAGGAAGGATATTGAGAATAAGATAGAGGATGTGTTTTTCCTGCTGCCCACATCTTTGATATGGCTCAGTGTGTGCACTTCTGGTCTCCTTTTCGAGCATGAAAGTACAGAGTGCTAATATTATTAAGAAAATGGAAAATTTGCCTTAGGAAGAGAAACCAGGAAAGTCTAGACTTTTAGGTTTTGGAGAGAAGGAGACTAGGGGAAGATACACGTGAGCTTTATGAACTCAGAAAAGTGATGGATAAGGTCGTCACCAAACTGTTATTCCCCAAGCTCTGCAACAGCAAAGGTGAGGTATGCTCAATGAGATCAGTATGAATTTGATTTAGAAGAACACACTTCTTTATACTGCCACTTGTGCTGGACTTTTGGCCCCAAGATGCAGGCAATATCAGCAATTCAAAAAGGAATTGGACAAACAAATGGATAATAGGCTTGTAAATAATCATTGAAAGGAAGAATAGTCAGAGATGTGGCCTCTAGCATTCCTAGTCCAGGGACCATAGATGGGAGCGGTATATGAGGGGAATGGACCATAGTTAGGAGCTCAGGCATGCTCTTCCTAGGTAGCACCTGCTCTTGCTGAGGGTCAGAGCAGAACACTTGGGCTGCATGGACACTTACTCAAATAGTCAGTTCTGGTGCTCTTAACTCTGAAGCTTGTAGGGGGCTGTGTGGATAATCGGGTCCCTCTTGTGGCCTAAGATCAGTACTGTGATGGTGCTATGCCACAGCATCGCTTCCAAGGACAGACCACATAAATGGGAGAGCTGTGCGTGATGGAGATTTTTTAGGGAGGGGCAGGTGTGCTTCATTTAAAGCCAGTTCCTTGCCATATTAAAAGATCCAAAAGCTGTAATCAGGGATTGCTGGCTTCAGTCTCAACTCCACTGCTGAATGTATATAGTAGTCTTGCTGAAATATTCCCCAGTGTTCACAGGACTGGAGGACTCCAGGCAAAGCTGGATGTGGCTTGCCCTTCTATCCTCAGGGACGAGAGGTAAGGCTTGTGTTTCAAGGAACCTAGGAAAGATGAGATCTATTCATTCCTACTCTTGACAGTTGCACATGTGTGCTGGCAGAGAGGAGGGTAGCAAGAAAAAAATTCATCTTCTGCCATGGTGTCCGGCTTTGTTATGATTTTGAGAGGGGCAGAAAGTAGGCTGAGAGAAAAGGCAAGCTGAAGGTGTATATGTGGAGGCTGACTCTGCCACCTGCTACCCTGATCAGACCTGATTCTTGGTGTTTCTCTCTGGTTATAAGCATGGATTGCATACTATTATTTTGGGCTGTAACTTCTCAGACGGGTACTGCAGTTTCTGTGGAGCAGCAGCTTCAGCAGAGGACCCTGGTTAGCTGGGGTGTGGTTGGCTGGATACTGCAGTGTCACTATGATCCCTACTTGTCATCTGAGATGGGATGCTTTGGCAGCTGCATCTGTCTGACTCTTTCCCAGACTATGCCAGCCATTTGTAAGGAATTGAGTCACTGGCTGAGTACATGTCAGCAGGCTTTGAATTTACCAAATCAGGTTTGTGTTGGGGGCTTGTGCCGCCTGGAGTGCAGCTCTGCCCCGGTGGCATTTAAACGACATCTCTAGCCCAAGGTCCTATCTCTAGCCAGTAGTAAAGGCCACCCAATCACTTCACTTTCCAGGTGTAGTGTGAGATTCCCCTAGCACCTCAGTATATCCTCCTTTAGGCTGCCATGGGCTCAGGAAGCCCCTAAACTAGCGGATGCATTCCAACACCTCTGCTTAATAAGTCCCAACAGACGCAACCCTGCTCCCACCCAGATTTTTCCAGTCCTCCTTTGACCCCCATTTGAACTCTGATTCCTACAATGCCTGACAGCATCAGGCTCCTCATGCTGCCTTGAGTACTTCCTCAGCTGTGCCTAATTGCATTACTTGGTTCCCCAGTGCTGGCATGATGAGAGAGAATTCCTTCCAGTTCACCTTCTCGATGCCACTGGTGGCTCTGTATACTTAGGTTGTTTTTACCCCCTTCTGCCTCATTGTTTACATCTGCTTTTTCAGCTTGTTTTGACAGTTGTGGCTGAAGCACAAAACCCTTCTGCTGTGTTTAACCCCTCCTTCTCTCCCATTGCAGCTGGAACATCAGCTGCAGTCACTGAACTCGGAGCAGCTGGAGACCCGCGTGCAGAATGAAAGGCTCCGGCACCTGAATGAAAACCTGCTGGAAGAGCTGGAGAAAAGTAAATGGGAGCTAGAGGCAGTGAAGGAGCAGTTACAGAAGCTCCAGAAAGAGGCTCAGCTTGAGCAAGAGCAGAAGGACAGGTGAGGAAAAAACAGGAAAGGGCAGGTGTTAGGGCAAAGACATGGACAGGGACGGAAAGGCGGGCCAGCAGTTAAAGAATAAGTATCCCTAGTTAGGAGCCTTGGTCTCATTAGAAGATTCTGTCTCTTTTTGAGGAAAAGAAGAAACATCCCTTATATGTTTAGGCCCATATAGAAAACAGAGAGTGATTTCCACCTTTTGTGGGAAATATGTTCTAGAAAATCAGTACAAAAATACAGCTGTTCCTCAGCCTAAAGGAGGCTTCTCTATGTATTTTTCAGTTCACCATCCCCTCTATAATGCTCTCTTTCAAGATCCTCTTCTAATAAATTCTGTTCTCATTTCTGGGTTAAATCTAATGATACCTATATAAAACATTGAGAGGTTTCAGATCCTGATGGCAGTGAGCATCCTTCCCATTTCTAGCACCTGAGGAAGTGGAGAGGTTGAGTTGCTTGCTGTCATATTGGAGGCGAGAAGGAGAGCTCTGGTACAACCCAACCATCCCAGCTCCCAGAACAGTGCTGCTTCCTTTGAATTCTCCTAGCATAAGGCAGGCCCTTGTCTTTGAGAATACCATGAGTGCCCCTGAGAGAGGGATGTTTGTATTTTCTATCCCATTAATTTACTTCCGCTTATTTTAAAATGCCTTTTGCCCAGGGATGTGTTTAGAGTCTCCAAGAACATGCAGAAAGAGAAACAAAGCCTCCTTCGGCAGCTGGAGCTCCTCAGGTGAGAACTGGTGAAGGCTGGAGGGAAATGCTGAGCTCTTGTGCCTGTAAGGGGCTGAGGTTTCAGCACTGTGCTTATTTCTCCCATGGAAAGCTACAGGATTGTATCCAAGCAGTGTTTAAACTCTGCTTGTTTTTCTAGGTCCAGACAGAGTTGTGCAGTTTAGCCAGCTCTGGCACATTACAGGCTATGTTATTTCACGTTACAGGCTATGTTATTTCACGAGGTAATCCCTTCTCTGGAGGAATTTAGTCTTTCCTGCTGGCTAAGGCAACCATGTAGAGCCCATGACCTCAGCTGGGATACATGGAAATCCCAACATGTCTAGCTGTAAACAACATCTTAATCTCTGTTCCCAAGCTGTCTTTCTGTTCTCAATTTCAATTGTTGGGGTTTACTTGATTTTTTACAAGCAAGCAGCTCATTGTGTCTTTCCTATGTTTTCCTTTGGAGCAGAGAAATGAACAAGAAACTTCGAGATGAGCGAGATGCTTTTGAAGCCAAGAAGCTGGTTAGTCTCAGAAAGAAAACCTTAATTCCCAACCACCCTCCATTCATCTGCTGCTGTTGCTGTCACCACTCGGGGGCCTGTCACTTCCACGGGGGACAATGACAAGAGCACCCGGGGCCTGTGTTGTGCTTAATACAGACTTTGCAGCACCTCTGTGTCTGTGCTGGAGGCAAGCTCTGCTGGTTGCTGCTGCCAGCTGTCTGGGTTTAACCCAAGGCATGTTGGCTGGGGACTGTCACACAGCCCTGTGCAGGGCTGCAGTGGGTGCTGCCTGCTGCACATGTGGGCTCTGTGTGCTGTGCCAGGCACTGGGCACATGCAAGGAGGGGAGAGAAGCTGGATGCATCCTGAAGCTGGGTGGTGAGGAAGAAGATGGATTTTCAGATGTGCTGCTGGCTGACTGGAGTAGCATGGGAAGGTTTTGAAGTTTTTTCTGACCCCCTGAGTTTGTAGCAGATGTTTTCAGGGGTTCCTCTGGGGAGCTCCCCGTTCCTGTGAACTCTGCTGGGTGCAGCAGTGAGCCCTGTGTCAGAGAATTAGGAGAAAGCGGATCTCTCTCATCTGGAACTGTCAATCTCTGGCCTTTCCCAGCCACCAAGATAAGCACAGATATGTGGTCTATTTTTAGTTCTTATTATTTTTTCATTAAAAAGTTTTTGTGTTCCCAAATGTCACTTGCACAGCTGCTCTGCCCTCTTGGACCCATCCCTGCCACCATGTCTTTGCCTGCTCTGCCATCATGCCCCACCTGAAGATCTGGAAGTGGGTGACTTCCTACTCCCTAGCAGGGAGGACAGTGATAGGCTGTGAGAGCCTTTCTGACTGGTGGACTCTGGAAGGAAACACAGGGATTGTGTCCATATATGAGACAAAATTCCCTGCTCGATCCAGAGGCTGGAGTTCTCCAGGTGGAGAGCTGTATAAAATTATCTCAGTAAAAATTTTGGCTAGATGTGTGAGGTATGTGTGTTTCTAAAATCTGGAAGATTTTTTCTCTTAAGTCTTAATTTTTAAAGCTGCTAACTATGTGGATGTATACCAGAGTTTCCTGCTCCCTCTTGGAAAAGCCTTAAATGCAGTCACTCTGTAGCAGAGTCCAGTGCAAGCAGGCAGAGAAAATGGTTTCTTTTCCTCTTTGCATGTGTTGTACTTCATCAGCTTGTGGGTTCCACTGGGTGGGTGGGTGGCCTGTGGAGACCACAGCTCAGGTATGTACCTCTGTGTGTGCAAAGCTTGCCTGCTTCTCCTCTGTTCTCTTCTCCTGCTCCCCTGCTAAGACCTGCTGCTGCAGGTGGACCCAAGAGAGAGCCCCATAGGGAGAGTCACAGCACAGAGGGGCTGCTTTCTCCTTTCTCCCAGCACTGGCAGTAGGGAATGAGGCACAGGGTGAACTCCTACCACCATTGCTCATCTGGCAAGGCTGTGTCTTGCTGGGCAGTTGGAGCCTGTGCTGTAGTAAGTTGGGTTTTTTTCCTTTGGCTGCTCTTGTTTCAGTCCACAGGAAAGCAGGGCTCCAAGGGCTTGCAGAGATGCTGCTATCACCATATACCTGCAGAAGGTCTGCTTGCCAGCCTGTCTCACAGTAAGGGGGAGAGGAAATAGCAATACTTCCCTGCAGAAGCAAAAAGGAGAGTCCAGCGTTCTGATGGGGATCCCTAGAGTGCAACACACTCTCTGCCAGAGACTATCAGTGCTTTTACTGGCTAAAAAGAAACCCAAGGCCTTAATATACCCTCTCTTAGTGCTGGGAAGAGTTATTTCTGTGAAATGAAGGTGTGGTGAACAGAGGTTCTTTCATAGCAAAGATTTTTTAAGTGGTTGGAAGGAGGAGTTGGGCTGTATGTGGCTGATAGCAACCCAGTCACTGCTCCTTTGCTCTTCTCAGTTCCCAGCTTAATACCTTGCTCTTCATAAGAGTTTCTGGCCTTACCAGGGTGGGCAGACCCTGGCCCCACTTCACTCTGGGGCACTATCTCGTCCCAGGCAAGAGAGGGTGTGTCACAGATAGCAATATATGGTTATTTCTATCTATGTGCAAACCACTGATGGGTATTTTTAAGACCCAGGGGTTGCAGGTTCAGTTTCACACCCATGACCCATTGGCTATGGAGTTATACTTGCATGCTTTATATTGACAGAGCAAATTTCATCTGTTCATCATGAAGAATGTTTTGGTACTTTGATTATATTTGACATGTATTTTTATTACACTGGTAAACCAGAATCCTTCCCATCCAAAATGCTTGTACATGTGCTGTTGTGGAATCCTTGTCATTGTGTGTTACACAGCTGTGATGTCGCATCTGTCCCTTTATCGTCCTGGTGAAAAGCCAAATGTTACACAAACCTGGCAGGCCAATAAAGCATGGCAGAACCAATGGCAAAACATGCCACATTGTTCCTCCTTTCTTACCCAAGTAGGTGCTCTGCAGGCTGTTCCCTCTCCAGGTAAGGTGGTGGCAGAGCAGATTGTGCGGCAGACCTTTTACTCCACAGGTGACTTGAAGGTTGTGACTCAGTTCCAGTGGTCTGTAACACAATTTCCTTCATCCTGTGTGACTAGAGGGTTCCCTCAGGTGAAGCTGCTCAAACACTGAAAACTTCCCCTTCTGTCCCTGCTGGAGAACCACTGGTTGTCTGTACCGCAGCCTGGCTGTGTTGACTGGAGTATTGTTAAGCACTTGGGGGTCGTTTGTCTTGGAAGATTTGTGCTCCACAACTGTGAGCCTCTCAGTGCTGGATTGTTTCTGTGGCTGGAGATTCTCTTGAATATCAGTTTTATATGTAAAAAATGTTTTATTCTTTCCCTGCAAAGCTCCCAGTTGGGTCAGGCCCTCTGTGGACTCCAGAGTGTCTCCTTTTGTTAGACTGCATTGCAGTAAAAGTGTTTTGGGAGTTCTGACCAGCAGAACAGCTTGTTAATTTCTTTGCCTTTTAGAATAAGCCTACAGTAAGGATTATTGAAGAAATAATCTTTTTAGTTCTCCCGGCTGTGGGAAGCATGAAGGAAGGCCTGTCCACAGCAGCCTGCAGGTGTTTGGTCAGTTCAAAATTGCTGTGAGAGGCAGATCTGGCCGACTGCAAACCCTTCTTCCTCCACCTTTTCCCCCAGAAATAACTTGTAAGGACATGTTAGAAATCTTCAGATTCACAGGCTGAATACATCTTCCTTTCCCCCAGTGCCAATGTGATGGGCACTTTTCCATGCTGTCTCTCACTGCACATTTTGTGTGTGTGGCTAGAGCACTGACTGCTGGGAATGGCAGAGCTGCTGTATGGGGGGAGGAGAGCTGGGGGAGATGTTGTCCTGCTTTCTCCTTCTCTGGGGAGCTGGTAAATACTGGCTGTAGGAAGTGTTCAGTCTGTAGTAAGCAGGAGGAAAGCATGGAGAGGGATGCTGGTATAAGGCAGAGCATGTACGTTGCCCTCCTTCTTTTCCTGTGATGTGCAGCTCTAGGTGAGTGCAGGTTGAAGAAGAGTACTAATGTCTTTTGAGAAAGGGGTAATTGGTCTGTCCCACAAAACATCAGCATAAGAAAGAGGCAGGTGGGGAAAGAGAGATTCAGCTGTGAGACCAAGTGGAGAACAAGCCACAGAAATAAAAACTCTGGCTAGCTAGAGGAAGAATTCAGTTTGGGACATCACCACTTGGATGGATTTAAAAGTGAAGGAGAAAGCAGCAACAGCGATGGCTTCTTACAAGAATTAAATTATTTGAACTGAGCAAAGCAAACCCGGTGCTCACCTCTTTGAACCTTCCAGTGAGGCATTACCACTGCATGGTGTGGGGCTGCCAGGGCTCCAGCCCTGCTTCCCCAAAGTGCTCTACAAGAGGTGGCAAGTGGTTGAACTGGGACCGTAATCACATTCTTCATTCCTTCTCTTTTCAACTTTCAGGTGCCTCAGAACAAAAAGCCCCTGTTGAAGAAAGGGTCAGTGCTAGGCAGTTACCTGCTGGAGGACAAGCCTGTCAAACGGTTAGATGGGTGTCTGTGTTGTCCATGGTGTTAGTCCGTGCCCACTGCAGTACCCTGCCTATCAAGCCGTGTCATGTGTCTGGTTCTCCCACCCTGGTGCTGGCTAGTTTTGGGAATGTGGTGGGGTGTAGCTTTCCTGTGGCTTTAGCTGTCTCTTGGCATCAGGTGGTGTTGGCTCAGCATCAAGCTGAGGATACTGTTCACTAATTTCCACAGGGAGGTGGTGGCCCTGCTGCTGCTTCTGCCTGCAGCAATGGGGAAGCAAATCTACATATCACCAGAAGGTCTGTGACTGTTAATGGGATGGGAGTCACAAAGGTTGCCTCTTTCTGAGTCAGACAGCTCTGTTGAAATGACTGGAACAACTCCCAAGTGTGCCAGTTTGTCCTCAGGCACAAAGCCTGTCCACTGGTGCATCATGCTAGAGTCCATATCCCTGGGGCATAGGAGAGGGCAGTAATTGCACTAGGGCTGGGTTCTTTCTGGCAGCTGAAAGCCTCAAGGAGAGGGCCTGGCTCCAGGTGGGTTTATCCTGCTCATCTCCCTCTACAGCTATGCACATGCTTACCTAGCACACCAGGCTTCCTTTAAGCCAGGGCAGGCAACACATCTGTGTGGCCAAGGCCTTTTCTTTTTTTTTTTTCTACTCTACATGCAGAATATACAGTGACCTGGCTTGGAGCTGGATCTCACCTGTAAAGCTGGCCCCAAACAAGTTTTAAAGGCAGCATGCTCCCCTGTTTCTTACCAGGTCTCTGCAGAAAGTTCCATTGTTCCCCAGTTTCTCCTGGTGCCAGCCAGAGACATAGGTCTAGGCTCAGTTTCTTCCAGCTTCAACTCACCCTTAAGGCTTGCAATTCTGGTAGTGTCGTTTAAAGATTTAGCTGAAGGCGCCTTGGCTCATGGACTTATAGAAAACTGGGTAGACTGTGGAGGAGGGCTGATTCTTGAGCCCAAGGTGGGAGGTTGCCCGGTGAGGTGTAAGGCAGAGCTCTTTCATGGTTATGTGACTGGCATATTCTATCCATGGAATTGGATAACCAAGTTCTCCCACCTTCCTTCCCAATTATTTCTTGCAAATATCCTTCTAACTGCATGGAATAAACCTCCTGGAAAGGCTTAACAGCTGGAGAAGTTTGGCAATGAAGTTGATGAGAGAAGGGGAGAAGTAGTTGTTGGTCCTGTCTCTGTCCCAGTGCTGTGTCGCACCATATTGCTTGAGAAACATGAAAAGAAATCCATTAGATGTGGGGTCACTGTTCAATGTTTTGTGTTTGTCCCTTTGCTCCCACTAAAAAGAGTCTTGATACCACTCATTGCGTGATTTTGCCAGCCCTGGGTACCATTCCTCAGAGCCTGAGAGTATGTGTCCATTTGCAAGAGGCAGAAGTTCCAGCTGGCCTGGCTCTGGATTGGCATTTGGGGTAAATGCAGGGAGAGCAACCAGGAATATGAGCTCCCTTTCATAGAAAAAAGTATACGCATGGGCAGTAGGTAAATTTTGCAAGCCAGATGAAGTGTACTTGCTGGAGTGAGAAGGAAGAATTATCTGGATTCCTGCACTAATAGAAAGAGAAAAATGTTGCAGAACAGGGTGGAATGTCCTGCCTCTGAAGAGACTGACTGTAGTACACTCTGGTCACTCTAATTTGCTTCCAGATGCAGTCAGTCTTCTGACTAGTGAAAGCAACGGAGAGATTTGTGGTGGATAAATATCTTCATCTTAATTCTAGGTCTTCTCACTCCTTGTCTAGTTCTTTAATCATAGAAAACCAGTGATGCTGCCTTGCTCTCCAGCTTTGATTCCAGTAGTTTCAATTGGTTATTTTAGGTGTTCTTGTGAAAGTTGTTCCTCCAACTTATCACATCAGCTCTACCCCTAGTGCATCAGCCTGCTCTTGTGTGGGCACAGTCTGTTATTTCTTTTTGTATGGTATTTAGTAACAAAAACACAGGGGTAATTATTGGGGGTTTTTTTTCCTTTTTTTCTTTAAAAAAGGAGCTTTCATTTTGTATGTTTTGCCTCATGTTTTCACTCCCAGGGGAAACGATAAGAATTCTTGAAAAACCAAAGTGGCAATTTTTATTAAAATGTATGAAATATTTGTCAGCATATACGAGTACAGCACAGCTCTGGTGAACTGTCTCTCTTTTCCTAGGGGAGCCACTGATGCTTTGGTCACAGGGAGTGTGGGGAGTGAATATATAGAATTCCTGTGAGAGCTTCATATACACTAATTGGATTGCATTGGTTTGTTGGGGATTTGCAACCTCCTCCTTTCCCTATCTCCTCACCCCCTCCCACCCTATCTGTGCTGCCTGTGGACTTCAATACAGACAACTGGCCTCTGCGGACCCTCCCTTCACCTTCCCAGTGGATGTGGCAGTGGAAGAACCCAACAGAAAGAACTGTAAATACTTGCCAGGCAACAGGGTATGGATGAAGACAGGAGAAGGAGGCAGCACAAACTTTGGAGAGAACAGCCGAGATGAGGAGAGATGGCCCTTGGCAGCAGATCCTGAGTGGTTTAAGATGACTTTGAAGGGTGACTCTGACTGCAGAAAAAATGCAGATGGCTTAGATGCTGCTCTGCTGCCTCCTCGAGCCCAGCCTGTTGGCACCGAAACCAGGGTGAGTGCAGTTACCTGGGGTTATTCCTCAAACACCTGCTAGGGACTTGAGGGTGTCTGACTCTCTTCCTATCAAATTCCAGCTCCACAGATTTACAGTGCAGGGGTCCAATCCCTGAATCAAAGCGCTGCCTGCAGCTGGGCTCTTCAGAACCTCATGCTTTTTTTCCATTGTAGCTCCAAGCACTGGAACCAGCCAGCTGTTCCCCAGATCGCATCTTCAAAGTGGTGTTTGTAGGGAATTCCGGTGTTGGGAAGAGTTCCTTCATCCACCGCTTCTGCTATGACAGGTTCTTGGCTGAGCTCAATGCAACCATTGGTAAGTAATAGGGTGCCTGGCTCATCTGGATAAGAAAGTTGGGAAAATGCTTTTTTGCCTGTATTATAGCCCAGCTAGAGGTAAAGATGGTCCCTTTCCCAGTATTGAATCAATATTGCAATTTCACTGTACTAAATGGAGTTGGTCTGGCCATTTTAATGGCAAGCTGCTCTCTCCCCATCCTTCTTCATAGTCGTTGTCACCTTCCCGACAGGTATCGACTACCAGGTGAAGAGCCTAATGGTGGATAACACCCAGGTTGTGTTACAGCTGTGGGATACAGCTGGACAAGAGAGGTAAGTGATGTCTGCCAGGCTCAGTGGAGGAAAGGGCAAGAGAGCATGCAGCTGGTTTCTGTCCCTGGGAAAACCATCAGCTTCAGAAAGACCAGACAGGTCATGACAGCTATGCCAGTGCTGAACCTGCAGCAAAGGTTTCTTCTAGAGATTTCTAGAAGCTGTGACTGTGAAGCAGGGCCTGGAGAGATTGCTCTGAGGATTGACAGAAAAGTAGTTTTCTGTGTGTCTGACCTGCATGCTTGTGGCTCCAAGCAGTCAGTGCATAGATGTATGTTATGGAGTTCACAGGGTGGAAAGGATTGTGAACCTTTCCAGATCTGATTCAGCTGTCAAAGCCAGCTGAATTAACATGGCCTCTGGGGGGATGGTGATTTGAACTACCCTGCTGGACTCTGTCAGTGAGGTTATTGGCCCCTTTCACTGTCTCTTCTGCTGATAGACTTGTGGAAGTGATAATCCTTGGTAGAGGGATTGTGCAGCTTTTTGTGACAGTGAACACTGGTTCCCCATTTGAAGACCTCTAGTTTCAAAAGCATGGGATACATCTAGATGTTACCAGCAGTGTTGGTGAGGATCAGAGAAGTAGAGGACACATTTGACCCTCATCTGCTACTAGAGATGAAGGCCCATCACTGCCTCCATGTAAATTACATTTTAGTTAGGATATAATTAGAAGCTTAGGATGAAAAGATATTTCATGGGGACCATGAATCTCAAGGGCCTGACAAAAATAAGTACTGGGCATTTTGAGCTAAATATGTTATGGGGGCAGGCCTTCAGGGGGCAGCCAAGGTCATGGGAATATTCTAATCCTCAGCTGTGCCAATGATGCTGTCTCAGTCAGCTAGACCATGCAGAGCTGGTGGGAATGTACTAAGTAGGAGTACCTATTGAAAAGTAACTCTCTCTTCCAAAATTAGCCTTCATGCTGAAGAAATAATTATTTCTGAGGGGACTCCTGTGGTTATTTCAGTGCTGAAACTGAACAGTAAGGGCAGTTGCTGTGACATAAAATATGACATTTTATTGAGGCCAGATTGCAGCAGAGGCCAAATTCAAGATATTGTCTCTGCAGAAGGACCTTTAGCACAGGCCCCTGCAGCACTAGCAGGTCTTAGATGTGTACCCACAAGAGAGAATTTGGCTCAGTGCTGATACCAAATAGGAGACCTGGGAAGAAGGAAAAGCCTTTTCTTCTTCTTGAATAATATTATTTACTTCTAACTAGAGAAGTGTTCAACTGTAAATAATCTAAGAAAGAGATGGAAGAACCCCTTGGAGCATGCAAGACTGATGCATGCTACCTTTGATGTTTCTTCTGGAGCATCTTGCCTGCCTGGCAGTTCCAGAAGTGCACCTTGACTGCCAAGGATACAGTCTGTGCTTTCTCAGTTGGGTAGGTGCCAGAATATCCTTTCCTTATTGCAGTGAGAAAGAACAGCTTCAGGCAACTATCTGAAGAGTACAGGAAGGAAACAGCTGTAGGTTTTCTTGGGTTGTAAAAAGAGAGTTTATCCTATGTAGGAAATACACAGTTCTTTAGTGAGATCTCAGGACTTGTGTTACATTTATTAATTCCCAAATTACATTGTTAATTCCATCAGTAGTTTGCAATCTTCTGCGGTTATATCATGGGTCTGTCACAAAGTGCTTAGGGATTCTAAGGTTTGGGTTTGTTGTTCTGGTTGTTTAGTTTAATTTGTTTTTTTGTTTGGTTGGTTCGCTTTGGTTGGGATTTATTCACAAAATACAAGCCTGTGGTTTTAAATGGAACAGACAGCAAAAAGTAGATGTCTGGCAGGAGTTTTTCTTGGAAATTGTGCCTGGCTCCTGATATTTTATATATAATGCCATTGGTTTATAGATTCAGTAGTGGAAACAGAGTGTACTGATGCTAAGTTCTTAATTGCTATTTTGGCAGCCCTGGGGCAGACATTATGCATGCCTAGTTTGGACTGTGGTACAGCTTAGTCTGCAGATTCTTCCAAACTACAGAGAAAGATCATGTTTTCTTTATTAGTTTCTCCTTTAATAGGAAATTTCCTTTTCCTATCCCACCCAAACAGTTTCTTCTGCTTCTTTCTTCCTGACCTGCAGAGGTCTTCTTTCTTGCTTTCTCAGCACCATGCATTTGGCAAGATTCTTGCTTACCCATGGCTGCCTGGCTTGTCTCAAAGGTGCAGGGATCTGTCACCTCTGTGTAGACACCAGCCCTGAGGGACACATCATGAACAGGGGCTGCAGGCCTTGCAGAGAGCCTGCACTATCAGATAATCCCACTCTGTTACTTGCCCTTTGCACAGCCGTGGTTCTGACAGTGTCTTTGGTTTTGCCTGGGCTCAGGTTTCGGAGCATCACCAAGCAGTATTTCCGGAAGGCAGACGGGATCCTGGTGATGTACGACATTACGGCCGAGTGCTCCTTCCTGGCGGTGCGGAACTGGATGAGCAGCATCCAGGTGAGAGTGGGACCTGGCCTCCAGTGCTGCTGGTGCTCCCTTACTCCCCACCAGCTCCAACAGTCTGTCAGGAAGTGACATTTTCCAGTGCCCCAGGAAGTCCTATTGACCTTGTGAAGCTGAATTATCAAAGCAGATGACTGTGGCTGTCAGTTTGGAACCAGAGCCTTTGTGTTGAAGGTAACAAAGACAGTAGTAGCTCATTAAATCAGGGAGGGCTGTTTCAGTGGCAGAATGTGGTGGGACCTGCCAGCACAGTACTGTGGGTTTGTAAGCAGCCCATGTGCACTGGCTACATCTCTTAAATGTGGTCACATCCCATCTGTGCTCAGGCAGGGAGGTCTCCTGGTTTCTGGCCTATGCACAGGAAAGGGAGGTAGTCCTTTTTATTTCCTTTTTTATTTTAAAATTTCATAACAATGTATTAATACTGTTGGGTGTTTTATTTTCAAACACTCACTGAGAGCATTTATCTTATATCTTCTTGGGAATACAAAAATGCCTCTCTTTATAATTTAAATTTAAATTAGTTTTGTGTAGATGATCAAAAGGTGAAGGGAAGTTTTCAAGGGCAGTTTTGTTTTGATTGTGCTGAGTTTCAAAAAACCAAGATTTCAGTGGAATGAGTAAGTATAGGTTGGAGAATTCTAATATTGTTAATATCCACAAGCCTGTTGGGAAATAAAACAAACAACCAACCACTTATGTCTTTGGACTCTAAAAGATCACAGGTTAAGATCTTAAGAACTAACCAGCCTCTGAAAATCAGGTTCCTTTCAGGAGGAAGGCTAAACTGAGCACACAGAAAATCAAACCACATGAAGTCTGTATATTTTAATCTCTCCTTTTCCTCTCCCCATCTGTGTATTTATTTTATTTTGAAGCTGTTCAGGTTCTGTATGTCATCCAGGGCACTTGAGTGTGGAAATAACTTTGAGCCCTGCTCTTACTCTGACCATGTTCTAGTGAGCCAGTGGCGCTATAGAGAGTTTGACCAGAGGTAAGAGGCTCCAGGAATTGCCTAGGAGTAACAGTTCCTACAGAGACTGCTTACAAGGGGTGAAGGTTGCTTAACTTGCTTCAGCCGGTGGATTTTCAGCAAGGGATCATTGACTTTAAGGCAGCACATTAGACACAGTACTGCACATACAAAAATTACTGAACTTATTAAGAAGATCTGCCAGCTCACAAATTCCAAAATGCCTATGGGGAAAGCTGATTTTCTTCAGGCTTCTTATTTTCAGGCACTTGTGTCCTGTCTCTCCTCTCTCACCATCCCAGCTCAACATACCAAACATTTGGAATGTTCCCCTAGTTCAAGCTTCCTTTCACAAATCCCTGGGACTATTGAAGGAATGGCCCTTTAATGATCTCATGGGCCTGATCCTACTGCCACTGAAGATCTTGTTTGCTTGAGCTGGAAGGATCTACTCTGAGTCTAGGTCTCCAGGGGTCTTTATTTCTTTTGCAGGAAGGTATAGAGGATGGAGCTGTGGTCTTTCTGCTTGGAAATAAATTGGATGCTGTGCAGAGAGAGACTCGGAATGTACCCAGGGTGGAGGGCGAAAGGCTGGCGAAGGTGTGAAATGGTGCTCTGCTGCTTGACCTGCTATGCAGCCACCCTCCAGCTGGGAGCAGGGGTAGTCTGGCTGGCAGAAAGCCCTTCTTGGAGCCATTTTCCAGTATGGTACCTTCCCTCTCCCTCCCACCCTGTTTCTCCAATGTGGACATGCACCCAGGTCCCTCTGGTACAAGAGAGGTGGTGGCCTGTATGTGGCAGACAATGGCCCTTGAGCAGGCTCATGTGTTTCTCTTGAGGCTTGATGCCTCATTACAGTCTTTCTGAGGGGAACATGCATAGCTGATTTCCCATTTGAGGGCTCCCTGATGCAACATCATCCTGCCTCTTTCCTCACTCCCCTGTCTGCCTGCCTACTGGCACCTTGGCTCCTGGGTGGGGTAGACAGGGTTTCAGAGGTGTTTCTTGCCTTCTGGACTTGCAACAAAAAGGTAAAGGAATCAAAGTACCCAGGACAGATGTTTTCTCTTCCCAAACAACTCCCACAGTGCTCCCTTTTGGACACTCTGGCTTGGCCCCCAATGCTGAAAAAGCATCTCCTTCTCCTGGGTTAGTGAGCAGGGTGTGCACCCCAGCAGGGTAGCAGCCACCCTCCTGGCTCCAATGGCTCTTGGCAGGGATCCTGGGGATGAGGGTGGGCCAGCTCCCAAGGCTGTGGGTGAATGGTGATGGTGGAGAGCTGGCAGTCACCGTGGGTGCTTGCTGTGCTCTCTGGCAGGAGTACAAGGCTGTGTTCTATGAGTGCAGCGCGATGACTGGCTACAACATCATGGAGCCCATGCTGCACATGGCCAGGTCAGTGAACAGGAGCCTGGGACACTTCCCTGCTGGAGGTGATTGGTGTGGGCTCTCCTGGGGAATGGACAAGAGGAAGGGGGTGTCAGAGATGGACTTTCTGTCACATCCCAAAAGAGACCTGACTCCAGGTCCTTGTCTTTTGTGCCTGGAGAGCACCAAGTGTTGACTGGACTCTACACACAAAGCTTCCCCTGGTAAAACTGGCTGTTGCAAGATTAGGAGTTTAATTCAAATATTTCATCACAAAAACCTTGCATACTGTCCCAGATTTTAAGCTGTTTTTTTTCAGTTTGAAGTCTTCATTTAGCTCTAAGGGTTCTTTCTTCCCTATCTTAATAAGCACTTTAGAGACCGAGCTATTTCAGTGCCAGTAGTTTTAAGAGATAAGATACTGTTCAGCTGAAAGAGATTTGCTCTAAAAGTTTTAGTTTAAAAAAACCCAAATGGTTAGTTTTTGGAAAGAAAGTATTTCAAATCTGGCATGAAAACTATTCTTTTGTGTTCTTTTATCTCTTCACCTCCTCCTGCATCATCTATGTAAAAGCCACAGCAGGACTTAACTGTTCATTAACTGGGAGGATTTACTTACCAGCTACCACATCTCCCACAGCACGTGCCTTCAGCATGTTTTATTGGCATGCCGCTGATCAAGATGGCTCAGACAGGTGGAGCAAACAGCCTGGGATTCTGACATCAATGAGAATCTTGGGAATAAGGCACAGGCCACTCACATTGGTGCTCAAATTACTAAACCATGGGTACCCCCTCTTGTATGTGTCCAGTTTCTTTCCCTGTTCCCTGGAAATTCATGCTCATTCTCTGTGTGTGGTTTATCTTGCCCAGCTTCCAGAGAAGTTGGGTCTTTAGGCCTGTCACTTAGAATCCTAAATGCAAATCCTAAATGGCTGGTGGAGAGCAAAGAGGCAAATGCCTTGGCGGGAAGATCTCAGTAACCAGGTTGTGTTCTTGATCTGTGCTGTTCTTTCCAGGTTGCTGACAGCACAAGAAGACAGGCAGAGGGAGACTGCCCTGCAACTGGAAGATATCAGCAGGAGGAAAGGGTGCTGCACATAAAGCACACCGATGTGTCAGCAAGAGACATGTGCCAATGCTATATCATGAAACTGGGGGTTCCTTTCAAGAAAGCTGAATTTGATGATACCAGCTCTCTAGAGACTTGGGGAAGGTGCAGCTTTTCCTAGTCTGTCAATTTTGAGGCATGAATCAGGCCAAAATGTGCATATTATCTGCACTGTTCTACTTCCCAAGTCTGCATGCAGCCCTGGTCTCTAGAGGCCTCTGCTTCTTTGGGGGAATTCGGCTGGTCTTATCTAGTAACACAGACTGGGCCTTCTGTCTGGAGAGGTTGCTTCCCTCTAAAGGGATGCAGTCTTGTTCATGTTCTTTATGGCAAAGAAGTGGCCTAGCAGCAGAGAGCAGAGGACACAGTGGGTCTGTATTCAACAGAATTTCCATGTAAAAGAGTAAAATTATTTTAAATTTGGGCTAGCTCTAAGTAGTTAGTGATCCATCTATCTCGGAGAGAAGCATCTCCTCTCGGTTCTGCCGCAGCAGTGCTCAGCTGAGAGCCCACTCTGGTGAGTGAGAATGCTTCCACCACTTTCTGCAAGACCTGGATCTGGCCCTGGATTTACTGCAGGATTGGGCTGGACTTGTCAATATTGTAGTTAATAGATAATGTGATTATAGTATGAACTGATAGGATGAGTCATCCAAATGGCTTTCATTGCTTTGTCACCCCTATGGACCTTTTCACTGTCCTAGCAGTGTCCTGTGTATGTTTACGGAACACAGAGCAGTTGCCCTGGGACCCGCAGGCACTGGCGTGTGCTGCTGATTCATAGCCCATTGTGGGAGCTGTGCTGTACAAACCAGGGCAGCCATATATAGCCTGTTTTAAGGCTGAATGCTGCCTGTTTCCTCCCATTCTTATTCTTTCCTGAAGAATCTCCAGCAATTTGAAACTGCCTTACCTGCAGTCCTGAACGATCCCACCAGAGTGCTTTTAAATGCACCTGGGCTGGAAGCACAAGGCAGCTGCCTGTATGAAATGTACCTTTTTCTCTTGTAGGGACCTTGAGCAACAGCCTCACTTTATTGCTGAAGGGCTGAGATAGAGCCAGACTGAATCTGTTCCCATTGGGAAGGGTACTTCTTGTCACTAAGGGGTGGGGCGAAGCAGGGTGAGGAGAAGCACGGGCAGAGGTGGGAACTGTCCCCAAAAGTGCTCCTGGTTGGCATAGCTGCCACTGTGCCTGAGCATGGAGCTCTGGGCTGCGAAGATTTCTGGTTTGCAGCTCAGTGGCTCTCAAAGCCTTGGGAATAAGTGAGATTTTTGTTAGTGCCCTTTCCCCTTTTGTCTTTGAGGCTGTTTCTGTATGTTACTGACATTTTAGGCACAAGATGTGATACTGCAGCTGTGACGCAGACCTGAACCTTGTGGCATAGGGAAGGGCTGTGCTTGCCCAAGGTCTTTCCTCTCTTGGGATGAGGTGGTTACTCTGAATGTTTGTTTATTGCACAAATTTCCCTGGGAATATCCCGTGCAGGAAAAGTGCTCTGAGTCACCTACAGCCTATCAGTGTTACAAAGAATTTCCATCATTCCTCCCGGTGCCATTTACTTCTGATAGGAAAGAGGAAGTTTTTCTCTGGAAGAACAGGATTTCTGAGTAAAAGGAAGAGCTAAAAGTATTAAGATTCTGCTGCTCAGTCCTTACTGTTGGCTGGCTGTGGCTCCCACTGTCCAACTGCACTAACGCCTTCCAGCAATTGGGAATCAGAAAGTTACAAGAGGCCCTGAGGGAACCTGGGCAGCTGGTGTGGTGCCTGGAGTTCAGACCTACAGCACTGCAAGGGGAACTGCTCATGTTTGCAAGAAGTGGTGATTGGATGGGGTGATCCATGCTAAGGTGTTCTGACCATGCACCTCCCACACTCTTTACACAGTACACCCGAGACAAAAGTGTGAAATTTGCCTGACACACAAATACGGACCAGTTCTGTGTATTACTTTTATCAGTGCTGTCATACTGCAATGGCAAGAACCATCAGGTTCTTTTAATGTACAACCTCAAGTATGTTTTCTTAGTGTGCAAACAGTACAGGCAATAAAGAAATGCTGTCTTAAAAGTGGTTGTGTTGAGAGATTTTTTTCAGGAGCTTCAGCCTCCCATCTTCAATCACTGATCCTAGTATGACCTTCAGTTCTCACTGCTCAGGAAGTGGCCCGTCCCCCATGGTGGCACACAGGGGGTCTTTCAAACAGGGAGAGAATTAACCAGGAGCCCATGTCTTGGAGGCAGCTCAGGAGAAATTAATTCCAGTCTTTTTTTACCTCCTTTAAGCAGCCAGAGGTGCAGCTGATTAGGGAAGGCAGAGCATGGAGGAGAAAAAGGGGAGACACTTCCCCAGCAGCTGGGGGTGTAGTACTTTCAGAGAGGATGAGTTCTTACCTTGTTACCTGTATTCATAGAACTAAACCTTTATTTTATTAATGTCCCATGCATCCTTTTCACTAGAGTTGGGAATTTGTTTGCTTTTAATCCTTGTGGCCTGGCATGGCTCTAGCTGGATGTTCATACATTACAGAACTAATTACTCTGCAGTTTTGACCAAACAAATTATTACTCATTTCCCCTGCTATAAACTGATAGCACAAGTAGTTCATTGTAACGTATATTTTTTGTAAGCAGGAAAGGGTGGATTTTTTGTTTCAAGGGTGACAAAATAGCACAGAAGTTGAGCAGGCTAAGCTTGGACAACGGTAAGCAGCAGGGTGGGGTGTATTACTGGAAGGTCTTTTGTTGTCTCTCAGCACAATAATTAAATGTCCTGTTGGAAGACCCAGAGACAGTCTAAAGGGGCATGGTGCTAGTTTTTAAACCTGTCTGATACCAGACCTAAATGAGACCAGAACTTCCAAAAAGTTTTTCATTTTACTTACATCCCCCTTTTTTGTCAGAATCTCTTCTGTCTCTAAATAGAAGCTCTGGGAGCAGCCACCTTTTGTAAGTGACTGCTGGAAACTGCAGCATAAATGCAAATAATGGGTTATCCTGAGGGGGCCATGAGATGAGGAAGGCTGTGAAATAAGACTGCCTGGGGGCTTATTGGCTCCAGCCTCTTAGTGAACAAGTGACTTTTTGCACATAATCTATAAGGTATTTTGGAATCATATCACAAGAAAGTGCTCTTACATCCTGGGAAGCCTTATCCTGGCAGCTGCAACAGTGCACCTGTGTACACAATCAGGTGTAGGGGCAAAAGCAAAAAAGCCAGCTGCTCTGATAAGTAGCCATGGTCCCACAAATCTCTGCAGGCTGGCAAAGAGACCTCACTCTGCTTTGCTTTCACTTGTCTGTTTCATGTCAATATGGTAAGGGTAAGCATAAGAGGATTAGGCTGACAGGATCTCTTTGAAAAGCCAAAACAGGACTGAAAAGAGAGCATTAAGCCATGGTGTTAAGTTTAAAGCTTTTCCACAGGACAAATGCAGGAATTGCAAAGGTTTGAGCTGTTGTTTTCTACCATCTTCTTTATTCCAGCAGTCTGAACTCCAAGGGCTCGTTTCCATTTACACACAATTAATGAGCTCCTGCAATGGGGATCATCCAGTCACACGTTACTTTCTGTTCTGTCACCACCTTCTGTTTTCATGATCTTTTTACTTGTTGGTTGCTTAGACTGTAAATATATATACATCGACCAAGTACTTCTTCTCCAATTCTAAATTTATCTCACAGCCCATTATACACCTTCAAATGCTCTGCTTGGCAATCTCCTGTTCAGTGCCAATAGACCCATGGCCCTGCAGTTCAGAGCTTTGTTAGCAGGCACTCATTATTTATCTGGCTGTTAATGAGTCACACAGAAATTTCGTTTGGCGTGGCTACAATAACCCAGCCCCAGCCTCTCCAGCCTGCAGGGCATGTTTATATATGTATTTACGATGCTGCAAACACAAGTGTCGCTGTGTGCTACTTCTGAAAATACTAATCCACAGGAGACCTGACCAGGTTAAATTAGTCTCCTCCAGGTAAACAAGTATCTGCAGTTGAAAATTATCTATTACTCCAGCAATAAACTGAGGACGGGGAGGTGGGCATCCTGTGGTGTATCTCGCCTTTACCTACAGGCCCTCCCAAGCAGAAGGAAGAACTTGTGGCCAGTCATGCCCATTTGCTGGCCAAAATCTGCCGGGGCAGGGGGGGTTATTATGGTCTCCTGTTTGGGCACGAAGACATGGCAAGAAGGCAATGGTCCAGTGTGGCGGCTACCCAGGGCTCCACCAAGGAGGGGCAGGACCTGGGCAGGGGCCAGCGTCTCTTGTGGATTCCAGGTTCTGCCGCGTATTCCCTGCAACAAATCTGTCAGTGTGCAAGCAAGCTGATCCCCCAAGGCTCTATTTGATCACTTGGCTCTCCAGCAGCTCTGAGCTAAAGTGAGCTTACTCCTTGAGAAGGATGAATTGATTTCGGAGTTGGGCACATGGAGAGGTTAAGGCAAGCACCCAGGAGGCTCTAAACTGGCCTTTCCCTTCCCAGATCTCCTCTCTTCATCCCACTCCTGGAAAACCATGTGAGGCCACTCAGCCGTGGAGAGGGCGCGTGTCTTTTCCTGGGAGCATCCCTCGCACAGGGCCGCTGCTTAGCACAGCGGTGTGGGCTGCGGCTCAAGTGAGGTAATGGGAGGATGAGGCAATGTGCCAGTCACGGCTTGATCTTGATTTACAGGGTGTTTCACGGAGAACACTTTTAACAAGCAGGTCTGACGCTTAAAAAAAAAAAAAAAAAAAAAAAGAGAAAAAATTCGCTCCAGCTGGAGTTGGGTGTAACGTGTCGCCTGCGGCAACGGGAACGGCAAAGCGAGGCGCAGGAGCCGAGAGCCGGGGCCGCGGACGGCGCCGCAGGGCCGAGCCAGGCCGGCCGAGAGCGGCCGAGTGTCGGAGGAGGTGGCCCGGGCCGGGGTGGGCCGGGCCGGCCGCGCCTCCCTCCCTCCCGCCCTCCTGAGGGTGCCTCCCGTCCGTCCGTGCCTCCCTCCCTCCCTCCCGCCCTCCTGAGGGTGCCTCCCGTCCGTCCGTGCCTGCCTCCCTCCCGCGCAGCGCGGCAGGTCGGGGCGTGCGGCGGCGCCGAGCGGCGGCCGAGGGTGAGGCGGAGCGCCCGAAATGGCGGCACCGGCGGGCCGGGGGGAGGCGGGCGGGCCCCGGGGAGCGGGGCCGGGGAAGGGGCCGGGGCGGCAGCACGGGAGAGCCGGGCAGAGCGCGGGCCCCGGGCCCCGTGTGCGGCAGCGGGGCCCGGCGCTCCCTCCGTCCCTGCCGGCACCCCGCACCCGTGGGGAGCTGGCCGCGGCCACCCGACCCCGGCTCTACCGCAGCACTGCTTCGCTTCCCCTCCAGCGCCCCGCGGCATTGCACAGCTTCGCAGGGGCTTGGCCCGTGTGTGCTTTGTTGGTGTTTTTTTTTTTTCCCATTAGAAAAGTGTTTTAACCTGTTGCGGGTCGTGTCATAAACTTTGCACTGCCCGCGGAATTAGTAAAGGTGTTCTGAAGGTTGCCATAAATCTTGTGAAACGATTATTGCCCCCCTTCACCTTCTGTTCAGTCGAATTTGCCTGTTGTACAAATAAAGAGTTGGCCTTTATGCTGGGCTTGTAGGACCCTTGGAGGCGGAGGAGGGAGAGAACGAGCGCTTGTTTACCACACGGTCCAGGCGATGTTCTGTTCTGTTCCCTTCTTTTTTTGGAAGCTGCATCAAATGGGGAGCTGATGGCAATGGGTTATTGCTGCACCGTGGTGTTGATTGCCATGAGGAATCTTTACGAATAGCTTCTTCTTCCTGTCCTCTCATGAAGAACATAAACTGCGGTAATTTTTTTTAAAGTCTGACTTTTTCTGAGAGCTTTTGTAATCAACTTGTTGCAGCATCCTGTGGAATTTTAGCAATGACACATCTTTATTTCAGGCTAGTCTATAGCATCCCTTAAATTCTGCACTGCTTTGCTTCCTTTGTCCTCCTACAGCACTTCCTGGCTTTCTCTGAGGGTTTATGTGGTGCCTCCTAGAACAAGGGTTGATTGAAATAGCATCACCCATCAGAAGCAGTTTTATTCAAACAGTTTTGAAAGAAGTCCCTTTTGAGAAAATACGTTTCCTTTGCGACCTTCATGTCCATTGCCAAGGTTCTTAGGGAAGCTTTCGGTGTGATGGGTGGGCTTACCAGCTGGTATTGTGGAGGCTGAAGAGCTTCTTAGCGTGCCACCAGTCAGGCAGAGATCCATCCCAGTGCTGCCGGATGTCTGTCACTGCTGCCAAAGGACTGTCTGGTGGAGGGAGCAGAGTGCCTGACTTGGCTGAGTGGTTGCTGAGCTCACGATAACTGGAAAAGTCAGTGCAAAAGTTTCAGCGCATTTCTATTCTCTGAAGCAGTTTGTGTGCCTAGGACAGGCAGTTCCCAGTCTGTGGATTGTTGGAAGCTGGTCAGTGGGGAGTTGGATTGTTGGAAGCTGGGGTAGCATCACTTATGCTTTATGTTATGCGTCTGGTGACAGGTCCCTGTCAAAGGCACAGCGCTGGTTTGTGCAGGTGGGCCTGGGCTCTGGTTTGCTGCAGCCGCTCTGGTGTGCCAGCACTTGTGCATCCACATGCCCTTGCTGGAAGCTTGAGCTGCGAGCTGGAGGAGGTGGCAGCTTTTTGAGCTCCTCCATGTAATTCACCTCAGATCACATCCTTGCTCTGTAGTTTGCTGGTGATGTCTTTGAGTTCCAGGCCTGTATTTACTTCTGGTCATATGCTGTATTTCTGCAAAGAGCATGTTTCATTCCACGCTGTTGCTTGTGTTCATTATCCTGTGGCTTCTGCAGTGGAGGAGAATGACTCCCCCAGTTGCCTGGTAAAAGTCCTGGCACTCCCTGCTTAATGCTCGTTTCAGGGATCAGTAAGAAAACACCTTTTCTGACAGCTTGAAATGATGTCCCATGTGTGACAGTTCATTTTACTCTGGAGTCTGAGGTGGTTAGTCCTTCTTGTACATTTTGTGAGAGTTTAATGAGTTATATTTCTCCTAACTCAAGGCAAATGTGTTAAAGGGATTTTATTTGCTACTTTCAGTTCAGCCTCCTGAAGTTTCTCTCTTTGGGTGTGATACATTTTTCAGTAAGGGGGTGGAAGAAAGCTGCTTGTATTCCCTTGGCAAGCAAAAATGCTAGGTGGGAGTGGCTGTGAAGGTCTCTCTTTCCCCTTAGGAACTTTCCAGTAGGTCTGTTACTCCCAGCAAATGGAAGCTGTATCATGACATGAACTGTTTTCATCACACATGCATAGAAGGCAACAGCTTCCTTGCTCTTAAGACAGCCCTGAAGTGGTTGGTTAGAGAGCTGTGTCTCTTCTAGCCAGGTCATCCCACTGGCAAATTCACTTGTTCCTTCTACATAGTTTGGCTTCTTCGCTCAGGAATGCATTGAACTATTGATTATGGATGGAAGGAGAATGTGTATTTACGTGTGTTTGTGTAACATCTCTATCACCATGTGTACCTGTTTGTGGCAGACCATCCTATCTGGCATGTCCAGGTAGTTTGGTCATTTATAAAGTAATCATAGTGTCCCTCTGTTCTTCTTGTGTCTTAGGTTTAAGGCAGAAGCTTAGAAAGAAAAAAAATTGACAGCCTGTGAAAAACAAAAAGGGTAGCTGTGCTTTTTCATGCCCCAGTTTACCATTACTATCTCCAGTGGCCTCGTCAGCCTTATTCCTTAAGCCTCCTGAGAGGATGTTCTAACGCTCAACTCTACTTTCTGCTCTTGAGCTCAACACTGGGTTATCTCCAGCTCTCCCTGAGTGTGTGCACTGACAGCTGAGGTCATGGAAAGCCTGAGGGAGGGGGCTCCTAGAAGTAACAGCTCATCTGAGCTTCTCTGGCTTTGAGGAACAGAAGTCTAAGTCTCCCTGGTTGTTTAAAAACCTTCAAGATCCTAAGGGTGTAGACCAGGTCTCCTTCTGTCTCACTTGCTCCCTGAATGTGATTTTTCTTTTGGCGCAGCAAAGCTGAAATGAAATGAACAGTGTCACTGTAAAACCATCCAATTTTCCCCTCCTTTTTTGTATGTGCATTTTGACAGAGCTTTTCCCCAGGATGGTGACCATCTTCCCAGTCTGTGAGAAATGTGCTTTTCCCTGGTACCCTGTGTCTAAAGCCAGGGTGTGGAGGGAGAAATGAGGAATGGCAGGTGTGTGGAATGGAGATGAGGTGTTCTGTCAGTTCTGTGCAGAGTGCCTCATTCTATCCCTCCCCACAGCACAGAAACTGTTGGCTGCCAGGCCCTCTTGGCAGGGATCTGCCCTGTAGTAGCAGCACTGGTGATGGGCATTTCTCTTCTGTGCTCCTTTCTGTCCTGCCTGCCAGACTCCTGCCAGACTCCTCTGCTTGTGATCTCGACAGCCTGGGATCCTGGGGAATGGATTCAGGGAATCCTACTAAGTCCTGTGTCCTGGCTGCTGGCAGTAATAAAACTCTTGGCAAAATGAGCAGGAGGGTGATGACTGTTTTCCACTCTTGGAATTTCATGGCTGAGTAAGAGGTATGTTTTGGGCATTTGGGTGTGACCAACTTGGTCCATGTTTCTAGCCTGAGTTTCTTGTGCTGGTCGGGTGGTTATGACCCCAGTCCAAGCTGGAAAACTGCTATGCAGCTCTGTAGGGCCGGATTGCAGTAAGGTCAACATGGGACTGAAAGTGTGTCCAGCTCCTTAGAAGGATGCAAGCATGAATTGATCCCATGATATGCCAGCTGGGATTTTCATGGAGTTACACATACATATGTATGTGTGTGAGTGTATTTTGTGCATGCTTTTGATGCCAGTAATGGTGGATATTATTGGAGGTAGGATATTGATGTAGTGGGATAAGGAAGGACATCAAGAATTCTGTTCTTCAACAATTGAGGGTGAGTCCTTGGCAGCTGTTTAAATTCATTTGGGTGCTGATCTACAGACACTGTCTGCAGGGTGCAGCCAAGCAGATACACACTGTGCAACTCTTGATTGGCATTGCATTGCCTGCATCCCTGCAGGCTGCCATGGAGCTGCCTCTCCTACCTACTGAGGTGAGTGTATCCCAGAGAGGGAGTGTGGAGGATGTGGGGTGTGGCACAGCCTCTTAAGAGAGGTGGAAATGAAATGTGTGAGAGGTGCAAGAGAGGATATTGCTCAGACCCACAGGTTATTCCTGGCGGTGGTAATGAGGCTTCATAAAGAAAAGCCGAGGCAGAATTTGGTGACATAAAATGTTTGGCATTCACCCTTGTTTCTTATCTGTGTCTGGCGCCAGATCTGAATACAAAAGGAGCAAAGTTGACTTGTTCAACCCAGGTTTTCCTTACTTTCATAAGAAAGAAAGCAGCAGTGGGGAGCTGGGGCAGGGGAGGATTTGTAAGGGTGAGTGCCTGTGCCTTGGTGAAATCTGTTCTTGTAGCTGTGATGTGGAAGATGGACACTTTCAAGAAACAGTGGAGTTGGGCTGAAATTTGCAGCATGTTTCCCAGATGTCTTTACCACTGTAGGAGAGGGATAGGTTCAAAGGAAGAAACACCTTTTGGAGATGCTGTGGGAGAAAGATCTGCTGTGGTGTACAAATAGACGAGATGAAAACATGTCACCCTGGAACACTTCCGCTCCTATGGGGAAGAAATGGACAGGAGAAGGATCAAGCACATGATAACTATTTTGCACTATTGGCATTGCATGGTGGAATAGCAGGTATGTTTTGGAGCCTGGGCTGCATTTGGATATCGCTGGACTCTCCAGTCCCAGCCAGGACAGTGCTATACAGCTCCACAGATGCATATCAGACAGGAGTGCAATCAGCTCAACACAGACTGAGAGTGGTCCTTGGCAGCTCTTTCAGTACAAGCATATGACTTACCAGCATAGCTGGAGGATGAACAATGGATTCATTGGCCCCTTCACTAATGAAATTCAGTTAAAACTGGGGCCAAGAGTAGTTTGAGGTAGGAATTACTGTGGGAGAGGTTTCTGTTTTGTCTGGAGTGCGTTGCTGACCTGTTATCTGCTGGAGTAGCAGCCACAATGCCTCTGGCTTTTAGGGAGTACTCTGATCCTCATTGTCCACCATGCTGCAACAATAAAGAAAATAAGGAGGAAGGATGGTTTTGGTCAAATTTATCTGCTATCAGAGCCAACTGGCAGATGGCAGCCATGCTGACATTTCTGGCATGCCAGCCAGTGAGCAGGACTTTTGTAGTGCCTGACAAGGCCGGTGTGAGTCACAGCTTGTGAATGTCAGTATTTCTTCTTAGCTTTGGTGGAATCCAGAAGGGAGGAATTCATATCCCACATCTCACCCCTGGGAACAGGGATGGTTGGCTCTTTTTCTCCATGGTCACTGTAAGCTCCATACAGAGCTCCCAAGGGAGCTGTGTGTGCCATCACAGGGGTGAACAGTGCGTGTAGAAGCAGGACACGTGGGAGCAGGAAAGAGTCTTGTGGTTCTGTGTCGAGTGCTGTGTGGATGGGAAAGTGGTGGGCTTTGTACATGTGGTTTTGGCTGTTGAAGCATAGAAAGGGTGAGCCCAGTCCTGTGTGGAAGTACCACTTGCTGAGGAATTGACGTGTGGTTGGTTGCAGGTTCCCCCTTGCTAAGTGGAACCCTCTTCCATCTTTGCTGAGAGACGTGGCTAAAGGCAAGAGGTCTGCCGGAGGTGAGGAGACATTTGGTGTGGTCTCCAGTGTATCTTGTCCATTTGGAGGGTTTTTTTAAAGGACATACTTCTTGTTATTGGGAGGATCTCTTCCTGTATTTGGGGAGGAAGAACTGTCAGGCTGGTTCTGCACCTTTGAGTCCCAGTTGTCTGGGGTTTTTCCTTCTGCTGAGTAGAGAAAGAGTGCAAGTGAGCTCATGTTTGAGGAATGAGGCAGTGCTCAGCCTCAGGAACGGGCTCTGGAGAGCCAAACAAAAGCCTATTCTGTCCATTGTGCACTCCCCAGGGCTTACCTCTGCTGTATGCAGTGTGTCCCGGACAGGAAGAAAAAAGCGAACTTAAACCTCTATGCTTAGACCGGGAGCAGAATCCTGGCTGCTGACATCACTGGGCTGTTTGCCCTCAGGTACTGTGGATCTTGACTCACAGCTGTGCTGCTAGAAGCCTGGGAGGAGGGAAAAGCAGACAGTTGCAGAGGGAGACCTCTGCTTTCACTGGTGCCATGAGCTTTATTTTGGCTGCAACTGTCTCCACGTGGAAGAGAACCCCCTTGTAGGAAAAAGGGTTTTATTGTTTGCTACTTCATTGGGAATTTTAACAATCTTTTAAGAAAAAAAGAAGGGAAAGGGAAGACAACTGAGATGACAGCAGTGAGAATATCCAAAATAAATTATTGTAGTTACATCAATATGATTCTTATCAACAACATTTACAAGGGCTTAAATGGTAAGCTGATTTCCCTGTTTATGAGGGCATGACTGCTGTGGATCAGCAGTACCCTCATAATTTTTAATAACATAAGCATGTGTGGCCAGGTCTGGTCTTCTCACCTTCCATTATCCTGCCCTGGGCAGTCAGAACTAGAACACTCTTTTGGCTGAGATGAGTAATAGGAGGAATATTTTCTGTGCTAGAATTGACCTGGTTATTTCCAGGATTGGATTTTATTGGATGTATGGATTTTAGAGTATTTCTAAATTCTCAAAAGTAAGAGATAAGTCTTGTTTTCTGGGTTCCTCTATCCTTGTCTATCCTAGAGGGACCTCACTTTCACAGTGGGCATTTAGTGTTGAAGATAGTTACTTGTTTTTTTTCAGAAACTTTTGACTGTTGTTTTTAGATTTTCTCTTGGGTGTATTTTGCTTTTAATACTTAAGGACTTACTGAGATACTTGATCTACAAGTGAGCCATGCTGTGGACTGCTTTTCCCCTCCTGCTCACTAATGGCATTGGATGAATTGAAAAATGGATAATGAGTCTGCCCAGAGATGGAGACCAAAGTGCTCTGCTGCTTTCTGCTGAGCTCAAAGAAGTCTGAATGCTGGGGATGTGCCAGTTATGTTTTTAGAGGCTCCTGAGGGAACAAAGTATGGTTTCTTCATCTCCTGAAGTGTTCTTCAGTCTTCTTGGTATTTGAGGGTTAATCCAGGGTAGAATGTGCTAGTGTAGAATATAGAGTGGACTACTTTTAGCCTTTAAATGTTAACCTTTAAAATAACAGGACATCAGATGAGATGATAATGGTTCCTCCTGACTTGAAAATTGACCTCTAAGCTGGATGGGGTGGTTGTGGGGAGGATTAAATTTCAAAGTAATTTTACTCTTTCCTTTATTGAAGCTTCTTCATAGAGTGCTGAGTTAACAGGAGGGTGGTTTGGTGGAGAAATCTCTGCAACATTTTCCTGCTTCCTTTTAAGTCCAGCTGTTTTGTGCTGGTTAGAACACTTTCCCACTTTCTTTTCCTTGCCAGCTCTAAATGAAGTGGACAATTACACTGTCATGGTTTAACCCCAGCCAGCAATTATGTACCATGCAGCCACCCCTCCCTCATGCCCCTGCCCTGCTAGGATGGGGTGGAGAATCAGTAAAATAATACAGTTAAAACTTAATGGATTGAGATAAGAGCAATTTGTCAATTGAACCAATGTAAAATATAATGATAGTGGTAATAATTTTAATAATAACGATAGTAGTAATGAAATGGAGAGTGAATAAACCCGAAGAAACACGAGTGCTGCACAGCTCCGTAGCCTGTCGCCCAGCAGTGATCGGCAGCTCCAGGCCAGCTCTCCCCAGTTTATATCCTGAGCCTGACATTCCGTGGTGTGGAACATCCCTTCAGCCAGTTTGGATCAGCTGTCCTGGCCATGCTCCTTCCCTGCTTGTGCACCTCCTTAATGGCAGAGCGTGGGAAATGGACAAGTCCTTGATCTAGAGTAAGCACTTCTTAGCAACAGCCAGAACATGTGTGTTATCAACATCGTTCTCGTACTAAATGCAAACCGCAGCACTGCACCGGCTGCTAGGGAGAGCGCTGACTATCCCAGCCAAAACCAGGACGTACACTGAGACAGACTTGCCAAAGCTGCTGTGCTGATGTGGCTGTGTACCCTTCATGGAGAGCTGCCCTTTGCCTGTGCCTTTGCTTGAAGCTGCCGAGAGGACCAGAGCAAGCCCAGCTCCCCGTGCAGCCGGCAGAGCAATGTGTTTGAGGGAGGCGCTTGTTGCCATGGGGCTGGGGGATTTCTTCGGAGCTTAGTGGTGTCTGCTTTGGAGCCAGGGACTTCTTTGTGTCTTGTCTCCTGCTGCCAGCCTTGGTGAAGGGCCAGCAAGTAATTGCCTGGAGGCAGCCCGTGCCTCCCGATTGTTTATTCACATGCTGGTGCCTCCCGGTCAAGTTTGCAGGCTGCTCCAAAACCAGCTGCGTAAATGGTTTTGGTGGAGTCATTAAAACGTGCTCCACGAGGGCAGGGCAGAAGGGAGACAAATGTTTTATTTTTGGCTGGGAGTTGTTTAATTTTACTAGAAGAACGATCTTTTTCAAGGCAGCTTTATGCAGTGTGGATTGAGCATTGTTTCCAGCACTGCTCCTATAGCAACAGGAGAGAGACAGCTCCTATGAACTTCGACTTACAGCTCTGGGAAATGAGCTGTCATTTAATTGCCCTTGACTGTGCTTGATATTTGATCTGACTCTAATAAAGTGATTTTAGCTCTGGAGAGGAATATAACTCCTCAAATCATTCAGTGACTGCTTCAGAATGCCTCCGGAGATAATGTTACTGGGAATATATAAGGACTGATGGTCAGAAGAGATTTCTTGGCCATTCCTGACACTGTTGTTAGCAAAGTAGGTATTTCCAGGTGTGAGTGTTCCCACATAAGGATATGCTGGATAGAAGGGGAGGCTCCTGAAGTTGTGCATCTGTGGCTGCAGTGATGAGGTGAGAGCTGTTGTTGCCCCGTTCTGTGTCTGCATGATGTTCCCTTTTCTGTGTGCCAGAGCACTGCAAACTGCATCACCCCATTCCTGGTACCACAGGTACCTGCTCCTCTGCTGACATGCTCAGAGGTTTTCTCTGGCATGGTTGGCATCAGTCCTGAGTTAATCAGCAACAAGTCTGAAGCAGTAAGAATGTTAACCTTGGTTTCCACTGCCAAATCCCCTGTCAACTGCTTTTAAAATATGATTTTAGTGGAGTTCACATTGAGGCAGGCTGCCTGGGAAAGATGTGTGGGATGACTCCAGAGATTTGCTTTGCTTGTTTGCACCACAGAAAGTGAGAATGGGAACAATTCACTCAAAACAAGTTTTGTACAAAAGCTAAAGCTGGTGTGGGTTTTTGTGCACCTCTTGCTTTGTGCTGTTTGCAGGTGTCTTGGGCACAGGCAAGGCAGTGCTAACAAGTAACTTGAAAACTTTGTGGTTTATAGCTTTGTGTTGTGCATTGGCCTTCCAGAAGAGAGGACAGCTTGGCTGCTGGAGGATGGATGTTGAGGAGGGCAAATTCACCCCTTCTCTCTGCTGGGAAAGGCACTTAATCTCTCTGTGGTCCTATTATAACCTGCTCTCTTTTTTCTTTATTGGGGTGCTTTGAGGAGGCAGAGGATGTTTCAGCCAGTGAGATTATCGAACACTGTGTGATTGAGAGGCTGAAAATGTACCTTGTGGTGACACACCAATCGCCTGCTCTCTCTTCCAAAAACTGCCGCATATGTTTTTGACAGTGGGATTTTAAGCCCCGTGATTTGTTTGTGAGTTTGGTGCAGTGAAATTGACAGTCTGCGCTGTCAATGGGATATGCACCTGATAGTGTGGGGAGGTAGGAAATCTACTGGCTTTTAGCTGAGCACCTTTTCAATGTACAGATTTGTAGGGAACAAAACTGCACTGAGACTGCAGCCAAATTTTGAGCTACTGTGTAGTAGCTACAATGCAGCACGTGTTCTTTGGTTAGTCTTTGCCCTCAGCTCAAACCACTGTGTAAAAACCCAGCTCTTTGTAGGCAGTGAAAAAATGGTTATCACTGCTACATTATTTGGAGAGCGCTTTGAATTGGTGTAGAGTTGCCTGAATAGGCTTTGTGGAGGCTGGGAGGATGTCTATCTTCCCAGGACTTTTAGTGCTTGTTGACTTGGTTCTAGTACTGGCATGGCTACAGGGCAGGAAGGTTTTGTGAGCTCTCTGAAAACACTGAGAGCCCAGTGGCTTCGCTTCTGAGCGCTGGGCTCAAAATGAATGGGATGAATAGGTGGATAATGAATAGGAAGGGATCAGGCAGAAAGCTGATTCGGCACAAAATGTTTTGTTTAGAATTGTGGTTTAATGCTGCTGGTAAATTCTCCAGTGCAGACAATGCCCGACTTAAAAAAAAAAAAAAAAAGGAAAAGAAAACCCCAAACAAAAAGAACCTCACAATGCCCATGAGCAGAGTTGGGAAAATATAATTTAAAATACCAATAGTAGGCTGCAGTGAAGAGTTTGCCTTGTCTATTGGTTGACCCTGAACTTTCTGAACTATTGCTCCTTGTGTCAAACCCTCATTGCAATAGCTCTCTGCAAACACAGCCAGGCACTGATTTCTGCTGCTTCCAGTGAGAGAAAAGAGAGGGTTATTGTTCCTCTCCTCAGTTCAATGACTAGTGAAGTGGTTCCTGTGTATAAATAGCGTAAAGTGCTTTGGGATCCTTCAGGATAAAGGAGCCTTATGGGATACAAGAGGATGTTGTTTGACGCAGAAGGAGTTTCCCTTGGTCACACAGTGGGTGCTGGTCTCTGCCTGCCTTCTGGCTCCTGATGGGGACGAGGTGCTTGGAGGGGCTGCTTGTTTCCCTGCTTACCCACTTCTGGGAGCAGGACACTTGGGCTTTCTGCTCTCAGGTTGTGGCTGACTGAATGTTTTGTCAGAGAAGGGCTTTTTGTTTGCTTTGTAGTAAGACCGTGCTAGGGTACAGACACACAGTCCCAGGCACGCTCGATCACTCTTATCTTTCTCTCTTATGCTTTCTTTTTTTAATGGTTGTAAAATTGGTTTTATGCCAAAGTCCTTGTTATTCTCAAGGATCCTGCAGCCAGACATTGCCTCACCCAGTTTGGCTAACCCCCTCATAAAACACTTAATTTGCAGGTATGTGGGTGGTGCTGAACATGTAAATCCTTGCTGAGTTTGAAATTTATGGTTATTGTTATTTATGCTTCAGTAAGTCCCTCCCCTGAGGAGTAAACAGTCTTGAAAATATGAGTGAAAGGGCTAAATGCTCTTCTGTGGAGAGACAGCTCTTGTCTCAAAGAGCAGGTGACTGCTCAGCTGTATTAGGCATGCAGCTTCTCTCTGGATACCTGGCTTTCATCAAAATTAGCAGGAGTTTGGGGGCTACATCACTCTTGAGGGGTCCATTCAAAACACAGCAGCTTGAGCCAGGGCAGAAGAAAGGAGGGATTTGGCAAGCATCCTGAGGGATGACAGCAGGGCTGTCCTGTGCCCGTGGAGATGTTGCCTAGACACAGTGTTGATAGGAGATCCTCCCAGACCCCCAGAATGGGAACTTACCCTGCCTCGGTTCTTTGGAAAAGTGCTCTCCCGGTCAAGAGGCAGGGTCAAGCAGGGCCTGCCAAAGATGTCAAGGAGGAGGGGTTTTGACCAAAATCTGTTCTGTGTGCCTGCCACCCCTTCCCCCCCAAATTTAAATGAGAGTTCCTTAGAAGGAGCTTTTCCTCCTTGGTGGATGTCTGACTTATGTTTTGCATTCTCCCCAGCCCTAGGCACAAGTACTTGGACTTTGCAGCACGTTTCAGCATGCTGAGATGGAAAGCAAAGCATTGAGCTTTGTGTCCTGGGTCAGCTTTCCCCTCTGAAAAGCAAGGAGTGTGAGAGCTGCATGAAGCAGATGAATAAAGGACAGGGCAGTAGGGCTGGTCTTGGAGAGTTTGGGCCCAGCCTCAGGAGGATTCTTAAGAACTATTTCTTGCCTTATAGGTGACTGTGCCTTTTTTTCTCTCCCTAGTTCCTCAGGAAGTTCCTTTATCTGACCTTTAATTAACGAACCCAAGAGCTTTGTTTGACCTGCTTTCCAGTGGCAAAAGAAACAAAATTTTCACTTGTTTCTCTGAAGAGGTGTTTTTGTGGTCTAGAGGCTGTGTAGTAATGTGAATCAACAAGTTTCTGGCTCTTACTGGCATCATTTTTCATAGGGAATGGAAGCAGGGGTGATCTAAGCTGGTTATAAATGAAGATGTGTCATCCATACTGTGCTAGGTAAAGGCCTGCAGGAACACCCTACTTGAACATAATAGAAAGTTTAAATGGCTAGGAATTGTTAAATTTCATCTGCTAATAAAAAAGTACCTTTTTTCCTCTTCCCAGGTGGTTTTCAAATGCTCCAGACAGGTCAGGAAGTATTACTGCTTCCATATCTCTGTATGGGCAATAGATAGGAGCTTAAGCCTTAGGCTTACTTTGTGAAGTAAGTTGGTGACATGATGTAGATCAAAGGATCATTAATTCAGTATCCAAACAGACTAAGGAGGAAGACTTGTTATTCTCTTCCCCTTCCATCCTGCTGCCTGCAGTCCCAGTGGAAACATTTCAGGGAGATTCAGACCTGCCTGCTGTAGGATGAAGGTGAGATGGGTGAAGTTGTGACAGTACAAGTGATTGCAAAAAGTTTGGGACCCTCTCTCTACCTTAGAAAAGCAGGAGATGCTAGTGGCCATTTCCAGTACAGCAGCTTTATGCAGCCTAGCTGCCCCCACAGAAATGACAGGCCAAGGTTAGAGGGATGGAGTGCTAGCAAGGGCCCTCAGCCTGTTGCTCTGCCATGTGCTGGGTACACTGGAGGATAGCTCTAAAAAGATGACATGGCTGACAGCCCAGGTGAAGTGTCTCTGCACTGGTACACTCAGTGTGGGTGACAAACAGGAGGAGCTGGAAGCCACTGTGCTGCTAGAAAGCCACAACCTACTTGCTGTGACTGAATCTTGGTGGGATGAATCCCGTGACTGGACTGTGGCTACATGGCTTCATCAGAAGGGAGAGCTGAGGAAGGAGAGAGGGTGGGCTTGCCCATGACCAGGTTGAAAACTTGTTCACTTCAAGGCATTAACACCAAGAAGGGCTTTGTACTGCACAGAAGGATCTTCCTGAGCTTTCTCATGGAGTTGCTTTCAGGCCTTTTGCACCAGAATGAACTGTCATTTTGTGTACTCAGCCTTGACAGAATTGATAGCAGCATTTACAGGATTCAGCAGTAAATATAAACCTGTGCTGACAGCTTTCTACCAGCAGATGTTCATGGTTCCCACTGCTGCTGTTTAGCTCTTTCCTGTTATCCAGTGCACGCTTTGCAGTTTAATCAAACGCATTCACAAGGTGTATTCTGAAATCATGTGCTCTCTACTTAAAGAATTTGATGGCAAAGCATATAATCATATATTGATTTCAGAATAGTCTTTGGCATAGTTCATGATTCTCTGCATCTCTCTTCTTTTTTCTTTCAGCTTTTTGCTTTCCTAAATCCAGCAGCAGACTAGAGCCAGCAAGAAGAGAGGGGGTGGAAAAAAGCCTTTGAAGAGGACTGAACATTTTCACTGGTGCTGTCACCTGCTTTGGTGGTGAAAGGTCAGTGTCAAGACTGCTGATCCATGTTGGCTATCAATTTGGGGTGGATAATGGCACACAGTGTGAATTTGAGCTCTTTACTTGCAAGCTTTAGAATTCCTCTCCTGGGAAGGCTTTGCTCAAATTACTTTTAGCTGCTTTCTGGCAGGCGATAAGCAGCTGGAGGCCCTTTCTGAGGATGTTCAGTGGGATAGGTAAAGTGTCAGTGGTTATGTTTTCATCTTACAGAGAGGGAACTCAAGAGAGGTCGTGCTTTCAAAGGCTGGAGTTTAGCCTTGATGAAGAATGTCAGTGAGTTTGCTGAAGATTAAAGTTACTGGCCCACACCTGAACTGCACATACCAAGGGAAGGACATCTCCTTTGTTTACTGATGGCTGCCAGGGTTATCTGGCCCAGCTCAGATAGTCTCCAGTGGAGCATTTCCCTGCAGGCCAGTAGTGTGCCTAGTCTCCAGTGGATCATTTCCCTCCAGGCCAGCAGTGTGCCCAGCGATTGCACTTTTGTTACAGCATAGGTGCTGTGGGATTTCCTGCAGCAAGTCTTTCTTGTGTGCTTTGGAAAAGATGTTAGAAGTTCTTTAAGTTGTGGTGTATGAGTTATCTGTGGAATAGTTGTCGCTGATATGTTGGATACCAATTTGCTTGCTATCACTCAAAAATCAATACTTTTAAATAATGATGCTTTTAATGGCCTGGGAGCTGTTCTTTTGCTTTGGTATTGTTTCTTCCCCATCTGTCAGATGCTGCTTTAGGGCAGGTTATGCAGAAAAAGCCTGCAGGCCTGGCTTTCTTTGCTGTTTAATTAAGTGCTGTTACTGTGCAAGTTGAGGCAAATATGCCAAGCAGTGTCTGGGATGACTAAATGAATGTCTATCCAGCAGGACTGTGTGTGTGCATGTCGTATGCTTTCTGTGCTGGGCTGTGTGCCCATGCCTATGTGTGTCTTTGGGTCTGCAAAGAAAAATACAGTGGTGTGGTGTGGAAAACACAGAGCAAGTCCTGCCATTGAAATTTTCTCAGTTGTCTGTGCAGTGCTTGTGTTCCCAGATGCTCAGCACACAGAACTGGAGCCATACTGCTCAGCTTCTGGTGGGTTCTTGTGGTGCAGTTTGTCTTAAGGGTTCAGTCACAGTAGGATGAGAGCCCAAGAAAAGCAGACCATGGAATGGTTTCATGTTTGATGTAATCCCAGTCTTGCCTGGCAGTCATGCACTGTATATTCTTACCGTCCTAGGAGGTTGTGGCTTGCAGTCACACAGGGCAGGATGAGCTCACTCTTCATCTTTTTTATCTTTTTGAGATGTTAGCATAGGTCCCTCCTTGCTTCACTGTTATTCCACTGCTATTCACTGTTACTTGTATACTTCATTATTAGTATCTCTCAATCTCTGATGTATTTGAACCAGCAAGCCTCATAAATTATTGCCAAAGTTGCTTTACCAGGCATTCCTCTCATTATAAGTATGTATTTTACTAATCATAAAAGAGGTCATTCCAGTTCACTGGCTGAAATAGTCTTTGCTGGCAAAAGCACTTTTGAGTCCATGAAATGGTGTTGCTGTCGGGCTTTTGCCAGTTTGCCAGTCACCTGGAGCCTGTCATGCCTCTCAGCTGGCATTCCTCCATCAGCAGAGTTTCTCAGTGCAGATCCTCATAAAATCACTGGGTTTAGAGAAAGATGAGGGTCTTGCACTGAGGAGGAAGACAGAGGCAAGGGTCAAACTGAGGGACTTGCCCCAAGTCTATGCACAAACTCTGCATCAGAGTAGAAAGCTGGATTCAAGCTCTTCAACTCCCAGTTTCTTGAATTGATCTTCAAACTATGGCCCCTCCCTTTCATCTACAGGTTCTGTCTCTTGTTTATTCCTCTTGGCTTAATGCATTTTGTTTTCCCTGGGAAATTATTTCTCTGTCATTTCTGTTGCAGTGTGTATGGCCATGGTAGGAACCTCTTGTTGATTCTTGTGACTTCCATAAAAATACTTCTTTCCATTGTGTGACTAAATTTCACAGCCTGTATTCCTTGATTGCTTGCTGAAATTTAACTTGCTGATGAAGCTACTGTCTGTTGGACTGGACCAAGGAAATTTCATTATGGAAGTACTTTTAGTCTTCTAACCACTTTTTCAGTTAGCAAAGTACTTCCCATTATGAAGCTCATGTTTAATTAATATGTTTTTATGTATTTGTAAATATACCCCTTTGGCAGAGCTTGCCATTTCCTGTTCATCAGAGAGCTCATTTGTAATTATTGATAATGATTCAGAACAGGTTTTTGCTTCAGTGTTTAAAATAGAGCAGAATTATGTGTGTTAATTACTGTTGCTGCTTCTTGTCCGGTTTCAGGAGTGATTCATATCAGTTCAGAGGGTTTGCTATAAGGATGGCTGAAGGCAAGAGACCTTGGTTATGTCAGTGAATTCAGGATGAGATCCCCATATTCATCCTGGTGCTGTGACACTGATCAACACCTCTGTGCTTTTTGGATCCATGAGGCTCAGAGCCTGAAGTGACCCTAATCCTGGGAAGCAGATTGTAGTTTCCCCCCCTCCCATTGCCAGGGTTTCTTGGGAAAAGCATTTCACTCTAGTCTCTGGCCCTCACTTGCTTTCCCTGAAGAGCAGGATAGCTCCATGAAGCTTGACCCTGTCTTTGCAGGTGATGGGAGACAGCAGATCACCCCGTGTGAGTCAAGGAGCACAAACACAATTTCCAAAAAGAGGGCCTAGAGAGCTGCCTTTCCCTGAATAGTTGACTGGGTGAGTCATTAAGCATGCAGAGGCAGCCAGTGCCATCAGCTCTGCTCCTGGCTAGGAGGGATAGATCAAACAGGAGACAGCCCTGATTGCTTTCTGATTCATGGTCTGCCATCCCTGGTGATTCACCCTGCTTTATAAACCTGCAGCTGTTCCCTGCCAGCTTTCTGGAAACAGGCATATCCTCTCCTGCCAGCAGTGAAGCCAGGCTGCCTGAAAGGCCTGGACCCAGTGCTGGGTGGAGCAGGACCTGCAGTCTTGAGGGGGATTTCAGACTGTCTGTCACCTGATGCAAGTGCAGTCTCAGGTGGGCATTTGCCCGGTCCTCACCCTGCACAAGATGGTGCTGTGACTGGGATTTCTGAGCTCCTGGATAAGAAGGAGGGACAAGTTAGTATTCTGTATTAGGGCCAGCATCTGCTCTGTGGCGATATGTACGGGGAGGGAGGGAGGAAGGAAGATAGGTTGGTTGGTTGGTTCCTAAAATCCTCAGGAACAAGAGGGAAGCTGGGCCAAGGAGCCTAAGGACAGAAAGCATGGTTATCATCCCCTGGTCAGTCTCTGCAAGTCTGCAATGCATGTTCCTCACATACAGCCCTGATATTAGAAGGGGTGGGCAAAAGACCTATTCCTGGAAGACATCTCTCAGATCTGGGCTGAAGTACCTGTTCTGAGTTGTGTGGCTGCCTTGCTGCTGCCATTCTTGTTCTGTGGCTTAATGAAGCCTCTGGGAACTGTAAATCTGTCACCTTCCTGAATTTTGTGTTCTTGGGGCATCTTCTCATGGAGAATTTGCAGGCCTGGTCAGTGCATACAGTACCTGCAGCATCCATTCCTTCCCAAAGCCCGGGGCCCTTTTGTGCTGCAATGTGGTAATTATCTGAGCATTGCTGGAGGTTCTGATCTCTTCTGCAGATAACTCTGAAGAGTTGTTCTTGATCTGTGCCACCATCTAAGAGCTGC